>NC_083459.1:2923437-3250625 GCF_023558535.2 Drosophila nasuta | reverse complement strand
CAGCGGGAAAGGTGTGCAGATAGCTGGCGCCATCTTGCGGCCGTAGAAAATAGTTGTGCGTATGCGTGTAGTACAACGTCTGTGTGGCAGCCACGCCCAGCGTGGGGGCGGGCGCGGGTGTGCCACGACCCGATGTCGATGCTGAGGCACTTGCCGACGGCGATGGCGACGATGACGCAGAACGACGTCGCTGCTCCGCTGCCTGTTGCAGCTGCTGATGCTGCTGTTGCTGCTGCTGATGTTGCTGCAACTGTTGTTGCTGTTGCTGCTGCTGCTGCTGCTGTTGTAAGTTGGTAAGCGTATCGAATATTTGCGATAAACGACCCAAAGGCACTTCGTCAGACATTTAGCCGAGCGACAGCAGCTGCAACAAAAAGGAAAGTAAAAAGAACCCAAAGGGTAAAAGAAGAATGTGAGTAAAGCATTAAATACAGCAAACAAAATCTTAAATTCTAAACTTATTTTCTTTAAATTTGTCCACTTGAACTCTTTCCCTTCATATGATTCTAATAAACTGGAGCAACTATCATCATTTAAATTGCTCAACTATTTTTTCAATTTTTGCCATCTATGTTATCTTTGAACATTTTTGGTATTTGCACAAAAACAAAAATCTAGTTTGAAAAGTAGATTGCAAATCATGATTTAAGATTTTTTCGATCTTAAACATAAAAAATCTTTAAATATGATTTTTAGGTTGAAAAAATTTCAAATCAAATTTTGTATGATATATTTTTAACATCAAAATTTTGCTTCAAAAATGTTTTATTCTACGGAGAAAGAAAAAAATCTAAATTGAAAAAATCTTGATTTAAGATGTTTTTTATCTTAAAAACAACAATCTTGAGAAAAAAATGTTAGGTTGAAATAATCTTAAATCAAGAATTGTTAACTAAAACATCCTCTTTTAAGAATGTTTTAACCTAGATTGTAAAGAAGATTGCATATCGTAATAAGGAATCGATCTCAAAAATTGAAGCAAAATTTTTAGTTTGAAAAAATTCTGTTATAAATGATTTATAAACACGTAGCAAAATAACAAAACACATAAGTCTATTTTAATTTAAAAGTCTAATCAAATAATCTAAATTTAAGATTTATTTAAGATTTTGGTTTCTTGGTTCAATTTTGAGATTTTTTCATTCTTTATTCAAAATGTTATTCTTGATTTTAGCACGTTTTTTCATTTTATGCAGTGTTTCTACTCTCGAGCTTGTGATTTCCACAAGTTTTAAATAACATTTTACTATCTCAAGCAGATTTAGTTTAGTGCTTCAACGAATTAATTATATTAAACAGAATACTGGCCCAAGTAAACCATGAATCTCGGCTAAAATCAAATTAAAAAAGTTTCAATTAAAGCATTTATAATTCAATTAACTATTTTGTTATTAATATAAAATGACACTAAAAATACTAATACTAAGCAGAGGGAAATGTATTCTTTTTGAATTTAAATTAATCATCTTGAT
Organism: Drosophila nasuta; assembly: GCF_023558535.2. Lineage (NCBI taxonomy): Eukaryota > Metazoa > Arthropoda > Insecta > Diptera > Drosophilidae > Drosophila > Drosophila nasuta. Next base: position 3,249,153 of record NC_083459.1, on the reverse strand, counting down.
AACCTGCGGCCCAAGCTTTTTTAATCTTCAAACATGTAGACTATGAACAGTCTAGCGGAAGCTCTTGAGACGCTCAAAAATGTGACTCGAAATTTGCGAACTTGATTTGGCTTGCGTGCTTATCAAAACGCTGCTTAATTGTTGATAAGCTGCTACGCTCAAATCTCGCTCTTAAATTGTGCGTGGTGTGGCTTTCATTACAGTCTGCACAATGTGGCGGATGAGTAACGTAACGATGCTTTGGATGAGCTTGAGTTTTGGCAAACAATCTCTCTGATAATGAGAATATGCTATTAAATTGTATTCTTCCAAGACAGATTATGTATTTGTTTATAATAAGTTCTTAATATTATTCTTATTAATTTAAGTTATAAATAATACTGTAAATCAAAAATAATGTAAAACTCCAGTATAAAAACTTCTTAGAATTAAATGTAATCTAATTTAAGACTGTACAGCATAAGCTAAAAATATAAATTTGTAATAATGTAGTGTATCAATATGCTAAACATAAGCTTTAATATATATTTTATATGGTATATTTCGTACTTTATGGTATATATTTGAATGTAGTACTGTAGAATGTTGTATGTCAACACACGAAATGTGAGCTTTGTTAGTAGATTTGCGGTATTGTTTTGGTATATTTGAAAAACATAGTTCAATTGAAAAAGGGTAGCTGGTATCTCACAGTCGAGCACACCCGACTGTAACTTTCTTTGTTGTTATTACTCTTAGTTGTATATTTAATACTTTGGGGTATATTTCAAATGTAGTACAATATTGATATACCAAAAATATGGTATAAATATTTAAAGGTATATTTTTGGTGTATTTTAAGAATATTGTTTAATTGAAAATTAGTAGCAAGTATCTCACAGTCGAGCACATTCGACTGTAGCTTTCTTTCTTGTTTAAAAATCAAGAAATTCCACTTAAGCATTCTAATGGCAACTCTGCTGAGAACCTATATAACCTCTATAAGGCTAAATGATACTATATCGAATATAAACGTATCGTTTACAAGATATTTAAATGATGCCCATACACACATACATATATGTCGTATATATGTCTAATTTATAGCCATCAGTAGTCGCCTCAACAGCAAACGTGCCGCAGCAAAAACAAGCAGACAAAATCAATGCGAATGTCCGAATCTACGAGCTGCTAGTTCTCAGTTGAGTTGGCCAGTATGGATATCAATGTGTGTGTGTGTGTGTTGAGTTTTTTGGTTGGCAAAAACGTGGAACAACAGGTGCGCGAATCTGGGGCGTCAATTGGCATTACGTGTGCGCAATGTTAAATGAAAACAGTTCAAACAGTTAGAAGCGCCCAACTAACTACATATGAGTTTTGCCTTTGCTTTTCGTTTCTCCCTTTTCCCTTTTGCCTTTGGCTTTTGCTTTTGTCAACTGGCCAGAGACCTGGGCGATGGCAGCAATTATGGCCAAAGTGCTGGGTCAACTTTGTTGGCAGTAAATTGAATGTGCCATGAGATTGACAAGAACAAAAACAACTAAAATAAAAACTTGACATTCCAGCATGTGTTGGAGTAAAATGGAGTTTAGTTTTCGGCAAAAGGAATGCTGCTGCTGTTGCTGTTGCTGTTGCTGCTCCACTTCAATCATCAAAGCGTACAAAGTCTTTCATCTTTTGTGCGGTTTGCCAACGACCAGAAATTTGTCTGAACCTCAAAAAAAGCAGACTTTTACCCTCCTCCGCAGTAAGTTCAAGTCGTCGCTATATGTACATGCAGGTTACAACAACTAAACTAACAGCTACACCAACCAACAGCAATAGCAACAAGAACACATTCAATGCATTTGCCGACTTTCTTTGCTTTCGGAATTTTTGTGGGTAAAAGCCTGCAGCTTCCAGCAGTTTTCCAGCATCCTTTCGAGTGCAAGAAAGGATACCCAGTCTTTTTTGCCCCCGCGCTGTGGTGTGGTCGAAGACGAACCGACGACCAAAGCACATAGCACAACTCTCGGGGCATTCATGAGAATTATATTCAAATTTTGTGCTGATTACGAAGACGATGACGATGACGACAAGGACAACGGCAACTACAACGACAACGACAAACTGGCAGCTGCCCATGAAATTGGAATTGGAATTGAAGTTGAAGTTGAGAGAGAGAGAGAGAGAGAGAGAGAGAGAGAATGAGAGTTTTAGTTCAACTCATCGAGTGCCACTCAAATGACTGTGCGTATGTTCTTTATGCATGTGTTTGTGTCTGTGTGTCACTACACTTCATTTTACAAATTTTGATTAAATTTAAGTTGATTGAAATTCAAATTCCGTTTTTGATTTGACAAAATGTGCACTTCAGGGCACCGTTTTCATTTTGCTTCTTGTTTGAGAGTATGCAAGAGGGAGAGAGAGAGACAGAGAGAGAAAGTTCTAAGTGCACTTTGCAGCAAATTGTTGCTAATTGAAGTTTGGCAACAGTGCACTGCAGCGCACAAAGGTTCTTGAAAGCAGCTGGGGCAGCAATCTTCTAGTTGTTTAACTAACAAATTGTCCCCATACTCGTTTTACCCTTTTACAGCTTCGTAAACAGTATTAGTAAATTAAGTTTAAGAATTTTGGCAAATTGACTGCAAATGTAAGCAAAGTACTTGTAACTCGGATTAAAGAGATTTCAAGTGATGGGTTAGTCAAGTGCTATCTGCATTCACGCATTTGGAAAATAATTTAGTTTAGGTGCGAAATTCGATTCAACTTGCACTTTAAAATCCTTGAAAACAATTTTAATATACGGAAATTGGAAAGGCAACATTGATGTGCTCGAAGTTTGACCGCAAAGAAGCTAAGGATCAGTCAAGTTGAGAATTACATCAAATTTCAAATGCCGCATCAAAGCTCAACAATGTACTTTTAACTTAGCGACAGTGCAGTGCAGTTTAACATCAATGCAGCTAAAATGAAAATCGGCAACCGCGCAGTGAAGCTTGACAACAGTGTAGACATTGTAAAACCACTGTGAAATTTGGCAACAGCGCATGCCATCATTTGACAGATCTATTGGCTTATTGGTATTTGCCAGCAAAGTTGAATGAACTCATTAGCTGCGACAGCACTTTGAAGCTTTCAAATCATAAGCCGCTTAGCAATATGTAACTAACAGATACAGCTACTTATTTTTGTAGTAACTACAAGGAGTATCTGTGTTTGTGGCTCGGCTTAATATGGAGTTACACATACTCACTGGCAAATGGAGTTACTCATGAACATCGCATATATATATAGAGAGTCAGCTGGATAAGTGCAGTTCCTATTTCAGACAGCATTGTCTTGTGTTTGTTCATAGCTTGAAGCAGGGTTTTTGGTTTGGTCTGCTTAGCTTTACGTTCTTGCAACACAACTCGCTAATGCACACACATGAGCAGCACAGCAGAGCAGAGCAGAGCACATCAGAGAACACAGAGCTGAGTAGTCGGTGGAGTAGTAAGTAAACTAAATAAGTAACATATAAGAATGGCGGCGGCAACGACGCATGAAAACTCACTCAAATAGTTAGCAGACTTATTTAGTTGCAATGAAGTGTGGCATGTTGCACAGCTACGCTTACAACTTACACACACACACACACACACACACATATACTCAGATCCAGACCCAGGAGCAACAACTACAATTACAACTACAACTAGAAGAGCAAAAGCAAATTTGAGACCCCTCTAGACGACAGTTAAGCTGCTCTGAGCTCAACCCAGTGCTTCAACAAATATTAGACAATGTATTTATGTATTATCAACTCTAAGTGCGTGTGTGTATGTGTGTGTTCAGCAGGGATTGAGTTCCCAATAGTCTCCGACTCGGGACTCGGGAATGTAAATTCCACAACTGGAAACATCGATTTGCACAAAAACTTTTGTCCAAATAAAGATAAGCCAATAGCCAAAAGAAGCTGATTGTGTCACAGTGCTCTGCTCTCGAATGAAAAGGCAAAGCTGCATTAAGTAAACAAAAACAATTGTATTTCTTAAAGGACTCAACAAAGCATGCTAGAAATGCTAAATATAATGTCAAACGATTGACATTTGACTAAAAAAAAAAAACAGATTTAAAAATAGCAATTAATTTGAAAATGGTGCAAGAAAATATACCAATTTAAAACATATCAACAACAAATAATGTTACAAATATATTACAAATTACATTTTTAAATTCAATAAAGTTTAAGAATTAATTAATAGCCACTTTCATAATTGATTTAAATTAAGAATGATCAATTTCTCAACAAAAACAAAACAATTTTCTTCATTGTGAAATTGATTACCTAAATTACCAAAAAAAAATAAACAAAATATTCATAGAAATGAATTAATTAATATTAAAATGTAATCCGAAAAAATAAAGCATATGTGGAAATATAAAAATACATTTCTAAATCAAAATAAATATTTACAAGAAAGCTACAGTCGAGTGTACTCGACTTTCAGATACCAGCTACCTATTTTGAATAAGACCAAAAAAGTGTGGTATTATTCAGAAAATATACCAAATTAATATTCCGTAAAATACTAAAATATACCAAAGACAAGTTTTTATAGGCTCTCAGATCTCGGTATTCATACGGAATTAATTTAACAAAAAAATACTAAAATATACTGAAAGCTTTATTTGGTACAACATTCAATATATACCAATAAAATACTTTCAATATGCAAAAAAAATAAACAAAACAAAACTATAATTCAATACAAAGCTATTCAAATATGTAATACACTGCAAAATAAAAAATATACCGACAGTTATATTTGGTACCATAGTACCACATTACAAATACACCAATAAAAATACGTTTAATATAAAACAAGTAAGAAAGTTACAGTCGAGTGTGCTCGACTGTGAGATACCCGCTACCCACTTTTAATAAAGGTAAAATATTGCGGTATCATTTTCAAAATATACCGAAAATACTTAAAAATACTACAAATATACCAAATGGTATGTTTTGTATATCGATATAGTACACCATTCAAAATATACCATAAACGGCACAATGTGCCAGATTGTCGGCCAAAGCAACTCAGACCCCTAGTAAGTAGGCGTTTTTGCCCATACAAAAGTATTTCTTTAATAACTTCCACAATTTTTAGCTGATCGCAACCAAATCATAACTACTGTAGTAATTATTATATATACCAAAATACGTAACTCTAGCTTTAAAATTACGCTTGTTATTCGATTTTGATCGTCGGAAAAAAATTATAGTTCTATCTCTTATAGTCTCTGAGATCCAGTGTTTCATACGGACGGACGGACAGACGGACCGACGGACATGGCTATATCGTCTCGGCTGTTGACGCTGATGATACTTTATAGGGTTGGAGATGCCTCCTTCTACCTGTTACATACATTTCCTGCCGGCACAAAGTTATAATACCCTTCTACCCTATGGGTAGCGGGTATAAAAATAAATATAATTCAATACAAAGCTATTCAAATCGCTCTAACGCAAATATGCAGAAAGATACTGAAAGCTATGTTTGGTATATTAATTTAATACTACATTCAAAAGAATACCAATAGAAATACTTTGACTATAAAAAAATAAATACAATTCAATACAAAATTATTAACATAGTAAATATTAAATTTTGGGCAAATTCGAGTAAAATTAAAGATTCAAGTTTAAAATGTTAACCAAAGTATCGAAGTAAATTAATAGCAGAGCGTTTTATCGACGGCAGCTGCCGCATTGCAAAATTCGAGTGGCAATTGACTAATTTGATGATGTTGGCCGAAAAGTGCTGACGCAGCAATAAATAAAGCTCAGTTATGCAGTAAATTCAACATTAGCTGTTAAATAACAGCATTTCGATATAAAAATGCACACAAACTGTGCCACATGCAACATGCATGCCATGCAGTAAATGATAGCTTGCCGCACTGACGTGCCCCCAAAATGTAACTCTTCCCCCGTTGCCCGTCGCCCCCTTGATGTGTCCACCCCTTCGACAAAAAAGTGGCAGCAAGCATTTGATGCTCGTGTTGCAAGTTACAAAATGCAAGTTGTAAAATTAATACAACATAAAATTGTACACACACACACACATACTCATACTCATACTTTGACAGCAATTTGCAGCATGCATGCCTAGCCTCTCCCTCTCCCCCTCCCCCTCACTTCGTTGCCCTGCTTTTGCCCCATGAGCTGCTCTTGATATCCCTCTCCCCTCTCATCCAAAAAACAAAAGCGAGCGCTTCCCTCTCTCTCCCTGTCTCTCTCTCTCTCTCCCGCGCTGTCCCTTGGCAATTGCTCGCCCTGTTGTGGCACTTCAAAAATTTAATAAACGTTGCAGCATCGTTCGCATGCCAATAATTTCACAATGCCGCACACACACACACACACAAGCACTTTGCCCCCGAGCTGGCAGCTTAACCTGCCACAAATACTACACTACACTGCCTTTCCGCCTTCCCCTTTCCCTTCCCTTCCCTTTCTGCCATCCCGTTACAGTTCCATTTCCATTCTCTTTCCCCATTTGCCTGTCTGTCTCTAGCTCTTTCTCTCCTGCTCTTTCCCTGACTATGGCTCTCTTTCACTTTCTTTTTTCTACCTCGCTTTCTCTCTTTCGCTCTTTTTATTTTAATACCCTTTTCCCTCTCTTTCTTTTACTTTTTTTTTGTCTTTTTCTGTGGCTTTCCCTCTTGCTCTAACGTTTCCCGTCAGTGTATCCCTCTCAGTCTCCCTCTCATTCTCCCTCTCAGTCTCCCTCTCAGTCTCCCTATCAGTCTCCCTTTCAGTCTCCCTTTCAGTCTTCTTCATTGTATTTATCTTCTTTCTCTCTCTACACTATCCCTCCCTCACTCTTTCTCTCTCTCTCTCTTCCCCTTTATAGCCCCTCTCTGTCTCACACTCTGCTGTAATGCGTCGTCAATTTGAAAAACATTGTCAATGCATATTTTGTCTCGTTGTGAGCGTGTGTGTGTGTGTGTGTATGTGAGCGTGTAACTGATGCTATGTGTGTGTGTGTGTGTGTCTGTCCCCTTCTATGTGTGTGTATGTGTGTGTGTGACAACTACTAAGCGTCATATTAACAACATTGTAACATGCACGCAGCATAGAAGCGAGGGGCAGCCAACACAACAACAACAACAACAACCCGACAGCGCGTTGCCAACCCCGCCACACACACACACCTTCCCCCACTTCCCCCTCTATCCGACCCCCCTCTTCACTAAGCTGCTCTTGCCCCATCTATCTTCTACTTTATGCGCTTTTATTCTTTTCGCCTTGTTGTTGCCGCCTTTTAACCAACTATTTTTCAGTCAATTCCAACGAAAAATTTATAATAAATGCTCGCGCACATGTGATGTCGCGCATTTTAATTGGTAACTCCCCCCCCCCCCACCGCTCTCCCCTTTACTGCCCTTATGGGTGGAGCGGGGCGTGGCTGATAAGCGCGGGTGCGTTTTGTCTGCCTCGCTTTTGTGGTTTGGCTGTAAAACGATTGTCGCTGTTGCCAGTTGTTGTTGTTGTTGTCGGTTCTGTAGTTGTTCATAGTTCACTTGTTGTTGCTTTGCTGTAGCTTATGCTCAGTTGGCAAGTACTTATGGGACAGTGAAGACAAAACCCGACTGAGGTGTGGGCCAAAGCGGACATGGCTGACTCTCTATGACCTACGTGACAGCCAAAAGACTGCTCCAACTTCGCCCCGCCTGGATCAACTGAATATACACACTACACTGCAAAAAAATAGACCATTTTTTAAAATCAAAATCATTTATCTTAATAATTGTGTTCTTAAAATAAGATCACGTTAAGAGAAAGTTTTTAAAACCAAGGAATAGAAAATGTTAAATTCTCAACAAGTTTTTAAAACTAAGGAATAGAAAATGCCAGATTCTCAAAATTAGATCGAAAATACTCGATACTACAAAAATACTAAATTACAAAATTCTGTAAACTATCTAAATTCCTATATGGATTTTATCTAGTTAAAATTTTCTCGTTAATAGCCAAGTTAGTCAAGCTGTGGCGAACCATTCTTCATGATAATCTAAGAGAGAGAGAGATCCTAAATCCTTAAATACTGCGCAAAATCGATGATAAGTATCTCGTAAGTAGAGCTCACAACATTATAACATTTATACCTTTAACTGACTAACAGCAATAATAATTTAATATTTGAATAGTGAAATACCAATAAAAAGAAAGACGAAAAAAAATAAAATATAATTAATATTTGTTGATCTTATAATAAGATTTTTGATCTTCAAACTAAAATATTTTGTCCTCTTTTAAATAATAACTTTATTTTATATCAACATATATTCAAACTATACAATTTCTTTCTCTTATAAATCAGAACTTGATCTTATATCAAATGTGCCTGAAATCATGTTCTTGACGCACTTTCTAGAACAAAATTCTTCGTACTAAGACCAAAATTTTGATTTTACAACTTTTTTTCTTTTCAGTGTATACACCCACATAAACATATATACATACATAATGGATTGGTGTGCGTGTGCTTTATGGTTTTTAATAGCCACTGCATAATGCATGGCAAAATGCAATCGTTGAGCTCATCGAAATGCAACACAACTATGTAGCACATATAGCATGACTTTATCACTCTATATAGTACATATATCTGTTATATATCTGCTTGTCAACGGTAGCAGCTAAAGCTTTGATGAATTGCAGTTTTTCATTCACAACACAATTTAAAATGTCAAGAGCTGCACAAAAAGTGAATTGTCCAAAGTAGAAAGAACTTTATTAATAGCATATTTAACAAATAAAGTAAATATTGAAGAGGACATACATATATGAGTTAACTTAGCTGACATTTCATTATTAATTATTCGACTATTTAAGCTACACTTGTATATTAACTCCAGGAAATGTATCTCCGACCCTGTCTGCCTGTCTGTCTGTCTGTCTGTCTGTCTGTATGAACACCTATATCTCAGCCACTATAAGAGAAGAAATATAATTGTCGACAACACTTGTTATTTTTGCAAATCAAGTTTCCTTCAAATGTTTGCTACGGCCTCCGGAAATCGAAGCAAAACTAATAAGACGCGTTTTAAGCTAGCTATCGAGACTTTTATGAGAATTCGACAATATTTATGAACCCTAAAATGTATTTAAGAAATACGTTTGTATGGCAAACGGATCTTAGCTAATTTGAATGACAATCGTCTTTTTTTTTTGTACTCCATCGTTTTTTTGAATTACTATTTTTATACCCGCTACCCATAGGGTAGAAGGGTATTATAACTTTGTGCCGGCAGGAAATGTATGTAACAGGTAGAAGGAGGCATCTCCGACTCTATAAAGTATATATATTCTTGATCAGCGTCAACAGCCGAGACGATATAGCCATGTCCGTCTGTCCGTCCGTCCGTCCGTATGAACACCTAGATCTCAGAGACTATAAGAGATAGAGCTATAATTTTTCGACAGCATTTGTTATGTTTGCACGCAGATCAAGTTTGTTTCAAATTTTTGCCACGCCCACAAATCAAAAAAAATCGAATAACAAGTGTGATTTTAAAGCTAGAGCTACGAATTTTGGTATATACAATAATTACTGTAGTAGTTATGATTCCTGAAAATTTGGTTGCGATCAGATTGTCGAAGTTATTAAGGAAATACTTTTGTATGGGAAAAACGCCTACTTACTAGGGGTCTGAGTTGCTTTGGCCGACAATCTGGCACATTGTGCCGTTTATGGTATATTTTGAATGGTGTACTATATCGATATACCAAATATACCATTTGGTATATTTTTTAGTATTTTTTTAGTATTTTCGGTATATTTTAAAAATAATACCGCAATATTTTGCCCTTAAAAATGGGTAGCGGGTATCTCACAGTCGAGCACACTCGACTGTAACTTTCTTACTTGTTTTATTTTATTGCTGTGAAATTTACAATTTTATTGAAATATTTTCTACTACATTTTATTATCAACCATTACAATTTTGTTTTTATATTATTAAAATTTTCAAGAGTTCTCTATTTAATTTTATTGTTAACGATTAGACTATCTTAATGGCAATAAAATCACACGCTTATCTAAATATTTGTAAACAGTTTCTGTCACATTTTATTGGACGATAATTTAATTTTTAAGTTTTTAACTTCATCAATACATTTTCAAATATTTTCTAGTACATTTCACAGTTAATCGAATATTTTATAATCATTAAATTCATTATTTTTACTAAATATTTTCCAACTATTTTCTGCAACTTTTTATTGCCAATTATTAAACTATTTTATCCACATTTCATTCTCATAATTCCATTAAAATATTTTCAAGAGATTTTAGTTACAAAAATACTTTGTTGCAATCTTGAGTGCAAATTCATAATAAAGATTATCTTGATGCTACCTGACTTCTTACTAGATGAGTTCATCGCTGAGTAAGAATTATTGTTTTGATTTAAGATTACACTTAAAGTGAATAAATTTCTCAAAAATTGCAAGCAAATACAAAAAATACAACTTAATTACGGATAATTAAAGTACTGAACTGCGATTTTCTACAACTCATTTGCTGAAAATCAATTAATGCAAGATCGTAATAAAGCTAAAAATAAACTTAGGCGCAAGCTATTTAATTAATTTAATTATACGCTTCAAAATGGCGTGAAGAACTTGTTCTTGAAAGTAGAACATTGACTAAATTTGTATATTCCAAAATGTTATCAATAGGAAAGTTATATCAAGTTTTTTGGCCAACAAAACGAAACCGGTTAAAAAACAAACTTATTGTTGTTGCAGTTGCCTGGCCACCCGCTAAAAACTCAACTCTAATGAGAAAACAACAACAAAGAGTGTCAAAAAAATAAGCAGCTAATTAAGAGACACGGATTGTTGTTGCCACAGACTCACAATCACAAATCTAAAGCAAGGCAACCGAACCCAAAACTCAGATTCAGACTCAGACTCAGACCCCAAAAGTCAACCCAACCCAGAGCAGAACAAACAACCTTCGCTGCGGACCAGTTTGCGGCTTAAAGCAGCGACGACAAGTGCTGCTAGCAAATGCCTCAAAGTTGGCTAAAAACCAGCCCATTGTCCGTATAGACAATAAAGTGTTTTTGAACAACTGAAAGAACATTTAGTCGTTGACTCTTCAAAGCGAACTTAAGGCGATCAACAGAATAGCAGTCAAATTTTGAAAAACTTAAGCATTAAAACTAAATATAAAATATATAAATAATAATTGAAGTCAAAAATTAAATACACTATTAGATTAGTTAAAACACAAAGTGCACTCAAGCCAAGAAATAAATACAAAATCAAATAATTTAAATTTAATTCATATATACTACATCAAAATTAAACTAATATTATAAGATATTTTATATATTGAGGCAATTAAATCAATCAAGTCTAAAATCAAGTCAACAATTATTATTAATTTTAGCATTTTTTAAGATTTTTGAAATTAAATTAAAATTTAAGTAAAATCAAATACACTCAAGAATTAGAAATAAATAGTATAAATTGTATTTAAAAAAAATAAATTCAAAACTTCAGAAATATAGAATTAAGTAGAAAATAAAGATACAAAAATAAAAATAAAAAAACACAAATGTAAAAATATATAATAACAAAATATATGAAATATAAAAATATAATTATAAAAAAAATATAAAGCAGAACACATAAATATATATAAAGTATAACAATGCCAAAAAAAAACAAGAAAGTCAGCTAATACTGATAATAAATTAAAGTAACAAGTCTAAATATCAAACATCTTCTTTTTAAAAAATATTGAAAAAAAATAGATGGCAAAAAAATAAAAAAAATCAAGAAACTACTTCTTTTATTTAAGACTTCTGCAAATTTGGTTGCGATAAGATACAAATTTAATTAAGAAACTTTTGCCTGGGGAAAAACTTTCCTTCAACGGATCCTAGTTGCTTTGACTGACAATCTGGTATATTTTGTACTCTATAGTATATTTTAAATGAAGTACTATATTAAAATACAAAATATAGAATTTTGTATATTTATGCGCTATATGAATTTGGTATATTTTGAAAATAAATCCGCACTATTTTGATTTATTTAAATTAGGTAGCGGGTATCTCATAGTCATGCTATCTTACTTTTTTTGGGTCTGAGGCAAAGTGACAGCCTAAAAAGTTGGAGGCAAAGTCAACAGACTTCGGCCCCGTTATTTTTTTGACAATTGCCTTAGTTTGCAGACTCCAACTCCAACTCCACTTGCTCGTTCGTTGTTGGCTGAATTTTACAGCTGCGCTGGTATTACAATATTTATGATTCGCATTCGCTTTAATTAAATTGTAAAGCCTGGGACTGGGCTTGGGCCTGGGCCCGGGAATGCGACAATGCGGCCGTGTCACACATTTGACTTTACGACTTGCATTTAATTAAAGTCAATTAAAGCTGTTGCAAGACAAAGACAGACAGCGAGAGAGAGAGAGAGAGAGAGAGAGAGAGAGAGAGCGACAGCTGCATTCAGTTTTTGGGCTTGGCTTAAATATTGTTCGAAACTTGGCGAATGCATTTTGCAGACAAATCTTGAAACCTTGAAAGTTTAGCTACGAGTAATTTCAATTTACAAATTAAAAATCAATTTCTTAAGATTACAAAAGATATTAAGATTTACTATTTATTAATTTCTTAAGATTACAAAAGATTATAAAATGCATAAATATTATTATTTAATTAGTTTCATATTAAGATCAACTATTTATTGATCTATTAAGATTATAAAATTCATAAATATTATTATTTAATTAGTTTCATATTAAGATTTACTATTTATCAAATTCTTAAGATTACTAAATATTATAAAATGCATAAGTAGTATTATTTAACTAGTTTTATATTAAGATCTTCTATTTATTGATATCTTAAGATAATAAAATGCTTAAAACGTATTATTTAAAAAGTTTCCCATTAAGATTTTCTTTTAAGATTATAGAATGCATTAATATTATTATTCAATTAGTTTCACATTAAGATTTACCATTTACTATTAATAATATATGCTATTATCTAATACGTATCGTATAATAATACGAGTTTTAAATAGATGCCAAACATGGTCTCCACATGACTCGTAATTGGTAACAAGCCGTGTTCAACTATTTACAGTTACGTGCCTGCACTTTAATAGCTGTCGAGTAATCGCCCATTATGCATTGGTAGCTAGTTGTTCAGTGACTTCTCAAAACGCCATTTACACGCCCACTCCTTAACTTCCAATTTATTTATAAACTGCCCACAGTGAACTTTGGACAACAACTGATATGCATACATAAATATGCATATGTGTGTGTGTGTGTGTGTGTTTGGTGCATATGACTGTCATAAAGTGAAGTTATCTTAATTAAAATGCAACAACAATATAAACAACTAACTATAGATTTATTTATGATGACTGACTGACTGTCAGATACTTTTCATTAGCTCTGTTTACAATCCACATATTTGTCACTTTTGTTATATCGATTATCATAAAATTTACAGTGGAACATTGTAATACTTTAAACGGGAAATTAAGCAAAAAATTTGTAATATTATTAATTTACATTAATATTTCATTATTATTACTAGTTTTCAAAGTATTTAAAATTCTAAAAATTCAAATTCAAATTCTAAATTCGAAAACTTAAAAAGCTTCAACTAAAATTTGAAGACGGTAAAATACAGAAAATATATAAAATATATATATATAAATATATATATATGAAATGAACACTGTCAAATTAAAAACGTGTTGTTTATATATCAATATAAACACATAAACAACTTAAAAGTTCAGGAAAATATTTTTATTTTTAATACAAAATGTAATCTTCACTCTACTAACATAAAAATACAAGAAATATCTTTTCTTTTCGCCTTATTTTATTTAATAAAATTAACAAAATTAAATATTCCGTTCAATAAAAATAAAACAACTATTTTAATTTTTATTTTTAAAAGATTTGACTTAAGAGAATTCTATTTTAGAAACTTTTAGTGTTCTATCAAACACTTTGACACAACATTTACAGAGTATTTAAAATGGGGGAGAAAAAAAAACTCCCACAGCTGCCAGACAGAGGCCATATTGATATGCGATGTACGACTAAGTGTTTGTATCTGTGTGTTTGTGTTGCTGCATTTGCATATTCATGCAATTGTGTGTGTGTGTGTTTGGAGCCTCGTTCAACTCGCAGATTGAAGTTTTATCGTTAATAAACAAAACGGGGCGCATGCTTATGCATGCATATGAATAAAATACAAGTAAGCATGGCAAAAGTGAGAAAAAATCTATACAATAATGGCAATAACAATAACAGCAACAGCAACACCAACAACAACAGCAGCAGTAACAACTGTGACAACTGCGCAAAGCGCCATCAGAAGCAGCAGCAAAAGAAACTGAGCAAACTGAAAAAGTCAATGGACTGCAAAAACAACAACAACAACTACAACAACTACAACAACTGACTGCAGTTGCAGCAGCAGCAGCAGCAGTCAAAACGTCAACGTCAAATGCTCATTTACAAAGCAACAATAACAACAAGAAACCCAACAACAACAACAACAGTCACACACATTACAAGCATGGGCACTGCGCGCTCTGCTCTGCTGCTCCCCCACTCGCTGAGCTTACGCTCTCATTCTGTCTGCCTGCTGCTCTCTGTGCTGCTGCTGTTAACGTTACATTGAAACGCGCTGTTGCGCTGCTGTTAGCACTCAACAGAATTCTGTTAATTTACAGCGTGTTCCGGCTAAGCCAAAACAACTTTCAGGTAGTTTTAATATGCTTTTGTTTTTGTTGTTTAGCTTTGTTTTGTTTTGTCATATTTTAGCATAATGTCAACAAAGAGCAGGTGGAATGCCGACTTGCAAAAGACGCATTCCCTTTATTGGCCAAGATGAGAAAAGGACGGTTCAAGTGGTTTGTTTACGTTAAGTGAACTGCATTCTTATTTCATGTTATTCGCATTTCATTTTCGTTTGCTCTTCATATTCGTAAGTACACACTGATGGAATAGTGTTATCATAAAGAATTTAGCCAAATATTTCCCCAGAAAAAAGGCGCCAGTTTTGCAAATAAATCAATATTAAAACTCTTGCTTTATTTAAAGTAAAAAGTAAGACGGAATCAAAATACTTAAACCTCTATACATATGTATACTGTACTAAAAAATACTAAGTATAACACAAAAATGTACGATTTTTGTAAAATTCAAAAAATCTATTTAGTTTTAAGATTAATTCGTTCTAAAATATACTTTTATTCAATTGCTATTTGCAGGAGAATAACAAAATGAAATAAAATATAATACTAAACAAGTAAGAAAGCTACAGTCGAATGTACTCGACTGTGAGATACCCGCTACCCATTTTGAATAAAAGCAATATATTTTGCGGTATTATTCTCAAAATATACCAAATATACTGCAAAAATACTAAAAATATACCAAATGGTATATGTGGTATATCGATATAGTACCGCATTGAAAATATACCATAGCCGGCACAATATACCAGATTGTTAGCCAAAGCAACTCAGACCCCTAGTAAGTAGGCGTTTTTGCCCATACAAAAGTATTTCTTTAATAACTTCGACAATTTTTATCTGATCGCAACCAAATCTTAACTACTATAGTTGTTATGATATATACCAAAATTCGCAACTCTAGCTTAAAAATTACGCTTGTTATTCGATTTTATTGATTTGCGGGGCGAAAGTGGGTGTGGCAAAAATTTGAAACAAACTTGATCTGCGGGCAAACATAACAAATGCTGTCGAAAAAAATTATAGCTCTATCTCTTATAGTCTCTGAGATCCAGTGTTTCATACGGACGGACGGACAGATGGACAGACACACAGACGGACAGACGGACATGGCTATATCGTCTCGGCTGTTGACGCTGATCAAGAATATATATACTTTATAGGGTCGGAGATGCCTCCTTCTACCTGTTACATACATTTCCTGGTGGCACAAAGTTGTAATACCCTTCTACCCTATGGGTAGCGGGTATAATTATTATTTATTAAATTTATTATATATATGTTACATACATATAAATGTATAAATCTCACCTTGAAGAAGAACAGTTATGAGAACTATAAAGACTATATAATAGAGTAACTACATTTAATGTATATCTAAAAAAAAAAATACTAAATCGTTTACCACTGTTTTCGATTAACATATTCTCTTATAAAGAAAACAAAGTACTCATCGACTTAATTTCCCTAGACAGAGATACTCGCTTCAAGTATCTTCAACATACAGAAGTGATTTATCAGCATATTTTGCTCGTCAAGTCGCATTGTTTATAACGAAAGAAAACTGGTGCCCAGCAACAATAGATAGTATATATGTACATGTATATATTTAGATACATTTGTATCTCAATATATGTAGAGGGGCCATAAAACAAATCCAAAGTCTTGTGTGACTCAAGTGGAGTGCAATTGACGCCATCGATTAAACAAAAAATGAAACTAGTCGACGGCGCCACTGAAAGATTGTTTTCTTTTTATATATATGATACATTCATTTTTTTCCTGTTTTTTTGGCTTGACTTCGCTTGGCTCTTAATTGCCAGCCAAGTCAAGAGGGTATATACTTGGAATACTCTACGATGACGACGACCCTGACCTTGATACAACCACAATCCTGACTGAAGAAATTTATTGAGTACATTTATGGCAGGAAATTCGATACTTAAATAAATACTAACATTTAAAGTGCTTCCAGGTTTCCAGCAACAACTTGATATATATTTAAATCTGTTCATAATGAAAACCATGTCGAATAACAAAAAAATGTGGAGCAATCATAATGTCTTGGCTTTGTCAAGATGAAACAATGGAATTCAAAGGGGGAAATGCTCATTAAACGTGAAATGACAACATCAAAACAAAAACACAAGACTCCCCAGAAGAAGAAGAAGAAGATGAAGCAGGTGAAATGGGAGAGGGGATGAGGAAGACAAGTTACTGCTTAAGTGCCAAGAGGGGGAAGAGCCAAAAAACAAAAACAAAAAAAATACAACGAAATAAAAGGAAAACAAGGCCGAAGTGCAGGAAATGTCAGCGTTGACAAGAAAATGCACTCGCCTTGCCAAAAGGATATACACTTGACACACCAACTTACACACACTCCCATTCACACACACACACATATGTGCAGCCATTAGCATACGAGTGTACATTGCTTCAAGTATGTGTGTGTATCAAGCCACTATGGGGCATTTGACCACTTTCTCTTGCATTTTGGCGTTCTATAAAAGTGTCCCAATTAGAAAAATGTTATGTCACTGCATTAACAAAACATTAAACTGCTAACTTAACAGTTCTTTTTTTTTTAGCATAACAGCTGTAAACTCAGCTGTTGTATCCAAAAGCACGTACGCTAAGTTTGCACATTTTTTTCAGTCAGCGTTGTTTTTTATTCAATTATGTTGAAAGCCATTAATAAAAAAGAAGTCATGAATAAGAATTACGCAGGTTTGTACTGTATGTTAAATATAATTAATTGTTTATATATGAATTTTGTTATTTAATAAATGCTTCTTAAGCTAGATTTTGAGGAACAATTTTTAACTTTGGAAAAGATTTTGAAAATAAGTTTAGCATAATTTAGCAGGAAGTTAATGTGTATGATGTAGCGTTGTTAATTCTTAATCCATTAATAGTTCTCTGATTCTGCACTTTTTGGCACAATTGGCTCAATTAGCATTTTTTTCTCTGTAATATCCAAGTTTATCTAATTTTTGTCACAACCTCTTTTCTGTGTTGGATTCCTTAGGCATATAGTAACATAATACCAAAAATTCGCAGTAAAAAAAGCTCTTATGGTTTACTCGTAATATTTAATGCCAGTTAAAATGGAAAATGTCCCATAGTGCAAGCGAGGGAAAAAGAGTCAAAAAGAGGCAACGTCATCAGCGTGCTTTCTATGTATTTGCCATTCAACAACAACAACACACACACACACATCTAGTCGGTGTTGTGTTTGTTTTGGACCCGCATAGGCAAAGTGGAGCCACAAGGACTTTTGCCCCCAATGCAAGCGAAAAGTTCAAAGTTCAAGTTACAAATCGGGCCAAAAGAATAAATCCACAAACGAAAAAAAAATGAAATTTAATGAAATTCCTGTGCTCTCGACATCAAATGCAAAAGGAAGGCTTTAAATTTAAGTGGCAAACTCTCCAAACAAAAAATATATTTCAATATTAGGTCATGATGAGTGGGCACAACTTTTCTCTGGCTGCATCGATTTACTTGAAATTTTCAGAATATTATGCAAGTACATAAAAAAATACAATTAAAATAAAACAATTAAGAAAGCTGCAGCCCATTTTGAATAAGAGCAAAAAGATGTGGTATTATTTTTAGTATACCAATTTAATATACCGATAAGATACTAAAATGCACCAAAGGTCATATTTGGTATTTTGCTATAGTATTACGATCATTATATATTTTATATTGCATGTAGATAATATTGTCTTTTAAAAATATAGCTTAAAACTGAATGAATAAAAATACTATAGTTTCAAAATTATTTTAAATACATATGTACGAGTACAATTAACAGAACGAATGGAACAACCGATTAAGTATTTTTTTTTAATACAGCCTCAACTTTTTAAAATAATTTCTAAATAATATCAAGGAAAACACAGAAGTACTATAATGCTCGATTGAAACTATAATTTTTTCGACATTTTTAAATATGTCTTAAGTTATATCTTCAGGCAGCAATAGGGAAAACTCGAATTCTGTCTTTGCTGTCGTTTTAAAATATATCTTAAATGACTGTGAGATACCCGCTCCCCATTTTCAATAACATCATATTCTACAAATATACCAAAAATATACGGCAATGTATTTCTGCTTAAATGTTTTTTTCTTTAATTACGTGAAGTCAACACATAGAAAAAATGCTGGTTGAAAAATTTATTATTTCCCACATTTCGAAAGCAACACACAAAAGGAATATAATACATAGCTATGAATATTATTTCTTAATCATTGGCAAATATTGGTTTTGTAACATTTATAATTTCAGGAATACAATTTTACTATAACCATAACATATTTTATGCTCTTAGTTAAACTACAAGTAGTTTCATTAGCATTTATGAAAAACCTTTTGTAGCTAGAGATCTTAGCATCAATAGAAGTGATGGCAGTAATTATGGATTTGCCATGAATTATGCATGTACACTTTTATGGCAACCCTGCAGGCAGGCAACCCTAATGAAACACGCTCTCAAGTATGCAATAAATTTACACCAAACTCATCTCGACTAAATGCGATCCAAATGTGTGTCTGTGTATGTTTGTGTGTGTGTGAGTGTGTTTAACTTTTCCTCAATGTCAAGGGCACATTTGAAGAAGACGATAGGAGGGAAAAGGGGGGCCGAGAGGGGGAGGTAGAAAAGTACTCCCTCCTTCGTTTTTGTAGCCTGGCAAATGGGAAAAGTCAGACATGAATTTGCCAATTGCCAGTTGGCCGTTCTTTGCATTTTTCATTCAGCCAATAATCACAACACTTGCCAGACGCCATAACTAACATGCAACATACAACTTGCCACACACACACATACACACACACACCTACACTTATTTTGGGGTATAGAGAGCTCTCTGACGTAGGTTCCTTGCTTGATTTTTCTCCATCGTAAATTCTCATTTCTCAGGGCTGCTGCGAGGGCGAGTGGCAAGTGGCAAGTGGCATGTGGCATGTGGCATGCGGCAGGCTAACAGGCTAGTGTAGCAAACAATTTGAACGCCGCTGCTCGTTATATAGCCAGTCATTTAATCAATTATGCAAAAAACGACGTCGACGATGTATCCGTAAAATGTTTGCCACGGTTACGGCTCCAGTTACGGGGCATTTCTTTGCTGCCACCGCTCCCGCTCCCGCCCCCGCCCCCGCCCTTGCCCCTGTGTCCTTGTGTCCTTGCAACATTTGGCTGTAGCTTTGCTTGTTTCTTGCGTGTTTTTGGGGGCATCGTGGACGACGGCACGTTTACCTTTTCTTGTATAAATAATTAATTAAATGTACAAGAGTTTTGGTCCCCCGCACAACTCTGTGGCAGACAGACAAAGGATACGAATGAGAAGGAGGTCCTGGCAATGAGGCAATCGCAGTTACACGCTCCAAGGAGAGCCATTGGACAGTTAACAAACCACTTCGTTTAGGTGAATGGCGATTTGAATGGCGATGCATGAACTAAGTGAATCGAATTCGTATCCCAAGCCAGAAAAAAAAACAAAATAAATAAATAGGTGACAGAATAAAACGATGATTTTGCCAAACAAATGACGTCAACGTGATCAAAGTCAATCGAAACGAAACTAAAGGAAAGGTGCCAAAACATAAACAAATGTGAATCAACACACAAGAATGAATTGTATAAATGAATAGAAATGCAGTCACGACTCAAGAGTGCAAAGTATCGAATCAATGTAAATAATATGATGAATGATTGATTATGGCAGCAAGATTGAACTATTTCGTAACGAAGGGAAATTAATATGCTGAAATCAAATGAATGAATGGATGGCAGCAAATAAATCATAATAAACTTTAACGGCATCACATTCACAAGAAGTTGGATTGAATTGCATTGAAAGTAAATATATGTTAAAATACAAATAAATTAAATGATTCAATAAAATCAATGAACAAAATATGTAATCATTTTTGAACTTTTTAGTAGGAAGTAAAACTAAATAAACTTAAGAAGGTACTAATGAAACAGAAAAAAATATTATTTAATTCAGCATTAATTAATTGAATTCACAGTAAAAAGATGCATTAATAGAATTGCAAAATTGATCCATATTTTAGTTTAAATTTGAAAACAATTTATTCAAGTGCAAATTAACAAAATAGGTAATACTTTTGGTTGATTAAAAGTTAAAGAAAGCCAATCATAATAAACTTTATCAAATCAAAGTCATGAGAAAAATTATTTTTATTTTATGTTGTCTTTAAATATTTATCGCAATAGTCTGCAAAGTAACAAAGCAATTGACTTATTCGTATTAAAAGCAATTGATTTAAAGATGCATACAAAATGTTTGTTCAATTTTTTATTGATTTCATTAACGTCAATTAAATGAATGCATTTCATAAGTAATTTAACTTAAAAGTGTAATAAAAATCAAGTAAGAAAACAACTGTCCAAACATTTTCCAGAAAAGTAAAACACTGCAGTATTATTCTTAAAATATATAAACTAATGTACCGCAAAAGTATACTAGTATACCGAAAGATATATTTGGTATATTTATATAGTGCTACATTTTGAATATGCCATAGAGTGCAAGGCTATCAATGGGCGTGGCAAAAATTTGAAACAAACTTGATTTGCTTGCAAAAATAACAAGTGCTACCGAAAAAAATTATATCTCTATCTCTTATCGTCTTTGTGATGTAGATGTTCATACGGACGGACAGACAGACAGACGGACAGGCTTCTGACGCCGATCAAGAATATATGTACATATATAGTGTATAGGGTCGGAGATGTCTCCCTCTGCCTGCAACATACATTTCCTGCACACAAAGTTCCATCCTATGGCTAACAATTTATGTTTAAAATCATCGATGAATATTGGCAGTTATAGCTCATAAAGTCTGTAAAGTGTTATGTAATTATTAAGACGCTTTTTAGCAACGGTTGTAACAAGAAAACTATCTAACAGACAGGAAGAATTTTTGTCATTTTTTGTTTTATCTTCGAGAAGTAAAGTTTTCTTGGACCTAAGGAACTGCATTTGAAATTATAATTTAATACAAACTTCTCCGATATAAATAAGTTTAATGTAATTGATACATACATATGAGTTCGTATAATAAAATAATTTCGAATAATTCTATTTATTCAATGGGAAGTATTTAAACACATGTCAGAATTCATTTAGATATAAAATTAGGCTTAGTCTAGAAGATAAAATATCATCAGAAAAGATTCCAACAATTTTCCAGAATGTGATTTCAAATAATATATTTAATGCAAATTAATGTGCATTAAGTTAAGAACATTTTGTATTTACTCAAACAGTATCAAACACTCACAGGTCTTTTCGCAAATTGACAAGATTACAAAAATCTGAAGAAAATCTGTTGAAAGTAGTTTGCTGAATCGCAAAAAGAAATCTAGTTGGGGTCACAATTGATTGACCCTCTGTGTGAAACGAAAAACGGAAAAACGTTTGCATTTAGTTAGCCCAATTACCTTCGCACAGTGGCCGCAGTTCTTATGTTGCAACTATATGTTGCACTTGACACTAAAATGCGAATGTAACTGCAACTGCAACATTTGCATAGCGACCAAGTCCAGTGCGTTCTTCTTTCGGCTTGCTTTGGCCACTTGCAGCAAAGCACTTGCAACAGCAGTCGCGCCACTTGCCCCACTTGTGTGCCTTGCCACACACTTGACAACGCAGTGCGCGAACGCAGCAGAAGAGCAGCAGTGTCTTCAAGTGTCGGCTCGTGGCCAAAATTGGGCAAGTCGGCCAACATCACGTTGAGCAAGGAGGTGGAGGAGGAGGAGGAGGGGGAGGAGAGGGGCAACTGTGGCAGCTCTATTTTTGGTCTGATTGCAGTGGGTGTCAAATCTATGCGGCAAGATTCGTTGACGCCTTTGCCATGTCGCCCAAAATAATCTACGGCAATTGCATATGGCAGGCAGAAAGGCAGGCAATAAACTTGGTCAAGTCCAAAACAACAAGAACAGCTAGAAGGCGCATAAGAGAGGAGGCGGAAGAAGGGAGTGTGGAGGGGGGAACATTGCATCCGCTATGTTGCAGACATAGTTGGAGTCGTGTTCTCGGCGTGGGCGTTTCCAGTTCTTTTTCTTTTACTTTTCCATTTTTTTTTTTTTTTTTGTTTTTGCTCTGCTGCAGTTACTTCAAACCAAAAGTGCTCTTGACATGTTTTTATTAAAGTTTCCTTCTCAACAACAATTTTTTTTCTTTTTGTTTTTCTCTATATTTTTCCGTTGCTCTGGCCGGCTTGTTTGGCCATATGTTGATGGCTCGGACCAAAAACTGCACCAAGCAACGAAAATAAAATTGTCTAGCTGTGTGTGTGTGTGTGTATTTTGTGGCAAAGTTATGTTTATGTTGTGTGCGTGTACAGTTCATGGAATTGCTATTTGAGAGTTGCATTTTGCACCGCCAGCTGATGCCACAAAATGACGCAAAACTACTGCAATCAGATGGTGCAACTAACGGTTACAATCTCCAATCCACAGCTGCATTATTACCAAATTAAATCGCTTCCATTTTGTCCTTAACAAATGCATTTGCGAAATGTAACATTTATGCAATTTAAGCTGGAGCTTTTAGCTTAAATTGAAATTTTAAATCACAAAACATTTAATGTACTTAAAAGCTTACTATACGTTTATGCAGCTTTTAAGCTTCAGCTTTTGTTATAAATAAATTTATGAGCTTTGTCAGTAAGTAACAAGCAACTTTGAAATATTCTTTCAACAAACTTTTTTTTTTTAAAATCGTAATAATTGAAAAGTAATGCACAAAATTGTCGATCAAGTTTATTAAAGTTTTCCGTTAATAAATTCGGCAAACTTATTAACTTTGCTTCAATTGAAGCTGCTTGCTTCAAAGAAGCTTTCAGCTTTAATTAAAATTTTAAAACATACAATACATTTGAAGATTTTGAAAAGCTCACATGAAGCTTTGAAGCAAATGTATAAACAAACTTCGTATTAACTTAAAAGCAAAGCACAAAGCTGTCCATAAAGTTTCTTAAAGCTTTCGGTAAAGAAATGATTATATATATATTAAAAAACTTTGTAGATGGGTTTTTTGTATAAATTTTGTTAAAAGTACTTTAAAGCTTAGACCAGAAAGTATATGTTATCATATTTACTAATATATTAATCAGCTTTGTCAATACCTAAAGTAAGGTAAGGTAAGGTATAATATTTCCATACTGTTTTTCGGTCTTTTAAAAAAAAAGTATAAAAAAAGCTTACTAACTTTTCTTACATCTAAGCAGCTTACTTTGACCGCAAATTCAACTTCCAAAAAAAACAATTAAAATTATCTAAGAATTCAGCTTAGCTAACATAAAACTATATTTTTAAGCAGTTACTTAGTTAATACTCTAGAATTTAAGCTTTTAAAAATAAAGTACAAGCCTTTTAAGCTTTAATCGAAAACTTTAATATATTTTAAGCTAAATGTAAAACTGGGAAATCTAAGCTCAATGTACAAATTAAATTGTAATGTATAAAGTTGTCTGAAGACTTGATTTAAGTCATCTGATATAATTTTTTATAAACAGTAAAGCTAATTAAAGAAAAAACGTACTGATCGAAACGAGCTCAAGTTCATTTCAAGTAAATATACAATTAACCCTCAAAGAAAACACTTAACTTGACCCAAATAGACGGAAAAACACAAGTAAGCAGCAGAAGAACTAAATGCAGAAGGAAATGTAAGAAAAGTGCGCGAAAACTAATGTGAAAGTGGCAAAACAAATGCGAAAATCAATTAGACAGAACAAATTTCCAAATGTCGAAAGCTCGCAAAGTGTTGAAGCGATACAACGACACAAAAAAAAAAACGATGCAATGTTCTGGGAATTGTGAATTGCGAATTAAAAAAGAAGAGAATAAAATAAAAGAACAAAAAAGAGAACAAAATGTAAATAACAATGTGGAAAAAGGTGAAAGGTGACAGGAGAACAAGCTTTCCAGTAGCTAATGCGAACTGCACTAGATACAAAATCACGGCACTTGAGCTCTGACCACAGATAATTGCCCAATGGGCAATCAAAATCAAATCAATTGAGCCGCAGTCAGCAGACAACAGACAGCTTGTTTACACAGCCTTCCCCTTACCCACACCTAACCCAGTCATTGGGCAATGTGAAACTCTATAAACAGTGATACGATATTACAAATATTTAGCCCACATTCCATTGAATAGTTATGCGAGGCATTCCGATTGCAAAGCATAAATATCTCAATGGAAAAACTTTTGCAAGCAAAGGGTTAACGGCACCGTCGAAAAAAAAAAACTAAACCCCAAACTCCAGCGAAAAGAAGAAAAAAATCGTAGAGTTTATTTTGAGGTAGAAAAGCCAAGCAAAACAAAGTCATTGCTAAACAAATAAGACAAAGGATATGGTTCCAGGAATGTAGCACCAAATTAACATAAATTCCGTTTCGAAGGCAAAGATATAGAAAGAGGAAGTAGACGTGGATGTGGAAGTGGAAGTGGTAGGAAGCAAAAGGTAAAAGGTACAAAAATAAAGCAAGCTACTATAGAAGCATGTTGCAAAAAGTTCAACGACGCGAACACAGTCAGCCCCAGAAGAAGGGTGCTGCACACTGTGCTGCACAGTGGGACAAGTGGGGTTGGGGGTGGAGGGTGGAGGGTGGAGGGAGGGTGTATTGTGTCTATGTCTATGTCTATTTTCTATGGCCTGCTCCTTTGCTTTCCTCGCCTTGCCTTGCCTTTCGTTTCGTTTCGTTTCGTTTCCTTTGCTTTCCTTGTGCCTTGCACAGTGGCAACTACAACTACTCGTTGTCGTATTCCCACAAGAAAAATCAATGGAATTGTTTGGTATATTGCGCTATGTTGGGGACACCGCCTCATTGAATGCCTTTTCTCTTGATTTGTCTTTCGTTTCGTTGGATTTTTTCTTTTTTTTGGGTTTGCTCTATTCTATTTTCCTGCTTTCTTCTACATTTTTATTTATTTCTGTTGGTTGTTGTCGCCAGTTGCTTTTTCGGTTTTTCGGCCAAATGAGCGACGACATCGACGACAAATGCTGCAAGTCCGTTTTCCTCATCAACCTCATCGCTACCTTTCTCATCCACCACTCCCCCTTACCACCACATTTCCACTTTCGTCTGCTGTGCTAATGCTGTTGACTCGGTTGACATACTTATTGATGGCACTGTGCAATGCACGACACTGTCTCGTGGGTGTGGTGCGAAGTGTGCAGAGTGCGGAGTGCGTTGAGAGGATATTGCAAAATTCAACCAGGACAAATAGCAGCTGTTCTAACACGAACAAGACTCTACAAAATATGACCATGAAATCCATCTAGCTCCCAATACTAATCCACTATCATGACACAACAGACATACGCAGACAATGGCGTAACTTAGAAAAGCTTTTATTTCATTTTTAAATTACTAAAACGTTTGCCAAACAACTGAGTTTGCTTAGTTGTGTTGCCCAAAACTAAATTCTATATAAAAATTAACATTAAGAAACTTTTATATAATGGAATTTTTACTATATGTATATCTTAACACCACAGACTGTATTAAATAGAAAATATTTAAGTACTGTCCACTTCTATTTTCATATTAACGAAATTATAACATACATACGTATATAAAATATTGTAATCCCCGACAATATCATATTTTGCTTAAATAAATATTTAATGTCTGTATTCAAGTACTTTTATCACTTTCAACCACACTTGTGAAATATTTACATTTATTAATTAATGAAATATTCAACAATTTTAAGCAGAAATTTATCTCAGCCATACAAAAATATTATTATCTTAATCTCAGATATTTGATAACTTTTATTCATTTTAATGTGTGTGCTAAACTTGCTTTATATTAGTAATCTATCATTTACTTGCTGATAAAAAAGTGAGCAGTGCAGATATTTCAATTTTACTATAAAATGTTCTATCATAATAGATATCATTATATTAAAAATTCGTATCACTAATATACATAGTTATCTGGTATTTTAAAGAATTTACTCAATCCCCTTTGACTCTTCATTATGCTTGTATTTAATTGCCGTTAAAAAATGAGCAGTACAAATAAGACTTGCTCCAATGTATACGATTATGAGTAGTGGTAATCGCGCATCGACATGTTCAGTGTCCAGTGCATGATGCATTTCATTGAATTTCTTCTACTCCCCCAAAGCACCGTTTCAAGCAAAGCGATCAACGAGTCAGCAATGCATGACCACAGAATTACTCACCTCACGCTCTTTCTCTCGCTCTCTGTGTTTGCAATGACCACTGCAGGCAGCGCTGCGTCCAAAAGTAAATGGGATATTTGGCTTGCCCAGTAGAGCGGCTACATCGCTGCTGGAGCATCAGCAATAACAGCAACGTAAGGAGCAGCAGAAGTCCATGTAATAATCTTAGCAGCAGTCACACTGTACACAAATGTAACAGTAGGCGGCACACGAAATAAGCTGTAGAAAATGTACTAAACGGCCGCATGGGAATTTCTTTGCATTTATCAAAACGCGGCAGAGCGTCGCAGCCGGCGTCGCAGTCGGCGCAAACACGTGAGAGCGCCAACTGCGCAGGCAAACAAAAAAAAAAACACAAAAAACACACACGAAAAAAAACTTGCAAACACTTCTTTTTGTTTTTGCTGCTGTTTTTGCCGTTGCTTTTGTTATTGTGGTGGTCGCAGTTGGGTGGCGTCTCTCACTCTTCTCTCTCCCACAAACGTACAGGGAGCAAGACACACACAAAAAAAAACCGTAAATTTTGAGTTGTTCCGTTTGTTTTCGAATGCTGAGCTGATGCTGTTGGTGTTGTTGACAAGTATTTTTCACAATAAACTCATTATTATAAATTCGTTGACTGGCTTTACATTAATTTTCGATTTTACCACAATTGGGCAAACAGCTGTCGATGTAATTGTTGTTGTTATTGTCGCTTTGGCTGCTGCTGCGCCCTGCGCGTCATCTTCTTGCACTTGTTATTGTTGTTGCCGAAAAGGAGACGCGTGCTGTTTTAATTTGCTTTGCTATTCGCTTCAATATCATACACAAAACTAACACTAAAGATGTTCACTAATAACAACAACAAATCCCGTTAGCAATAGTTTTTAAACAAAATAGTCACAAAAAAAACGGTTGGACAACAACAAACATTTGAACGACTGACGCGACCGCGACACGGACACAACTTGACGGCTGGTGAAAAACTGCTCTTTCCCAATAAGAAAGAGAGTACAACACGACCGAATAGCAGTGTCGGCGGCAGCGAAGCGCTGTCGGCGTCGCAGCTGTCACGCGCGTTGCTTTTGTTCTTCTTGTTGTTGTAAGTTGCGTTCTATGCTTTTGTTGCTGTCGTCGTCGTTGTACACAACCTTTTCTGTATGAGTGTGTCGGTCTTTTGGTTTTTGCCTTTTTTTTGCACAACGAGAGAGCCGGAGAGAGAGAGATAGAGAGAGAGAGAGCGCCGTCGCTCTCAGACTTGCTGCTCAACAGTTGTTTGTGTTAACAGTGCGCTGTTAACACAGCCCAACAGCTGTGGACCAACTACATTATAACATAGCACAAATAAATGCAGTTAACAGCGCACTGTTAAATTTAATTGACAAGCATTAAAAACGCTATGTTAACAACTAACAGCTAAAGCTAGGAAAAAGGCAAGCGAGACTTTTAAATTTTTAAACACTGTAAAGAAGGTGGAGTGGGAGTGGTCAACTAAAGCAGCAGCTCTCCCCCCACCACCCTTCCCAGCTCCATCGACGATGGCAACGCTGTCTGGCTCGACAACAACAATTAACGGCATTCCAATGTGTCTGGCCGCTTTGCTGCAGACTGACGGGAAATTTCAAAAATTTCAATTCACAAAAATTGAGAGAGGAATGCGCCCATTCACATGTACTCGCTATGTGCACTCGCATGTCCTTCTTTTGTCCGTCTATCTGCCTTTCTGCCTGTCTGTCCCACTGTGCAGGTGTGTCGCCATGTGCAACTGTGCATGTCCTGCCTTCCGGACAAAATGTCTGGCAGCAACAGAAGCAGCAGCAACAGCAGACACGCCCCCCTCAGCAGCTTTCGCTTTCATAAATTTGTAGCTTGGTATGAAACTTAAATTAAAATGTTATCATCAAATGGCTATATGACAAGTTTTATTTAAAAATTCCATGAGCAGAGCAATGTAAAAGAAGGTTTTCAATTGATATACATAAATATTAGACAGTCAAAATGGCAGCTCAATCTGCAATACACATAAAAATATAAACACAAATGCATACATTTGTCTTCGCTTCAATATGATGCACTTGAAAAAACTAGGATACCCCTTGCAATGCTTCTTGGTGACGTTAATGCAGGCATGAACATATTTCTTGCAATGTAGATTTTACGAGCACACAACAACAAGTTGCATACGTATTAGCGAGTTAACGGATCAGCCTAAGAAAGTGTTGTTGCTCAACTGAACGCATAGGCTGAGAATACGAAGGAACATGCAAAATTGTTTTTGTATTTTGCTTGTCCAATGCACTGAGCAGCAAAATTGCTTTTGTTTTTTGCTTTTGCAATTCTGTTTGCATTTACTTTTGTTGATTGCTCTTCGTAATGCAAAAACAAAATTAACTGTAAGAGAGCAATGGCGTGAGCTTTCGCTTTACATGAAAATTCATAATTTTTAATTGATACTAGTATTAAAAGGAAAATATCTTCGGCTGCAGTGAGCTTAGTAACATAGGGAATAAATGTGTATTATTTGTTGATTGTTATTGAACGCTTCAATAGAATAATAAGAAGGGAAATTTTATTTATGTAAACATTGTAAATGAAATAAAAAAGTTAAATCTTAAAACAGGCGAAAGCAATTTCGATATCGAGTTTCAAATAGCCGCAACGTAAACGGACAACATCTGATTTTGACATGTCAAATGCAAAGAGACAGAGAGAGAGAGAGAGAGAGAGAGAGGGAAGTATGCCGGATATACTCGAGTGCTGTCAATTCGCATGCACATCGACATCATAGACATGCTGGTGAAGCATCTGCATCACCTTCGCATAGCTTTCATGATTTAACAGTAAAGCACTTGATGCATCAGCATCCATCAGCACTCTCGGATCATCAACGAGGACACTTCAACTACAACAACAGCAATAGCATGCTAAAATCAAGGCGAAAGAGAGAGAGAGAGAGAGAGAGAGAGAGAGAGAAACATTGCAATTACAATAATGCATATAGGATAGGAGGAGGACAACATAGTCGTCATCCAGGCTGAAGTGTGCCCAAGTTGCCATCGTTGATGCCAATGCTGATGTTGATTCCGATGATGATGCTGATGTTGATGCCGATGCCGATGCCAGAGCCAACACATCACATGCCATGAAACAATAAATGAAGCAAGCGTCGTTTGACGTTGACTGACCAGACGGAATAGCCAGGACATACATACAGGACATTCATGGCCCCAAACACACAACCACACACACACACACACACTCAAAACACTGCGATACACGGAGTGATGCACTTAGAGAAAAGACATACTACAAAATGCACTCTACATATGTATTTTCTTTTTATTATAATATACTTATTATAATATATATTTTTTTTATACATAGTTGTTATATTTATTTACATTTGTTATCTACTTATATATTTTTTCTATATACTTATGTTTTTATAATTCATTTATTTTAAATTATTTTTTTAATGCTGTTTGTTTTATATATGTTTATATAGTACATTTTATATTTTCTTTATTATTTTATTTAATTTACTTATTTTATTCGTTTTCAATTCTTTTTTACTTTTTCTGAAAATTGGTTGGTTTGTTCTAAACTCTTTGGTATATTTCAAATGTAGTACTTCAATGATTTAGCAAATATGGCGTTCGGTATATTTAAGAATTTTTGAGGTATATTTTAACAATAATACCCCAGTTTTTTTGCTTTTATTCTTTCGACAACCAGCCAAATCCTATAAATTTATGTGCTAGTTATTATAATATCATTTCATAACCTTTATTATAAAATACATATATTTTTTTAAACAACTTTTATTTCTAATGCAATTATACATAAACATTTTTTCCCCACTACTTGAACATAATTTTCTATCAATATTTTATAATTATAATGCTTAATTTGGTTTTTTTTTTAAATTTGTATGTAAAACATTATTTATTATTACAATTCTTCAATTTTTTGAAACCATCATATTTTTTATTGTGTATTAAATAATCGTTCAGCAGTTAATTTATATGATTTTAAAGTTGTATTTATTTATTATTAATTTGATTGTTATTTGTAGTATAATATTATTATTTCTTTAAGGACTAGCACTGAAAATGAATAATAGTAAAGTTAACGATTATTCAATAAATATTTTAATTTTGTAATCTACTCCAACTAAGACGAATTTCTCTCAGTGTTCTTTTTAGTAATAAATTAATTTACTTATGAACCACAAAAAAGATTTTTCCTGAATGAGTGTGAATAACTGCGAAATTATTTGTTTAGTTTGCTTTGAATAGAATTTGTAATCCAAGTTGTCATAAATTTGTGGCAGTGTAGCCGTCAGGTGCTGAGGATAGTTGTTGCTGGCAATGAAGTGGCCCATGGACCGTGTCGCTTGGTCAGTGATTACACGTCCTCATAAACAACAACATAAATGCCAGCGCCGTCTAAGTTGTAAATGCCAGGCCAAGGTGATGCATCGTCCAGTCCAGGAGAAGGAAGACAAAGTCGAGTCAGAGTCAGAGTCTGAGATGGAGGATAAGCAACTATCTGTTGGACTAAAGCACATGGACTGCTTATCATGTGGCTCGGCGGCAGATTTATGTGGCAGGACTTTAGTTTTAATTTAGCAAAGCCGCCAAATTATTAAGACAGGCTCGTAAGCGGTTTGTGGCATGCCACACACACACCAATTCATGCAACACTCACTGTGTCGTGTGCTTTGTCGCAACTGTACGGAGACAACATGCAACGTCCAACGTGCAATGTGCAATGTGCTGTGTGCTGTGTGCAACGTGCAGCGTACAACGTGCCACAAGGACGACAAAGTCAATAAATTTTGTGGCAGTGGATTGGCCAACGAGCTGCACTTATTTAACCAGGCTATATTCCCATCTTCATCCTCATCCTCATCCCCATCCTTATCCACTCTCTGAGGCACTTCATCTCCATTCTTCTGCTGTTGCACCACCTGCCATCCCGCCTCCGCCTCCGCCCCCGTCCACGAAAGTGTCTCGAGTAGCTCCACTCTCATTGTCCCAGGTGTCTATTTTAGTTGCTTTTAACTTTGTTATGGCCAACGACGTCTTACAAGCTTTTAAGCATAATGTGCTGCTGCTGCTGGCAAAGCCAGCAAAGCAGCAAGTATACGACTCGTTGTCCTTGTCGTCCTACAACATAGTTAACTTCATCTCAGAGGTGTGGTCAGTTGGCCATCGTCCTGAGCTGAGCTGAGCTGAGCTGCTGTTCAGATTTTGTGACCCACTAACCAAGCTCAAGGATAACATGACGCAAATGCAGCAACGATTATTCACAAGAAAGCCATAACAACAGCATGGTTAAAAAAAGTCATCATTAAGCTTTGAGATTAAGAGCGGAATAAATGATGTGAGAAACTTCATAAATGTCATAAATTTTAGAGTGACCGTTCTTAGCAAATTTTATGCACCTAAATTTGGCAAGGAAATGGCAAAAAACCCAAAAAAAAAGTTTTTCCACAATACAATTATTAAAAGAAACAGATAAACTCACATTCATTGCTTATTTCGATGACTTGGCTGCAATATTTTTTTTAATTTAAATTTCATATGCTGTCCTGAGATTCCACAGTTTTCATTAATGATATTTCTCTTCACGAGAAAGTGCTTCAGTCTCCTTTTTTTTGCATTTGCCAATATCAGTTCGATAAAAAATTATTGTATATTTCTTTGACATCCGATATCGGTGTATAGATATTAATTTATTTTCAGATGTCAAAACAAAACAAACAAAAATTATTGACGGACTTTTTTTAAATGGAGTTGAGCGGAAAAAAGGCTTTTTTTTTGCTCATCTGGGAACACCGCTTTACTCTTCATTTTGTTTGTTTAATAATATTTGCGATTCTTTTATTAGATTCTAAAATGTAGAAGTCGAATAAAATTAAAGAAAATTCAACTTCAAACTAAATAAATATTCTGAAGAATTAACCCTCAAGTGCTCTGTACAGTCTCTAGACGCGAAAAGGTGTTTTAACACCGATTTTCGACGTCCTTATTGCTTTTCGTTGATTTTTCTAACTCAGGCAAGTCCAAATATTATATTCGTTTCCATTTGCAATAGATGACGAAGCTTTCGCCAGCTGCTGCTATCGTTTGAAGTTGAGAAAGTCTCCTAAAACAATTTTTTGTTCTAATATTTTTAGAAGTTTGTGGTCAAAACAAAATTACTGTCGTGTTGCTGATAGTCTCAAGGACCCACAAAACAACAGAAATCGTTAGCTTTTTATTACTTTTATAAGGTTTAGGAGGTCCGAAGTTTTTGTCCTATAAATCTCAATTCGCGCAAAGTCTAAAGTTTGTCTGAAACAAACCTTTACTCTTAGGTACTAGAAGGTGAAAAAATAAATAAAATACAAAAATACAAAAGTTATCATATCTTATAACATAATAGAAAATGAAACTCAATTTTCCGTAATAATAATGTTGCGCAATATTCCAAAAATTTAATATTCTTGTATTATATATCCAGATTAGAAATTAAAATTCAACGAAGTATATCTCATTTTTTATTAAATAAATATTCAGAGATATTAAATTATTTTTAATTTTTAGTCTTAAATATGAACTTAATAAATATATATAAGTTTGATTTTTTACATTTTGAAATTAGAATTTTAGTTTCCCGTCAACTTTTATTTTGTAAATATTAAAATATATAAAAAAATATTTATTATACTTCGTAAATTCTTACTTGGATTCAAGAAAGAGAAATTTAATGTAAATAACATATTATATTTCAGGTTTTAGATTCAGTAAAGTTAAACTGACTCTAAATTACATAATAAAGAAAATATTTTATATTTTACATATTACAGTCGATATTTGCTTTTTGACATAAATGCACTTATTTGAATAAACTATATTTCGCCTTT
Source organism: Drosophila nasuta (assembly GCF_023558535.2). NCBI lineage: Eukaryota > Metazoa > Arthropoda > Insecta > Diptera > Drosophilidae > Drosophila > Drosophila nasuta. The sequence continues at coordinate 3,215,262 of NC_083459.1, read as the reverse complement.
TAAAATATAAGCTTTTCAGTTAATCTCAATTTTTTTTTTTTATGAAGGAAAATAAAACGTGAATTTTGTTGTCAATTCAGAATTAAATTATTAAAGTATACATAAATATATTATTTATATTTTTTTATTTCTTCCACTATTGCTCGAATAACAACTGTATTTCCGTTAAAATTGAAAAGAACAAAACAAAGCAGGATATAAAAATGAGACTTGTAGAAAATTGGTTTAGTCAGCAGAGCTGAGAAATCATTAAATCGAAGAGAGTTACGAGCAAAGATAGAAACAATCACAAATACCCGAAATGCTGATGATTGAGGTGGATGCTTAACCTTTAAATGGAACAACAACAACAACAACAATAGGAAAAGGCAACCACAGTAACGTAGATTATAGAATAGGGAAAAGCAGCACCTTGATACTAAATGTGATCACGCAGTGCGCATAAACAACGAATGCCGCGTAAAAGTTATAAAAACAACAACAGCAGCAGCTGTGTCGCTTAGATGGGCATGAAGCTCAAGTAGGCAGGTGAGAGTGTTGGGGTTAGACCTGGGGAGAGGGGGAAAGGCATTGCCGCAGTGGCACAACTGAACTATAAACCATAAGAATAAGACGTGCGAAGTGATAATCATAAAATAGGCAAAAGGTTCGGCCACAACAAACTATGTAAAGCGCTACAAAGCAGTGGAAAAATTAACAAACACAAAAAGAAAACATATGCTAAATTTAAGAATAACATTTTGAATTGAACTAAGATGGTTTATTCTTAAATAAAAATCAAAATTCCACAAGAAAATCTAAATTGCCCAAACTTTAAATTCAAGATATAACTTTTATTGCAACTATAGAAAAATCTCAAAATTGAACCAAGAAAGTGAAATCTTATCAACACCAAAAATTAGGCTTTAATTTTTAGAAAAGGGAATTCCAACATTTGAAATTCCAAAATTAAAAAATCCTTTTTTTAATAAAAATAACAAAGTTTTTTAACTTTGAGCTTTGCGATCTTAAAACAATACTTTTAATCTCTAAACCATGATTGATTTAAGATTTTTTCAATCTAAAAATCATGTTTCAAGACAAAGCATTTTTCAAATATGATTCTAATCTTAAAATACGATTTATTTTAGTCTTAAAATGCAAATTCAACACTAAAATCTTTTTTTAACATTTTTTCTTTACAAATTTTATTTCAAGATTTTTTGAAATCTGAAATCAACATTTGTAATCTATTTTTCAATCTAACTTTTTTATCTCTGTGTAAATATAGATTCCATTAACATTTTTTATACATATAATTCATTTTTTTTTACTATATATGTAATATAGCAGAAGAAGAAAAAATAGTATATATGTATATAATAACAGAAGAAGAAAGAGGAGAATATTTCTAAAAAAGTATTTATTTATTAATGTTTTAAATATATAAAAAAATACAAATTAAAAATAAAATAAAAGTACCCAATCTGTAAATATAAAAAAACACGCAAATGAAACCCAAAGAATATGTGAAGGAAATTATAAAGTAAGAGAAATTTGAGTTTTAATAATACAACAGAAAATTCTTCTTTGAATTTGGAGTCTAACCTAATGAACTTTATAATTTTTATTTAATTTACATTATGAATTTGTAAAATATATTTAGAACTAAGAAAATACTCAAAAATCTTAATCCTGATATTCCTAAAATCAGAATTAAAATTGAATATCAAATGGTTAATTTTCCAAAGAAAGATTCGATTGAATTTTCAAAAGCTCTTTCAAAAATTATAAGTAATAATCAATTTTTATAAAAATAAATAAAACAATCTTAAAATAAAGTGTTGTTTTTATGTATACATATGTTCTGTCTGTTATGTATACATTAATCTTTCTTGTGATAATTTGATTGTCTTAATATGTTAAAATGTCGGATAAAAAGAAGTTTGATGATAATAAATTTATACTTGAAGTCCATTTTTCTGTATGTATGAGAAGATGAATCACGTTGTTGTCTACCTTTATTTAATATAATATAATCTAAATATAAATGTTTTTTCTATGTTCTATGAGAAACGATGAACATCGCGAAAATGAAAGTAGGGTGCATACAGAACATATGACAGATTATTTCAAACATACGCTTTTTGGGACGGGCAATGGTTCCCCATTTCCTGTGTGTCCTAAGTCCTGTGACCTGTGTAGGTGTAGAGACTAAGTGTGTGTGTGTGTATGTGTGTGTGTGATGCTGTGATGTTGGCCGCACACAGAGAGAATCGTGTAAGCAATGCGCGGTACGTGTACTCAACACACAGTACTCATTACACACACACGCGCCGATGAAAAGCCAACTGAATGAAACACCTGTGTCAAGGTGTTGACAACAACAACAACAACAACAACAACAACAACAAGAACAAGCGAAACAACAACTGCCAAGATATGGAGGAGCCTTGGCAAACGATGTATTGTTGTGCCATTAGCGTAACTTTTGCAGCCAGTCGACGGCACATAAAACGCCATTCGAGAATTGGGCAATGGGACGTGCGTTGCTGCCGCATGTTGCAAGGTGGCAACGGTTCGCTACACGGACAGTGTCAGCCAAAATTAATCAGAGTTTCAATCAAACATAAAATAAACGCCGAGATTTGCGAATGTGTTGCAACGGAAATGTGTTAAGTGCCAACTGACAACAGGACAGCAACAAAATATACAAAATACGAGAAAGGAACCTACAGTCGAGCGTACTCGACTGTGAAACACCCGCTACCTATTGTGAATAAACCCAAAACATTGCTTTATTATTCCTTATATATCCTTAAAATATACCAAAATAATACACTAAGAAATACAAAAATATACCGAGTGCCTTATTTAGTATATCGATATACCATTACATATAAAATATACATATTCCCAATAAAACCTAAACATTATAACAAAATAATATACTAAAAAAATACTCTAACATTCACAATATACCATACAGTAGTAAATATACCAGATTGGTAAGTGCCAACCCACAAGAACAAAATATACAAAATACGTGAAAGAAAGCTGGAGTCGAGCGTACTCGACTGTGAAACACCAGCTACCCATTGTCAATAAAACCAAAACATTGCTTTTTAATATATATTTCAAGTGTTTTGTTTAGTATATCTATATACTTCAATGAAATCAAACCATTGCGATATTATTCTTAAAATATACCAAATTAGTGCACTAAGAAATACAAAAATATACCGAGTATTTAGTATATCGATATACCATTACGTATAAAATATACCTATTCCCAATAAAATCTAAATATAATAATATACTGAAAAAATACTCTTACATTCACAATATACCATGCAGTAAACAGTATGTCAGATCCAAAAATGTATGGAGTGTGATCATAAAATATACTAAAAAAGTCTGTATATATAGTTCTTTATTTAGTATATCGGTATAGTATTACATTTAAAATATACAAAAAATATACCAAAGAAACTGAAGATTGTCTGTAACATATATTTTCTGGTGGCACAACTTATGTATATACCCTTCTACCCTATGGGTAGCGGGTATAAAAAACGTGGCAGAAGTTACCTCTGCCTTTTGTGTATTATGTTGGATAACTAAATGTCCAATGCGTTGCATCTCGTTTCGCACTTTTTTTATTGCTCCCCATTTGATTGCGGAGTTTGGGGAGTTTATGCCATTTTTGGCAAAATGAAGGTCTGATTTAATATTGATTGAATTTCGTTTTTCAGCCCGGTGAAAGCGACTCAAAGGGAATTTAGTATGTAGTTGGGATATTGGAACAATGAAAATAAAGTAACATGCCACTATCAATTAAGGATTAAAAGTTTACTAAAGTGGAAGTAGAAATATTTGCAAAAAAAAAAGGGAATAAAAATTGCCTTAATTGGCAGAATGATAATCAGAATAAAAACAAAATATATTTTTTTTAAATAATCATAGAAATAAAGTATAATTTATATTTACTATAGGAAAAAAAAACTTTTGCAACAACTTTGAACTATTTTATATATATTTTACAATAGCTTATAATATAACAAAAACTATACAAAATTGTGATTTTTATTTCTGAAATATTAAATGCTTTCTACGAAAAATGTAAATAAAAATATAAGTTTAGTTACAACTTTGAGTACAAAAATTACACAGAGTAAAGCAAACATGGAGAGAGAAAATATGAAAAAATAAATGAAAAACAAAATTATAAGTTAAAAAAAGATTTAAATAAAACTCTCAATGAAAAATAAAAACCCAAATAAATATAATAAATACTAATAAAATATTTAGCCATATAAACATTTTATAGTTGGATTTAAATTAAAATATATACTGAGTAAAAAATGCTATGGAAATATAGATTTTTTTTTTGCAAACAAAATTTAAGAAAAATATAATAAAAATAGCGTTGTAAGTAATTGTTGTTTAAATTAATTCTGAGTGAATCAGCACTTTAATACATTGCTAAAATTAGATTTAGTTAACACAACACCAGAAACTTGATTCTAATTTTAGAGGAAGGGAATTATAATATTTACACTTTCATAATTTATATATTTCTTCTTTTAAGAAACAAGGAATCAAACCAAACTTAGAACAGGATGTTTTAAGCTTAGAATAATAACTAAATAAAAAAGTCTTGACATACGATTTTTTTCAAGAAGCAAGATATTATTCTTAAAATACACATTGGCATAAAAATCTTGTTTTGAGTTTATTGGGAAGATCAAAAAGTTCTTAAAACAAATTTTGAATTCTACTTTAAAATCTTGATTATGTACATTTTCGAATCTTAAAATCTTATCTTAAGATTTTTTAAGATTATAAAGTTCTTAAATTAAGATTTGCATTTTTTACTTTTCAATTCCGATATTTTCCTTTGTGTGAAGTGTAATTTTCTGACTATGTCTGCCAATTTTCCCACTTTCTTTTCATCTTTCTCTCTCTTTCGATCTATCCTCACTCTCTCTCTCTCTCTCTCTCTCTCTCTCTGTCATCCAATTACACACCTTGGGAAATTTGATTTAATGCCAAGGCGTGCGTGTGCGCGTGTCATGTAGACACGGTAATTTTTCAGACAATTACACCAGCAACAGTAGCAGCGGTAAAAGCAGAAGGGGAGTCAACCCCAAACACACACACACACACACACACATGCTGAAGTCACTCACACACATGATACATTTCACCTGCAAGTGAAATATTATTCAAAAATCAGTTACGCCCTCCGCCGCCTTGAAACTGGCGACGCCTTTTGCGTTGCTCAAAATTTATTAGACCAGGCATTAGAAAGGGCACAACCTATGCATTACCTCCCTCCCCCTTCCCCTCCCCACACTCACATACACACACAGCATCATAGCACTTAAGAAATGTGTAAGGAATAAAGAATATAAAAAAAAGAAGTGAAACCCTTTCCCCAACCATTTTTGGCTTTGAACTACATTAAGAAAATCACTCGCAACTCAGCTCAACTGCAGCTGCTGGTCGAATTGAATTGAATTTATGGCTGCTTCGCATTCTCTGAGTGTGTGTGTGTGTGTGTGTGTGACGCGTGGGCGTGTCATTAGCAGCATTGAAAAAGAAGAAAGTTAAAAGTACAAAAAAAAAAATAAAATAAATAGGGAAAAAAACAAATAAGATGGTGTAAAAAGTAACCTGAAATGTTTTATTGCATGTGTTTGCCGTGAGTTATGTTTGGGCTCCGACATGAGATTTACATTATGCCAAACGTCTTCCATGAGAAATTAGCGGCACTTCGTTACCCCTCACCCCTCACCTCTAACCCTCCCACATCCCTCTTGAGTCTAGGCAGAAGCTGCAAATCTTATCAGAGCTTAGAGCGCTAAAACATTTCACCTGCTGACTTCGCATACCTACAAAAGCGATTTCTTCCATTTTTGCATTTCTAGCAATTTAATTAAAAGAAAAGAAAAGAAAAGGAAAGAAAAGAAAAGAAAAGAAAAGAAAAGAAAGGAAAAGAAAAGAAAAGAAAAGAAAAGAGAAAAGAAAAGAAAAGAAAGAAAAGAGAAAAAAAAGAAAAAATACCCGCTATATAGTACATTTTCAATAAAACCATATTCTACAAATATACCAAAAATATACCTTAAAATACTAAAATATACCAAAGGCTGTATGGTATAATAATATCAAATAATAAAACTTGTAGAAGTTATTTAACAAATACTTTTGTATATATATACCAAATATAACCTATGGTATAATGTAGTAAATTTTCATTATAATGTTTTGGTATATTTAAAGTACACTGTAAAATGGGTCAGAGTCGAGCACACTCGATTATAGATTAGTTTATAGACTACACATTAATAAATTATTTTCTTTAATATGAACAAAAATTCAATTATTAGATTGTTTTCCTTAATATGAACTAAATACTTACATATGTACCTTTTTTATAAACTTTGCTATAATCAACATTATATCACATTAATAATTTTCAATGATGTAAACTTACTTTAACATTGTAAATTGAAAATTTACTGCGAATATTCATTGTTATAAAATTATTTGCATTTTTATGTTTATGTACATATGTTTGTGAACTTAAATTTAATTAAAATCAACAATAAACATTCGACTAATAAATATAAAATATTTCTTTTTATTTTTATAAATTTTAAATGTTTTACCATTATTTTTAGTATATTTTTATATATTTTCCTTATGCTTTCTACATAAGAACTAATAAAATATATTTCCAAATAAGATCAAGGTAGTATGTACTTAATATATATGATAAGTTATGTACTTATTACACTTTTATATATTTATTTATTTTATTCAAAGAGTACTATTATATTCAATTATAATATGAAATTTACTGACTACTCATTATTTGAAGCTCTAAACATTTTATCAACTACTCCTTAAATCTAATTTACTTTGCCCGAAAAATACTCTTTGATTATTCTGCAAATTTGATGAATTTCTTTCAGATACAATAAAAGTTATGCAGCAATGAACAAATATAAAGAAGGTATCAGTTTTGTTGATTACAAAATTGCTGCTTGTTAATTTCTAAACAGCTTTCATGTTCGTTTCCTTTTACGCTTTTATTTTTTCTTTTGTGCTCCCCTTCAACACTTGCTTTGTATTTTCTTATTCTGCCATCGTTGCTTTGGCAAACGGGAAAAAAAAACAACTTTTTCTTTTCGGTTTTTTAATAAGCTGACTGTGTTACATCAAAAATCAAGGCAATTTCTTTTTTTAGGCGTATTCAAAATTAAATTTTCACCGACAGCAGGGGAAGGAGGAAAGAAGAAAGATGGAAAAACATTGATATACAAGTCCACTGTCTTGGCTGTTTTTCTTCGCGTTTTCTTCCTTTTTTTATGTTGACTGACTTTAATGAAATTAGATTGATTTTTATGCTGACGTCCGGCTTCGGCACTCGCACCACTCTCCATTCTGGACTTCACATTTTTACGGCTACTTATTCATCAAGTTGAGCGACTGACTATATAATTTAATTTTTGTGTGTAGTAAAAATAAATTTTTGATAGATGCGTTGCGTTCGGGCAGCTGCTGCTGTTGCTTCGCTTTCAGTTTTTACGACTCTGGACGCCAGGTGGAAAGCTCGAGGAGCTGTTTGCTTGATATTTACGACATATTTTCGTTTTGCGGCTTCAGCGAGCGAGCGAGCGCTGAAAGGTATGCTACAACTTTATGGCGAACAGCTGGCAAAAAGCGTTGCATACGCTTAGGCGCAATACTCAACACACTTTAGTATGTAGGTGTGTGTGTGTGTGTGTTTGTGTGTGGGTGTGTAAGCAGGCTCTCATGCTCTCTCAGCGCAAATTAAAGTCAGGCACAGTTAACACTTGACAAAATTATTAAACTTTATTAACCTCTTACGCTGTCTGCATTGCCAGGACCATAAATTTTGCCAGCCACTGTAAAGACAAAGGGCCACATATGTTTTTTTTTATTCGGAGGAACTAGATCTAATACTAAATATAATAAATATAACATAACATTAGGCACTAGAATATAGAAAAAAGGTTAGAAAGAAAACTGTCAAGGAAATTCTCGTGGTACTGCCGTGAGGTATTGCTTCACGAGACCTTGACGGGAGCTCACTCCCCTCCGTTACGCCTGCGGGTACGTTCCCTTTCGAGAGTTCGTAGTGCGGTGGTCACTTTTTCTGCATAGCTGCATACCGCTGACCAGTATTCCTCCTTCTCCAGCATACGGTTCACAATAGAGTCCGTTGTGACTCTACATCCTATCGCTTCTTCGAGCTCTCGTCTCTCACTAGCAAAGCGCCGACAGCACACTAGGATGTGTTCCGCCGTTTCTTCAGCTTCGGGATAGCAATATAGGCACATCGGGTCGCTGTCGTGTCCAAATCTACATAGGTAGCTGCGGAAGCAGCCGTGCCCACTCAGGATCTGCGTCAGATGATAGTTGACGAATCCGAAATTTCTGCTGACCCATTTGCCTATGTTTGGGATCAGAGCATGGGTCCAGCGGCCCTTACTAGATGTGTCCCACTTATCTTGCCATTTCCTTAGGCACTCTGTCTTAAAATTGGTCGACATGTAGTGAACATCCTCCATCTGGTTAGCCCTCTTGTGATTGTAGCTGTGAGTCCTCTCTAACGCCAGAGTATCCAACGGCATCATGCCAGCTATCACTAAAGCGGCTTCATCCGATATGGTCCTGAAGCCACTGCAGACTCGCAGCGCGCAGAGTCGATAGGTCGTCTGCATCTTCCGCCTATACGCCTTCACCTCCATTGCTTGCACCCATACTGGAGCGCCATAGAGCATTGTTGCTCTAACCACATTTTGTAGCAATAGTCTCCGACCTTGCTTAGGGCCGCGCGTATTTAGCATTATTCGACTCAATGCCTGCCCTACGACAGCAGCTCTCTTACCAGCATAGTCCAGGTGTTCGCGGAAGCTGAGCCGCGTGTCGATTAGGACGCCTAAGTATTTAATGGCTCGGCTCGACACTATTGAGGTCCGACCAAGGTTAATGTGAGCCACTTCGACGATCTTTCGGCTACTTATCAGGACCGCTTCAGTCTTGTGATCGGCCAATTGCAGCCCCACTGTCGCAAGCCAGTCTTTGACAGTGGCAACCGCTGCACTACAAAGTAGCTCAGCGTCGCCTAGTTGTTTCGCTGTCACCACTAAGGCCACATCGTCTGCAAAGCCGACAATGGTTGCAGACTCTGGAACGTCAAGCCGCAATATGTCATCGTACATGATGTTCCATAGTAGCGGGCCCAACACTGATCCTTGCGGTACTCCTCCAGTGATGTTGAACGATTTGGTTCCGTTATCCGTTCTATATCTCAGAATGCGTTTCCTGAAGTAGTCCTCAATTATTTCCATTAGGTAGCTCGGGGTGTTGAACCGCCTTAAGGCGCCTATAATGCAGCTCCAGTTTGCAGAATTGAAGGCGTTCTTGACGTCCAGAGTCATGACTATGCAGTACTCCTTTGCACCACCACGCCATCTTCTGCCTGCTATGGCTCTCCTTGCTATGTCCGTTACTTGTGAGATAGCGTCTACGGTTGAGTGATGCTTTCTGAAACCATATTGCATGGGTGACAGATCTCCTGCTTGTCGGACAGACTCCTCTAGCCTATGGCTCACCAGCCTCTCCAATATTTTGCCTGCTGTATCAAGCAGACAAATCGGTCGGTAAGACGACGGCGAATCAAGTGGCTTGTTCGGCTTTGGGATCAGCACCAGATTCTGCAGTTTCCATGGGCGGGGAAAGACACCTTGCCTCATACACTGTCCAAAAACTTCTGTAAAGCACTGCGGCTGGAGCCTGATCGCCATCTTCAGCGCGCGATTTGGGATCGCGTCCGGCCCAGGTGACTTGGAGTCCTTGATTCTTGCCGCTGCCAGCAGTACTTCCTCTACCGTAACCTCTGGGACCTCCGTATAGAGCCGGTGCTCTACGTGATCTTCCACTGTTGGAACAGTGAATGGGCCCGTGAACAGAGCATCCACTATGCCATTTAGGACGCCCTCCTCTCTAGGCACTGCACAGGTATTGGGCTTGAGTCTTTTAAGCACCACTTTGTATGCCATTCCCCAGATGTCTCGGTCGGCTTCGTCGCAAAGTTCTAGGAATTTCTCCTTCTTGCTGCTCAAGATGGACTTCTTCAACAGCCTGCGATTAAGCGCGTACTCCAGCCTTCTTGCCTCAAAATCAGCTCTGCCTCGAGAACGTTGCAGGATCCTTCGCGATCTTATACATCGCCTTCTTACGTCTGCGATCTGCTGGTTCCACCAGTATACTGGTACGTGGTGTCTTTTGCACGATCTTCGCACCGCCATGCTAGCGTCGCAGGCATCCGTGATTGAACGCATGAGCAGCTCGGCGCTTACCTCTGCGTTGTCACTCCAATTGGGAACTGCAAAGGATCCAGCGAAAGCTTCCGGGTCCAGGGTGTCAACTTTGTAAGCCTTTCCGCTCTGTAATCCATTTGCTCGCGGAGACTCGGTATGGTCCAAATCTATCGTGATCGCCCTATGATCACTCGCTGTGTAGACATTGCTAATGGCCCATTTCGCTGATCTAGCAGTTGGATAGCTAACGAATGCTAGATCTATAACCGATCCAGTGCCAGCTCTGGTGAAAGTGTGTTCGTTGCCATGGTTCATGAGGGCCAGGTCTAATGTGGCAAGGGCTTCCAGCACTGTTTGTCCTCGGGCGTTTGTCCGGTTGCTACCCCATTCCTCCGCCCAGGCATTGAAGTCACCAGCGATGATCACCTGTGGCTTTCCCCTTACATCGAGTGCTATCTCCTCCATGACGGATGCGAATTCTGATATGGTGAGACTGGGAGCCAGATAACAGCTGTATAGCCACTGGTTCCCCCATCTAGCCCGCACGAACCCACGCGATGAGCGCACATCATTAAGCTGGGGCTGTTCCAGGCCACATACCCATATTGACGCCTTTCCTTCCGTGTCTTCGACGTACTTTGGACTCTGAATTCTCTTATATGGTTCGCTCAGCAAAGCAGCATCCACCTTTAACTCTCTAACCGTCTGCTTCAGTAGCTCTTGGGCCGCCAAGCAGTGGTTTAAGTTGAGCTGCAGGAGCCTTTGAGTCATTTTGGCCCCTGCGTGACCCCGCTGACCCCTTTGAGAGGGCAGTGACTGCTTCCTGCGTGATGTCTGGTATCCTCTTTGCCCGCATCTGCACAGATGAAGCATTTAGCAGCATTTTTGCAAAGCGCCGCTTTATGGCCAGCTGCACCGCATCTTAGGCAGCACCCAGAGCGGTCGATCGTGCTCTTGCAAAACTTAGCAATGTGTCCAAACTCCAGACATTTGTAGCACCTCTTTTTTTCTGGCCTCTCAGACCTCTCTCTCACTCTACAGCTTGTCCAGCCTATCCGGATTTTTCCATTCTGTAGAATAGATGATGCAGCCTCCTTCGGCAAACTAACAATTGCCAGCTGCATACCGTCAAAACCTGGCCTAAGTGCTTTGATGGCACTTAGCTCCAGGTTCGCTTGGCTGAGTTTTTCGCAGGCTACCAGCACGTCTTCTTTAGAAACCAGGCAGTCTATATCTCTGATCTCTAGGATGGTTTCCTGAGTTAGAGCTCTCACTTTGGCTTTCAAGCCGAGCGCTTCGCTTAATTCATCCTTCATTTTTAGCATAGAAGGCTTGGAGTTCATCCCCATTTCCAAAATCAGTCCGTCGCCGGCAGTTTTTCTTACCCGCCTTACTTGCTCACCGACGCTCTGTAGCTTGCTATCGTTGCTACGCGTCACCAATTTGAGCACTTCACTATAGGATATACCATCCGTGGGTTGGATAATAATGGCGTCCTGCCTTCTGCGTCTTCTCGGTGGCTTATTTGTGGTGTTGCGCCCTTCAGTATCCTGACGCACGCTTTCCTTCTCTGCTTTATTCTTAACCGTAGGATAAATACGCTGCTTGGATATGGGCTTCGTGGACGAAACAGTTTTGCGCTTGTCTTCAACCGTGATCACCGCATTACTCGGCGAGGTCTGCGTCGACGAGCTACGTACGCTATTGAAGACTTCATCCAGTGTCTTTGCGGTCACCTGCTCCACTGTCTCTACAGCCGACATCTTTAGACTAGCTGCCATCTCGATTTGCACGGTTTTGATTCGTGCGAACGTATTCTTGTTTGTTTGTGTGACGTGTCGCACTTCTCTGGGCGTAAATGTCTTAATCAGCCCATCGATCAACTCGCCCAGCTCTTTTACCGCCTCTTGAAGGCTTCTATGGATCTTAATCTTTTTTGGCACCGCTTCAGATGAGACACCAGGACTCCGATCCTCCCGGGCTCTTTTGGGCGTTGCCGCTTCTTCGCCTGCATCAAAGCTAAACACAAGCTCATCCACCTTTGGGGGCGCAGATGCAGGCCCTCCGCTCTGGGGCGATCTTGCGACTCTTGGAAGCTTGAGGAACTTTGCCAGCAGCTCAGCTTCCGCCTCACTCGTCTCAATATTGCTCATGACGAGCAATATCGGTCACTAACCAATCTGCTATACTCAATATAATATAATATAAGGGCCACATATGTATGTGTGTGTGTGTGTGTTGGGGCACTGCAGCCAATTGGTAAACGCGCCAGCCACTTGTAAATTATGGCCACAGTCGACAGTCGACAGTCGACAACGGCAACGTTGACTTTGACTTGGGGCAGCAGCTGAACTAGGTCCAAGGCACAAGGACAGCTTCACCTCCTTTGTGGGGGGAGGTGGAACGGGGAACAAGGGATATTCACTCGCTACTTTAAGATGTTTGGCCCTTTGCAATGGATTTGCACTCGGGATTGAGATTGCGAATCCTCTGTGTGCATTTGCTCGCCAATTGCAGCTGAGCGCGTTTTAAGTTGCGACTATTCGATTCTATTATCTGTGGGCGAAGTATTTCAAAGTCGATATGCTTGATATCAAATTCAAGTCGATAGCGATAAATAGTTCATTTTGAAGTTCGATTGGTTGACAACTTAAGTAGTCCTATCGAAATTCGATTTACTTTTAAAGAAATTCTAACGCGGATTTTACATGTTTCTTTTTATATTTATTTATTATTTTTAATGAATTTTGATAACAAGAAGGATCATCAATAATATTAATATTAATACTAGTAATAATAATAATAATAATAATAATAATAATAATAATAATAATAATAATAATAATAATAATAATAATAATAATAATAATAATAATAATAATAATAATAATAATAATAATAATAATAATAATAATAATAATAATAATAATAATAATAATAATAATAATAATAATAATAATAATAATAATAATACGATTAATTTATTTATGTTCCCCATCTTTAAAAATCTACTCAATATTATATTGATATTGTCGTTGCTGGCACTGTCTCTTGTCGTCCCCACACACACACACACACACGCACACACATATACACCCACTCACACACTCGCATCTAGACAGAGACACATGCGTTTTATTTTGTCTCGTTGCATTTGTCTGTGTGTGAAATTTGTGCCATAAATTTGCACATTACACGAAAAGTTAACACGAATTACTGTTGTAAGTGCGCAAAAATTACAATTGTGCAGCAGCCCACGGGGTCGCATACACACAGCAGAAAAACTCCTAGACAGACAGAGATAGACAGAGAGAGAGAGAGAGAGAGAGAGAGAGAGAGAGAGAGAGAGAAATAAAAGGGAACGCCTGCTGTGTATTGAATGACCATAAATTTGGTGAATTTAAGCGCAAAGCCGGTGACAAATATGTGAAAGTTGCATGAAAATTACTTGGGTTTAATGTCTTAAAAAATGCAGAGTTGCAACATTTACAGGCTAAGAGTTCGCCAAGGCTAAAAGGAAATTTCCATCTCAATAAAACATTATTTTTATTCATAAAAAGTTGAATTGTGATTGCAAATTGATCTATTATTTCAAGCAATATTTAAATTAAAAAAAAATTTTATAGATTGCATTAAAAATAATATGCATATAAATATATTACAATTTCTAAAGGATATTTTGACCATGATAAAATATACACAAAAGAACAGTTGCTTAAACCACAAAAGCAAAACAAAATATTGAAAGAAAACATAAAAAATAATGAAATAAACATAATAAAAAAAAATAAATAGTATATATTCCATTGCAATCTCTTTTATTCTCAAAAACTTCTTAAACTAAATTTACTTTGTCAATAAAAATGCTTTCAAATATTCTGAAAATTACCTGAGTTTCTTTCAGATACACTAAAAATAAAGCAGCTAAGAAAAAAAAATATATATCTAAAAATATCAAAAAATATAGATTGGTTTATTTATATTTTAACGACATTACTTTGTATAGGAAAGGATTCACTTAGTACTATATAGATAAATGTATATAAATGTTGCATACATATGTACATATGTACATACATAAATACATATATGTATAAAGCTTGATTGCTTGATGGACAGTCAGCTACGTCAACAGCAATCGACTCCTTTTACTAAAAATGCAATTTTATTTGTGCTTCAATTGCATGTCTTTCTCCAATACAGTTTGTATATTGGACAATAATTGGATTGGATGCGAAATGCAAGCAGAAAAGTTATTAAAGCATATGCTGGCGCCATCTGTCGTCTGTGTGTGTTTTGGTGTTGTGTTCTCTTTTTAATGCATTTCGAATCTTGAATTTTGTTTCCTTTTTAGTTTTGCTGCCTACACACAAATAAACAGGCTTCGCAATGTGCGTATGTGTGAGTGTGAGTGTGAGTGTGAGTGTGTACACACTAGTGGCTACCCGACTAATGGGTTTGTGTTGAAATTAACATGCATAATAATGTTAGCCAGCATTGTGAATGGGAATGAGAATGCGAATGCGGAAGGAAGAGGGCGAGAAAGAGTAGGAGAAGGAAAACGAGAAAGAGTAAGAGAAAGAGGAGTGTGTGATGAAGTGTGGCGAGTGAATCTCTTTTTGAACATTGCAGTGCAATGCATTTGTCATTTTGTGGTCACTTTGTGGCATCCAAAATGCATTTAGCTCGATTGCAAATCGCTTTTGGTGCCACTCTGCTATCTGACACCCTCTATCTCCATCTCCCTCTCCCTCTCTCTCACTCCCGCTTTGACTGCGGCATTTTGTGGACAGTCAAATTGATTGCGAATAGTTAGATAACCATTTTTTGACCAACACTCGCACAATGAAATCCCCCCTAAAAATGGTTGCGCATTATGTATGCACTATGCATCGCAGGTCCTAATCAATTATCCTCAATGCAAAGCTGTTGCTGCTCTTAAAGCAATTATTCATATTATTTTTTGAAATAAGGCACTTTAAAAATACAAAAAAGTAAAAGAAATATTTCATTCTTCTGCGCTAGAAAGAAAGAAAGATCGGTATTCTTTTTATCATTGTTAGTATATCAACCAACATGTTACACTTCTACCCAACTGTTGAGTAACCGTTAACCAAAAGCGTTCTGGGCAATCTTCATGGGACTTTTCTGCTTGACCACACCCACTTAGCAAATCCGCCTACCACTGCCTAGTCAAGCACACACACATACATTTGACACAATACTGTACAAAGAGGGAACGAATGCTTATCTTTAAGTAAAGTTGTGATAAAGTGGACAAAACATCAAGGTGTAAAAACCAACAACAAAAACCTACAGAAAAATGTCCCTGACAATCAGCTATTAACTTATAAGATAGACACGATCAGAAAACTTTTGCTGCGCCAAAGGTCTATTGCACTCTCGCTTGCACTTCCACACAAAAAATATGTCCTTTGCTAATTTGGAGCTATTGTCCACATTTGGGATATTTGCATTGGTACTTCGCAGCCTTGGGCATTTTAATGTCCCAAGAATATCAGTGTGCGGTAGACGAGCGCGCAGTCCACATATAAGGCGGGATACATATTTGTATCTTAATTCGCGACAATAGCTCAATAATAATCGATAATTCGCCTGTTAATGTGTTTTGTGTATTGTGTTTAGACTGCATTTTACCAAATCTTTTTTATTACTTGTGCAAAAGTACATTAAAATGCATTTTTTTTTTACTTTTATTTGTGAAAGCGCCAAAAGTGACGCGTCGTTCATTTTCGTCTCGCTCTCACACTCTTCTGCTGTTGCTGTTTAATTGTGTTGGTGTTAACGAGTCGTGCATTCTAATTCCGTCTTTCGCTTGCATAGAAGGGAATCGAAAATATTAGAGTCAGTCTTATAAATATACATTTGCTTTTGTTTTTGTAACAGTGTGAAATGTTACCAAGTATAAGACTGAGTCTTATACATTTACATATATATATGTGTGTGTTTTTCTTTTCTTTTTTTTTTGTGTTTATTAGTGTAAAGGTTGTTGTATGCAATTGAATTATTAAAAATTCAACGAAAGCATTTAAGGATGTCATGTTCATGTAACTGAGGTGAGTAATTTCAATACATTCAAATTGTGTATATTTGTGTATGTACGTAAATACTAAATTGTTTTTACTTTAGTTCGGCAATAGACGAACATATGTTCGGCATCGTAAGATTACACTCGGCTTTTTGTGTTTGCTTTTCGTTTTTTTCGTTGGCTCTTTGAGCAATTTAAGCATGCGCTTGAAATTGAGTTTCGTCTGCTCACGTGTTTCTCTTAAGTACTTTTTAAGAGAAACTGAAACTTTTGTACTACTTAAAATTAACTTTATGAATATTGTTTCATTTCAGTGATGTAGATGTTTATAGGGTATTATTGTAGTCGACAATTCTGTCATTTCGTGCGTTTACTTATATTTCAAATTAATTTTGATTAATTTTGTTGGCAAATTTAAAAGCGTAGCGTAAAACTTCAGCTGCAGCACAGCAGCCACGTGAATAGTTTTAGTGGCATGAGTGGGTAACTAAAACAAACTTTTCAATCACCGCCAGAGCCGGCGAGTCAACGTCATTGCCGAGGCATTAAATGAGAAATGTAGCAAAGTAAACAGGGGGCGACTGGCTGCTGGCTGGATGTTGTTGCATGCAACGCGCAGCATGCCACATGCTGCCACACTACATACAGCAATGGCAGTCAATCAGCGAGCAGTCAGCGCAAAAAACTACAACAACAACAACAACAAAATACAAAAATAAATAAAATGCTACAACGTTTAAAAGCAGACGAAGCGTGCAGCAAAAGTCGCAATCGCAGTTCAGAGTCACAGATGGAGATGTAGTTGCAACTTGGAGTCGCAGCTGCATGTGTGTGTGTGTGTGTGTGTGTGTGTGTGTGTGTGTGTGTGTGTGTGTGTGTGTGTGTGTGTGTGTGTGTGTGTGTGGCAGACATGTTGGCAACACTTGCCACGACGTCCGTTTTATATTCCTGTTCTGTTCTGTTCTGTTTTTTTTCGTTGCCTGCAACACACGGTTGACGAGCAAAGAAGCAGTTGAAAACTGTGTGACAAATACAAATCACTTTAGATTTATTTGATGAAATTGTTTGATGATGTAGAAAAGGATTAACGCCAATGATATTTGTGTAAGGGCATACAAAAAACACTACGCTATATCGAATGTTTGTACAACCTGACAACCCTGGCCAACTGCAAAATTGATTTTAAATTAAGACGAAGACGAAGCATGACAGTAATCAATGATGAATGACCAAGCAACTTGCAGCTTGCAACTTGCAACTTGCAACTTGCAACTTGGCAGGGCCAACGAGATTGCCAACTGACTTGAGTTTGACTTTATGAAAAGGTCGCACCAAAGTTAAACGCCACACAAAATACTGCAACTTTAAACAGCGACTAGTTAGGTGCTGGTCAATTTATACTATATACTATATATATACTAAATATATTATATACTGCTGGTCTTAGGTTAAACGAAAACTTACTTACGTTCAAATTTGTTTAATATTTATTATTTTAATGAAAATTAAAATGAGGTTCATATGCAAACACGTTTAGTATTTAATGATAAATTAAATATAATATTTAAATGATTATTCACATTTAACAAAATTTTGTTTTTCAAACATTTTCTTAATATTTATTGCTTTAAGGTGAATTGAAATGAAGTTCATATGCAAAAACATTTGGTATATTATGGTAACTTAAATATAATATTCAAATGATTATTCCAAAAATTTAGTTGGTGTTAATATTTGATTCAATACAATCAAAAAATAATAATTTCAGTAATAAGTATTGTCTCCGTTGTTAGTAATAATTTCATATTCCCGATCCTTCAAAGAATGATACAATAAATCTATATAGTTCAGGGAAAACACACTCCAAGCACATTTCAAGATTCAGTTAATGTTTCTTTATCTTATTGTATTGCTTTCCCCTTTCGCCAGTCCCAAACATGTTCAATTACATGTCCTGAGATTAACGTTCTGACTTGAAATACACAACTTTATTACTCAAGCGTTATGAATAAGAGCATTGTCTTGTGGACAAATTTAAATAAATAAATAAATAATAAATAAAACAAATATTTTAATTACTTGGTGCAAAGAGAAAAATTATTTTGGAAATACGAAATCTAATAATGTTTTAAAGCGATTATCTAAATAAAAATTTCAATTCTCATATCAGTAAAATTTATGCAATTTTTTAGAGAGATTTTAATTGGCTCTTATGTAAGGAAATCACATGCATTAATGAGGTTTTCTTCAAAACTAACTATGTTAATACATACTCATTTTTTTTTTTTTTTTGATATTGTGAAAGCTGCAAAAGTAAAGCGTCATTTATTTTTTGTCTCGCTCTCACACACACCTGCTGCGGCTAGTTTTATTGTTTTGGTGTTCTAATTCTGTTTTTGTTTCAAGTGTTCTAATTCCGTTTTTGTTGCTGGTGTTCTAATTCCGTTTTTGTTTCAAATGTTCTAATTCTGTCTTTGTTTTGCATGCCTGCAAGTGAAAAGTTAACATTAGAATCAGTCTTATAAATTTGCGTTTGCTTTTGTTTTGTTTTGTTTTGTTTTTTTTGTGATAAGTGTGACAATGCACAGTTGGTCCGTCATAGGGCAAAAATCAAAAAATGCGATGGTGTTTCTAAACTTCTCTTTGGCATTCCGGATTTTACTGGAAATCTAACCGTATTTTCTAAAAAAAAACGCCTTTTAAAGAGATCACACGTTAGCTGGAGTGATCCGAATTGAATTATTTAACTTGAAATTTGAAATTGAAGCTATTTACCTTAAATCGAGATATTAATAGTTAACTTTTCTGTCAAAGTTTTTTCGTAAAAATAATATGATCGAATATCATATTCTTAGTGTATTTTCTGAAAGTCTATTTTATGTTTGGTTAAACTTTTAGTTGTGTTCCAAGAAAATCCAGAACTACAGAACTTTTAACATGTGAAATGTTTTAAAATTAGCTGCAGAAACTTTCAGATGTATGTTTACTAGTAAAAAGATCAAAGCAGTTAAAAGTGAGCCTTTTCCTATTGTGCTGTTGCTTTGTCTTCGTCTTTCGTGGTTTATGTTTTTGCAAAACTATTAATTTGTAAATTCCTATTAAAAATTTTGTTTATTTTTTCCCTTTTGAATCATATTTGATTTTGGTAGGTACTTGGCAAAAGTGTGTGTTTCCACGTCTCTTTATATTTCTAATATGGAGCCAATGCAGAAAAATTTGTTTTGATAATATGTATAAATATGAAAATATCTTCCATTCTTTCTTAATATATTACTTTTGAAAATTTGTTTTGATAATATAGATGTACATATAAATATGAAAATATCTTCCATTCCTTCTTAATATATTACTTTTATGTATATAAATCAAAAAAATCTTAATAAATTACATTAAACAAATATAATCTTTTAATTTTGTATCGATTGTTCCTATGGGAGCTATAGGATATAGACGTTTGATATGTCCAATTTTTGTTGTTATATGTTTAGACAAATTTCTATATATTTTTTATATTATATATATTTTATATATATTTTATATTTTTTATTATATTTTAAATTTCAGCACACTATAGTGTGCACTATGGCCATTATTAGTATTTTTGGACGCTCTTTCATACAAGCGGATCCACTGTGCAATGTGAAAATATAACCAAGTATATTTTTTCTTGTTTTTTTGGTGTTTTCCAATGTGTTTCTCAAACGCTGCCTTAAGGCTGTTGTACACGGAGTGAATATATCAATTATCGGAATCGATAGTGTTGTGTCATTAGCGATTGTTTGTGGCAAGTATGTTTGACATTTCTCATTTTCCTTGTTCTACTGTCAAATATTTAAGAGTCATTGCTAGCATTATCGTCAAGTGTTAAGCATCTTTTTTCATTTTCTCCCAATTTTCATTTTCATTTGTGCAAAAATGTCGAAACGTTCTTGCGTAAGTCTCTTAACTTGAATTGTGCTTTACCATACTCTCAAATCCCAACATCGTATAGGATTCAAACTCCAATTATGGCGCCAGCAAGGATATCTGGGC
This sequence comes from Drosophila nasuta, assembly GCF_023558535.2. Taxonomy (NCBI): domain Eukaryota; kingdom Metazoa; phylum Arthropoda; class Insecta; order Diptera; family Drosophilidae; genus Drosophila; species Drosophila nasuta. The sequence goes on along the minus strand of NC_083459.1, from coordinate 3,194,844 downwards.
ATCGATGCGTCCCTTTCGCGTGCCCTATGAGGAGCCAAAGGGCAGCGATGCCCGAATGATGGCTGCCTACAAGAAGGCTCATGCTCCGGACGCTCCTCAAGCCAGCTCCCAATTGGCGATGGTTCAGGGTGGCAATATTTGCAGAAAGTGTTTGCTCCACATCGAAGTGTGCCGCATCTATGGCGAGAATCTGAAGAAGAGCGAGCAAGCTGCCGCCATTTTGAAGTTAAAGAATGTGAAGGTTGAAAAAGGAGAGAAAACAGTACTTGAGGGACAAAAGGGTGCAAAGGAAGGCGTAAAGGGAGATGCAGAGGGGGGAGCAGAGGGAGGCACTGAGTCAAAAGAAAATGTACTATAAATATATCAAATGTCACTTTCAATAATTAATTGACTGATGTGCCTTAGAAATAATAAATAAAATGCAATTCTAATTCTAATACATAATATAAATTGATATTATTTCTACTTCACTTAGAAAGAATGATAATAAAAATGAAATAAAATTAAATGAAAATTAAGTAATTCAATTACACATTTAAATTAAATTAAGCTGCTGCCATTTTGAAGTTGAAGAATGTGAAGGTTGAAAAAGGAGAAAAATCAGTACTTGAGGGACAAAAGGGTGTAGAGGAAGGTGTAAAGGCAGAAGCAGAGGGGGAGCAAAGGGAGAAGCAGAGGGAGGCACTGAATCAAAAGAAAATGAACATGACATTTTAAATGTACTGTAAATATATCAAATGTCACTTTCAATAATTAATTGACTTAGAAATAATAAATAAAATGCAATTATAATGCTAATTAATAATATGAATTGATTATATTAATTCTAAAATTAAATGAAACTAATGAAATAAAATTAAAAGAAAATTATTTTTATTCAATTACACATTTTGCAATTAAGCACTGATTAATTTAAATTAATTAAATGTGTTTTTAATTATAATAATAAATATATACATTTATATATATAATATAATAAATTACAAATTAAACAACAAAATAAACAAAACAATCTAAAAGGATAATATGTAATTTAATGTATTAAAAAAAATCCAATAACATTGATGATACAAATATAGATTGTATAATATTTGTTGAAATATTATAACATTATACTGTATTTAGTATGTAATGTATTAATGAACTTAACTCCTACGGTCACACTATTTTTGTTCCTCTCCGACGTTCTCTTTTCTCTTTCTTGTTTCTCAAAGTGTGCACTAAGCTCGTGCTGTGCTGTTCCAAATAAATAGAATAAATATATAAATTAAAAAAATAAATATTCTATTCTGCGTCATTATTTAAAACATTCACTTAAACGTGTTTTCCAATAAGAATTGATTAATTACAATTAATTAAATGTTTTTTAATTATAATAATATAACTGCAGTGGGGAGCAAAAGTGAGTACATGTTTGCATATAGCGCATTTGGATGCGAATAAAACAGAAAGTAAGTAAGTAAGTGGAAGTAAAGCAAACATTATAATTTATTCACTTAATCTATAAAATAACATAAAACAATAAACAGTTCGAATAGCAACAAAAAAAAAATAAAGTAAAAAAACAAATTCACTTCAATTTTCTTATCAACCAAAAAAAACTGTATTATTTAAAATTTACAATAACATTAATATGTATTCTTATTTTTTATTCCCTTTTCGACTCGTTTTGGCATACTTTCAAGCAAGTATTTTTTTAATTTGATTGGGTATGAGGTTCCATTCATTTGTCTCTTCACAATTGATCATCAATTTTCAACTGGATTGATTTAAAACAAACATTTGTATACATTATAGACTTTTTAAAGCGAAATAAATTTGATTTGTTCGATATTATTAATCTCTTCAATTTAAAAATCTTTAAAAGATTCTCTTGAATTAATTTTCCAATTTAAAATATTAATTGAAAAATAAAAATAATGCCGTACATTTTAGAATTTTTAAGTTCAAATTTTGTTAAACTAAATTCAAATTGTTCGATATTATTAATCACTTTAATTCAAGAAGAAATCTCTTGAATTTAATTTCCAACAAAAAATATAAATATATATATATAAATAATAATAATTTGATACATTTTAGACTTGAATTTCGTTAAAATTAAGCCCGGGAAAAGTTTGTCATTTTCATAATAATATTTTCACGTGTCAGCTGCTTGAAGTGGACTCAAGTGAAGAGTGGAGAGTGGAGAGGGAGTGGAGTGGAGTGAGAGTGTCGCCTACTTAACCCTATCTAAATTGGGTCACATCTTCAGCTGCAGCTTCAGTCTCAGCTTGTAACTTGAGGAAGACACGCCTCCTCCTCCTCCTCCTCCTCCTCAGCTAGCCTCTTGATGTGTTGACCCGGCTCAAGTTGCTTTTGGCAGACGTCTCTTCAGTGCGCCTTGTTTTATGCAACGACTTTTGAATTATGTGAGAAATCGCTGCCTGAACGATAAGCAGAGAAAAAAAAACTGAACGGGGTGAACAGGTGCGGGAAGGGAGGAAGGGGGAGTGGAGGTGGTTGGTGGTTGGTGGTGGTTTCCCCCTTTTCAGATATAATCGGCGAGGCATAAATCTCAAGACCTGCCCGGCGGCTGCAATTTACGGCACGGCCGTAAATTTTTATAAATGTCCTTGTAAATAAACTCGCAAATATGCTGATTTAGCATATTTGTGATATATGAATGCGCATGGCCTTGTGGGCGTGGCACCACGTCTGTGGTTTATGCGTATCTCTCTATGTATGTGTGTGTGTGTGTGTGTGTGCGGCAGTTTTATTGTGTGCTTGCTGTCCTTGTTCTGTTTCACATATTTTATTTTATTTCCCTTTGATTTTATTCTATTTTTTTTTTTGTCGTTCCGCTTTTCAGCCTCTAGCCCTCAAGGGACACGCGAATCCAAAAGAAAAAAAATCACAAAAAACAGCAACAACAACAACAACAACAATGCGTGATAAATATAAAAAAATAACGAAAATTTTATGTTGCATTAACTTTTGTTGATGCCATTGTTGTTGTTGTGTTGCTCGCATAAACAAAAGCACATGTGTAATAAAATTTATGCACATAAACAGCTGAACAAAAAAAAACAGAACAGAACAGAACAGAAAACAACAACAAGAACAGACAAACAACAACCACAAGAACAACAATCAGCCAACGAGACAATGAAAAGCACATTAAATATTTCATAAAGCAGCCGTAAAGTTGGCAATTCCTTTTTGTTTCTTTTTTTCTATTTTTTTGCTCATACATATGTTTCCATTTTTTAGTCGCGTTTTGTTTTGTCGCTAAAAAATAATAATATCGTTATGTGACCTCAACGGAGGAGCATACAAAATGCTTATAAATACGAGTAGTTTGAGACTCTCTAAATCATACGAGCTGAAAATGTATATGCGACTGCTTAAATACCCTTGACAAGATGTTTATATATTTTTAGATACTCTCATGAATATAATAAATATAATAATATGTAATAGAATATAAATACAAAAATTAACAAAATACCTATTAATACGATAAATATAATAACATTTAAAATTAAAAATACTTTTTGCAAGAAGTTTCAATATTTGTATATATATTTAAATGTTACTGTTGGATTTGTAAATAGAATACTAATTAAATCAAATGAAATATTATTATAACAAAAATAACTTGGAAGGTTTTTGGAAAATCAATTTAATAAAATATAATATTAAAAATGTTATTTTTTGTTAATTTTCTAACGCTTAAAAAACAAAAATTGTACATGCCAATTAAATTTTTATAACATTCAGGAATATCTAAATTATATTCGAGTATGTGTGAGATGCTCGCTAAAAAAATATATATATATATAATATAAAATAAATACCGAAAAACACCAACATATACCGAAGCCAATACTTGTTATAATATACCAAACTGTCAACTAAAGCAAATATACCAAATGTCAAAATAACGCATAATATTTAGCTGCCGACAATTTATTACGTTTAGTACTCTATGGTACATTTAGAATGTCGTACTATATCAATATACCAAATATAGCCTGCGGTATATTTTAGTATTTTGTGACATTTTAAAATTGGTATATTTTACGACTCGATGGTATATTTTGAATGTAGTAACATATCAATATACCAAATGTAGCATTTAGTATATTTTCAAAGTATTTTTTGGTATATTTTACGACTCTATGGTATATTTTGAATGTACTGCAATATCAATATACCACATGTAACATTTAGTATATTTTCAAAGTATTTTTGCGGTATATTATTTTGGTATATTTTAAGAATAATACCACAAGATTTTGCTTTTATTCAAAATGGGTAGCTGGTATCTCACAGTCGAGCACACTCGACTGTAGCTTTCTTACTTGTTACTTAGAAGTCATACATGCTTTTTATTTCGACACAGTAACACAAAATGTTAAAGCACTACAAATATAGTATAATAAAATAGATTTATAACTTACCTTCTTTGAATAGAGATAAATCTTAAACAAGTAAGAAAGCTACAGTCGAGTGTACTCGACTGTGAGATACCCGCTACCAATTTTGAATAAAAGCAATATATTTTGCGGTATTATTCTCAAAATATACCGAATATACTACAAAAATGCTAAAAATATACCAAATGGTATATGTGGTATATCGATATAGTACCGCATTCAAAATATACCATAGACGGCACAATATTCCAGATTGTCAGCCAAAGCAACTAAGAGCCCTAGTAAGTAGGCGTGTTTGCCCATACAAAAGTATTTCTTTAATAACTTCGACAATTTTAATCTGATCGCAACCAAATTCAGGAATCATAACTACTATAGTAATTATAGTATATACCAAAATTCGCAACTCTAGCTTTAAAATTACGCTTGTTATTCAATTTTTTTGATTTGCTGGGGCGAAAGGGGGGCGTGACAAAAATTTGAAACAAACTTGATCTGCGTGAAAACATAACAAATGCTGTCGAAAAAAAATTATAGCTCTATCTTTTATAATCTCTGAGATCTAGGTGTTCATACGGACAGACGGACAGACAGACAGACGGACATGGCTAGATCGTCTCGGCTGACGAGAATTGAATTGAATTAACATATAATATTATGCCTTCAAATGTCAAGTGTTGTTTCTGGTTCAATTAACTGAAAATTCAATCATAGCAACAGGCAACTGTGATTGCTTGCGTTCGGTTTATGACAGACTTTTAATATTCAACTGAAACGTGCATCAAATGCTGCTGCTGCGTTTTTTTTTTTTAAATATATTATTTGTTGGCGCTTGCATTTGATTCGTTTATTGATTGCATCAATTTGCAGCCATTAGAAAACTCGGCAACAAAATGTTTTCAGCAACAGGCAAAGCATTGAGAATATTTTTCTTTATTTATTTTATGTGTATGTGTATGTGTGTGTGTGTGTGTGTTTGGCTATGTTTATTTTTGTGATTTAATATTCCATTATCAGGCAGGAATTGCATTATGAGCACAAACAACATTCAACAACAACTTGTGCTTTTCATAAAGCTCAGCCAACTGGTTGTTCACATGAAGTCTATGGCTGTGTGTGAGTGAGAGTGTGTGTGTGAATGTGTATGTGTGTGTGTATCGGTGTGCATAGCTGTGTGCACTTGACATTTTCAATTTGCTGGCCATCAAGCGGCAACTATAGATTGCAACATTAATGTGCAGAAAAGTATGCAGAGCCCTTTTTTTGATACGTTTCATGATTTTTTCTTTACTCAATGACAGACTTTTCTCACTCTGAAGACTCTTCTTAGTAACACAATGTTAGTGTATATTACAGCTTAACGATTTTTAGTTCAGATTGCACATAATACTGATTAATACTATATTCTGTGTTTGCTTTTTCCATTATATACTATATAATGCAAATATAGAAATTTTTCAATTTTTAAAAACTACAAGGAAACCTTTCGTAATATTGCATAATTATTAAAAGTAAAAATACACTCAAAACAATTCATCCACAGCAACTACATATAGAAGAAACGTAATTCATTGCTTATATATAATTTGTGTATAAATGTAAATTATAAACAAATAATTCTTATAATTGTGTATAATGCTTGATTTATTAAAAGTTAAGCAGCTTTGTCGGTAACCAAATAGAGGTGGTGAACTATCGATAATGGGTTCCACCGATAATCAACGATAGTCAATGTTGAGCAATCGATAGTATCGATAGTGTCATCGATTGTCGCAGATAATATCACCAGACATGCAACTTTTGACGTAACATATTACCACTTGTCTCGTCTTCTTTGTTGCATTCAAACCATCTCGCAAGATTTGTGTCGTCTGACTTTTCGAAATACTTCCAAAAATAAGAAATTTTACTCTTTTTTATAACACTTCCCCTATCTGGAAGTATGTGTTGCTGCAATTCCACTCAAGTTTGCCTATACTTGATACCTAGGTCTTGCGGACATTCTACGTTTGTCTTCGATTCGACACATAAATCAAAATGCTTAAGTAAAGCGATCCATATCTAATTGTTTTTTAGTGGTTGGGCCACTATCGAAACTGTCTACTACTATCGATTGCGGTTTGATAGTGCCATCGATTGTTCTCCCTCTTTAAAGTCGAATACAAAATTAATGCCAAAAATAATATGAAAATACTACAAATTCTAAAATATACTGAAACAAAGTACCAAAATACTACAAAATCTAAAATATAAATTTCGAAAAAAAAATATTTTCTTAATACTTTATGTAGAGAAGAATAATTTTCTGGAATATTCAAAACTTTAATTCACTTATATAAGGAAAAAAGATATATTGCTAGTAAAAAGTAAATTTGTTCAATAGTCCACATAACAAAGAGTGTACAAAGTGCGTTAGCCTTCCGCTGATTTTGTCAGCTGGAAAACAGCAAAACTAAAGAAAGAAGATTGAAGATGTAGAAATGTAAATAATAAACAAATAATTAAATTCATATTGTGTAATGTTTAATTTACAATAGGTTTAAACGGCTTTGTAGGTGGTCTACAAATAATACTAAATTAATAGCAAAATATTCTTGGTAAGAATACTACAAAATATAAAATTTACTAAACAAATATTATTTTCTCAATGTTATATGTAAAGACAAAATATTTTTCTCGAAATATTCAAAACTTTAATTCACAAAAGAGAAGTCAACTTGTTCAATATTGCATATAACAAAGGGTGTACAAAGTGCATTAAATATATGCAAATATGCGTCTTTTTGCTTCACTTTGCTAATTTTGTCAGCTGCAAAACAGCAAAACTAAAAGAAGATAGAAGATGTAGAAATGTAAATAATAAACAAATAATTAAATTCATATTATGTAATGTTGAATTTACAATAGGTTTAAACAGCTTTGTAAGTGACCTACAAATAATACTAAATTAATACCAAAAATACTATAAAAATGCCACAACAAAATACCAAATGTACTACAACTTGTAAAACATAATTTTCTGGAAATATTCAAGACTTTTATAAATAAGAAAGGGTGTACAAAGTGCATTAAATGAATGCAAATATGCGTCTTCTTTCTTCACTTTGCCTTCCGCTGATTTTGTCAGCTGCAGAACAGGGAAAATAAAAGAGTCAAGATTGAAGGCGGTTTTGAAGTGAGGTCAGTGATGAAGTGTTCGTGTTAATGTTGGAACTTAAATTACAGTTTCAAGGCTGTTTGCATAGTTGGCTTAAAGTGTGCGGCATGCACAATTGGGCAGCTTGCAGCAACAAAAGTCGAAAAATGGCCGCAGGGGAGCAGCAGCTAGCGAATAAACCAATACGAATAAATAAACAAACAAATAAACAGTTGCTGGCATTGTTGGCCATTGTTATTGTTGTCTTTATTGTTGCTGTTGCATATTCATGTGGGCTAAAAAGTATGCAGCATTTGTGTGCCGCAAGCATCGCGCACATTCTATTATATATAGTATTTGAATTTGCATGAATAAACGAAAAATGGCATTTGTTGCAGATTTAACTGGGCGTATGCGTAATTTTTTGTTCTTTTTTGTAGTTCTCCGTCTTTGGCTGTTGCTGTTGTGCTCAGAAAAACTTTTACAGCCACAACATGTGGCAAACTTAGACGCCTGCTTGCCGCACCTGCTGTTTGCTGCTGTGCCACAAAACTTGAGCATTTCCTATGAGCATTTATTTGTTGTCGCTGCCTACGCAACTAGAACTGCATTTGAATGTTGCAGCAATTGCAGCATTAGCTACACTTGTTGTTGTTGTTGTTGTTTTTGTTGCAGTTGCCAGTCACGCTTATTGCCGACTAAAGCGCAAAACGTGCGAGCTTCCCCAAAAAGCAGACAACACAAATTCCCATTAGCGCTTTGCCATTTGACTGCCGCCCATCGCTCTTAAACACACCCACACACGCACACACACACTTGCAACTGCAACAGAACAAACAACGGGCTTTGCAACTATGCCCCAAACTCCGACATCAACTTCAACTCGAACAGCGCGCGCTGTCTGCTTTGTGGGATAAAGTTAAGGCGAACATATGGCCGACTTCGACTTTGACTATTCATATTTCCGCAACTATCTAGCTATATGCATATATGCGTATGTGTGTGTGTGTGTGTGTTTCCGTGACTGTGGACGTGTTTGCATAACAAAACTAACATTTAACAATAACATTTCCTACGCAACGATGTCGACGCCAAAAGCTGAAAGGATAAACATTTTGCTCTCATCGCTAGTTATACTCTTTCCACTCCCCCCAAAACAACAAAACGAGTCGCTGCACTAAACTCACCATGTTGTCCAACCAACCACAAAAAAAGAGAAAACATAAAGCTCATTGAAAATTCTAGCAACGTTAAAGCTTTCATTAGATGTATTTTTTTTTCGATTGCACAATTGCATATTAATTAATTATCGCTTTGACAAAGCTCACTAAAAGTTCTTTCGCAGATTTAAATAAACATAGAAGCTCAGCTCAAAATTGAAAACTTTCTTTGCTGTTTTCGAGATAAAACAAAAATGATCAAATGTTAGAAAACATTTTTGAAATAATGTCAAAGTTGTATATAAAATATATTCATAAAATTAAATCAAGTTTAAAATTCCATAAAATTTCTTTAATAAAAATTCTTTAAAAAAGAAAACAAATATTTTTTTAATTACAAAATGAAAAAGATTTGTCTTTGAATTGAAATTATTTTTATATAGTTGCCTTCAAATATTAATTTACATATAAAAATTTAAAATTTTCAATATTTATCTTTTTAACGTTTAGTTAAAAAAATTTCGATTGTTCAGAATGAATTGGAAAATATGGTTATGTTTTTTTTTTTATATTTACATTTCATATTTGTAGAGTATTTCCACGCCGTTGTGCATCAATTACATGTGGGCCTTGCCTGTTTTTTTACGCTTTGTGTGCGCTTTGATTATCATATTTCTTTCCACGCTTTTACATTCTGTTTGGTACACAAATACTTTGCAACCGTGACTCGCTCCCATCTCTCTCTCTTTCTCTCCCTCTTTCTCGCTCTCTGTATGTCTGTCTCGGCGCTGTTCACTTTTCATTCCTTAGTTTGGAGTGATGCAGCTCTGCCGTCAGTCAGATATTTTCTTTGGACTTTTGCGCTACTTGAAATGCATTTTCTATTTCATATTTCAATGCCTGTGGCCTGTGGCAGCCTGTGAATAAAGTTTAGCGCAACATTTTGATGCGTTTTGATATCCGTCTGTGCCCAAGCTGCAACAGTTGCACTCTCTCTCTCTCTTTCGCTCTCTCGTTCTGCCTCTGGGGGCGTATGCGTAATATGAATTTTATTGGCTTAGAATACTATTGCAAATCGTTATTTAGCATGCCGCATTGGCTGCAGGGCAACAGCGTTGCACTGTGGCAATGCTGTGATGTGGTGTTGCTGTGGTGCTGGCTGTTGGGTGGTTGGGTGGGTGGGTCAAGGGTGGAGTCAAAAGCCGAGCATTGGCAGCTCTTTTGAATATCAAAAGCTGAAAGCGTATTTGCGAGAGACGAGACGCCTTCAAATTACCAGCAAATCAGCGAGTCTTAGCTTTGCCTTGTTGCCACACACAGCTGCCCCCGCAAGGCACTTCCACTTGCCACTTGCCACTTACCACTTGCGACTTGGGGCAACCAACGAGATGGATATAAAGAAAACACAAGCAGACACTCGGGATTACATGATTATTGCATTATCTAACTGTTATTGCAATTTATGAAGCTAATTTTAGCGAGAAATAAGAAAAAACATATCTATTTCATTTTTTAGTATTTTTTAATACTAACTTTAACAACAAACATTCACAAAGTGACGTTATTATTGCATAATTCAATTGTTATTGCAATTTAGAAACCTAATTTTTAGCGAGAAGTAAGAAAATAACAAATGGTTTTCATTTGTTTAGTATTTTTTAATACTAACTTTAATTGAAAGCATTCACAAAATTGCATTATAATTGCATTATCTAACTGTTATTACAATTTATGGAGCAAATTTTAGAAAGTAGTAAGAAAAAGACAAATTTGGTTAATTATACAGTATTTTTTAATACCAACTTTAGCAACAAATAGTCTCGAAATGATGTGATAATTGCATAATATAACTGTTATTACAATTTATGAAGATAATTTTAGCGAGAAGTAAGAAAAGACAAATTTGTTTGAATAGTTCGAATTTTTTAATACTAACTTTTATTACAATTTATAAAGTTAATTTTAGAGAGTAGTAACAAAAAGTTAAATTTGTATAATTGTTTATTATTTTTTAATACTAACTTTAGTCACAAAAAAGAAAAACAATTTTAAACTAAATTAACTACATATTTAAATAATACTTAAAAATCCAGATAAAGATATTTTCAGATCAAATATATAAAGAATCAGCATTAATTTGCCCCTTTAAAGAGTAGTACATGATTTCTATATCCCTAATATTAAATGTGATTTGACGTGCAAAAGTTTCATTCTGTAAACCGTGAGAGGAATAAAAATACCAACATTAAATCTCACTCTATCCTTGCCATTGAATAATTGCTGACCATATAATTTGCTTATGATTTAAATAATTCATTAGTTGGCCCATAGATAAGCAAAGATTTTGTTGGAGAATTTATCAGTTCCTTTTTGGTTTTTTGATGTTTAATCCAACAGTTTACTGGCAATCCTTTTCCGTCCCTCAATAGCAACTTAACTTGTAAATGTTTCATTAAAATTGCCAAATATTTTATGTGCAACTCAGGCAAGCAGGAAAATGAGGAAAAGTGACCAAACTCCAGAAGTGAGGGAGGAACCAGGTAAGGGAGCTGAGAGGCTACTCAAAAGTCAGCAGCTGGCAAATTATGGCCAAGAGGCAAAGCAAGGGAAACGCGGGTCAGCAGCATCATAAAAAGCATATTGTTTTGGGACCCAAAAACTGAAGGCGATTCTTCGTTCGCTTGCCCCGAAAAATTCTGGTGTCGCCTCTTCTGCCGTTGCTCCCACCCCGCTTTTGCCTCTACTGCTTGTCAATAATGTCAACAATGTTGTTTGTTGGTCCATAAATTACAATCTATCTTTCCCTCTCTCTCTCTCTCTCTCGCTTTCTCGCTCTCTTGGCCAGGAGGTCGAACGTTTTATGAGTGCAGCTGGTGTCGCCGTTGGAGCACAAGTAACAACATCAATTCAAAAATCAGCTGCAACAAATCATCGACATTGGCATACCCTCACTTTTGGCCATCAACTCAATGGATTTCCATTTAAATCTATCAGCTTCGATCAAATGAACTGACAACTGAATAAAATTGTTTACTAACTTTATCATTTGCAAACAAACTGTTATGAATATTTAAGAATTTTTAGTTTCAGGATTTATAAATCATTTATTTGAAATAACGTAAACATAAATCATATGGTAAAAATTTTAATTTTGAGACCAATCCACATTCTCGTGAGGATTTCTAGCAAAATATTTTTAAATTGATAACTACAGTAAAAAAAATTAGTTATACAAAATAAAACAGCAATTAATTTAGAACTAAAACCTTGTATATTCCATTATTAATTATGCAGAATTAAATAACTATTAAAAAAAAACAACTTTTTTTTTAATTTTGTAGATTTTACATATTATTTATATCTAGTTAAATATAGTTTATTGTTTTTTAATAATCATTTAGTTATATTTAAATTATTTTATTTAAAGTAATTTTATATGATTTTTTTGGGAAGATCAAAATAAATTTAAAGCAATTTTATGTGTATTTTAAATATTTGTTTCATTTTTTATATTAATTTTTTATTTTTATTTATCTAATTTTGAAAAGTTGCTTTTTATGCGCTAAACTTAATTAATAAAATATATTTGATATCTGATGTATACTATTTTTTTTTTGTTCAGCAATTTTACATTCAAAATCTAAAATTAAAATATTAAATATACATTTTTTTTGCAAATTTTATATATTTATAAAAATATGTTTTTTTTTTCTGTCAGATCACATTTGAAAAATAAAAATAAATAATAATATAATAATAATTATTTAAATCAAATATAAAGTCTTTTTTCGTCAAATTATAAAACATCGATAAATTTTCAATAATTTTTTATATTTTTTTAATCAATATAACCTATAGCACTTATTTCATTTTATATTCTTATGATTAAAAAATATAGAATTTAAATATCAAATATAAATACTTGTTTTTTAAGTTTTGTATATCTAATATATATGATTTTATGATGTTTTTTTTAAGTTCATATTTAACCTATAGCAATTTTATATTCTTTTATTTCAAATTTATAGAATTTATATATCAAATATAAATACTTGTTTTTTAATTATATTTTTTCAATATATAGCTATTTTATGATGTTTTTTTCTTGATTTAAACAAATTTTATATTTTTATATTTTCATATTTAATTTTCATGCCTTACGAAAGATATCCAATTGTGGAAAGTGTATTGTTGCAAACGAGATACAAATAGTGGACAATTGCCGCACATTTTATGGCAACTGTTTACATACATACATCCATGTATTATTATTATATCTTTGTCTGCGGGTGTTCTTCTTCTTGTTGTTATCTATAAAAATATTTGTTAATTTTCTATACACTTTTTTTGTTATTTCGAGCTTACAACGAATTTCGCATAATGAAATTAAAATATGTTTCAATTATTGATTGGTTTTACATTTTGCAGCAAATTTCCTTGGCCAGAAAGTTTGGCCATCTCTGGGCGGAATTTTATGATGCGCGTCTGGCATTAAATGTTTATGATGCGTCTAATTAGAAGAAGTCGGTCGCAACGCAACTTTTGCGATGTCAACTCGTAAAAAAAGACTCAAGCAAATGGTCGCACGGCATATTGAATTAAATATTCAATCATAAGAACAAAAGGCAAAAACTTGCTACGCAGCTGCAAGTTCTTCTCCTCCTCCTCCATCCACGCCCCCGCCCCCGTCTCCGGTAAATATGCCAGCTAGCATCTCTCATCCATCCATCCACTTGCTTCAAGTGACATTTTATGACTGTTCCGTTCGTTCGCTGGTTGGTTCATTCGTTTGTGTCGCGACATCGTCAGCTGAACTTGATAGACAATTTTGAGTACGTCATAAACATTTACCGTTCGACGTGAGCCTCATGCATCCTCCTCCTCCTCCTCCTCCTTTGTATGTCCTTGACATGCCACACAGCCTGTGTATGTAGGCGAAAACTCAGCTTGCCACGCAGCATATAAGTTCTGCCTAAATTAACTAGCACGCACATCGATGAGAGCGATGCCAACCTTCGTACCTATATCATTATACACTTTATACTATACCGAGTGAATATTTCGGATAAATAAGTTTTTTTCTTTCCAAGAAATTGATTTAAAGTGGAACTCGCAAGTGTTTTCTTTCGGCAGTTAAGTTGATGCGCCTTTGCAACTTGCTGTATAAAATGAGAAATTTGCTCATCCACCGTTTGTAATGCTTAAAAGTTAAGGAATGAAAATCTAAGCAAACAATCTATAAACAATACGCAGAATGTAAAACAATTGAAATTTAGCTATCAAAAATCTTCATTGTAGCTGAAATATCATAACTTAAAGTTAAGTTTACTTCAGCGTTTTGTAGTTGTTTGAATATATTATTTAATTGGAAATTTTTTTGCACACAACAATCTAAGAACTAAGAAAATATTCTTTACAAATATGTCATATATTGTCATATTTTTGATTTAAAATGTTGTACTTTTCTATAAAGCTTTTAGAAATGCGAAATAAAAAATAAATTCAAAAAAGCTTAGTGCTCTACAATAAAATTTACCAAAATCGATTTATTTTTATTATTCAATTATTTAAAGATGATTTTTAATTGAGTTGTTAATTATTTTTGGCACATGCGATAATACATACAGTATTTATGATTCCTGAAAATTTGGTTGCGATCAGATAAGAATTAAAAAAAGTTATTTAAGAAATACTTTTGAATGGCAAAAATATCCTACTTCAATCGGGTCTTCTGGTATATTTTGTATTTTATGGAATGTAGTGCTATATCAATAGACATTTATAGCCTTTGGTATACTTTAGTATTATATTTTAGCTGCTTTTGGCAGATATATATGTACTTGCTGGTATATTTTCTGGTATATTTTGTACTATATGGTTACAAATATATATGGCTACTTTGAATGTAGCACTATATCAATATACCAAACATTACATTTGGTATTTTTGTGTTATATTAATTTGTTATATTTTTATTTATCTTGTTTTTAATTGATTTGTTTATTAACAATGGCTTAGAAATAATACCAAATTCACATATGTTATTTTTGACTTGGAATATTGTAATTTCCTAATAATAAAAGGCTATTATAAGATGCACAAATTACTCAGTTAACGAAATGAAATAAATACCAATGACATGACAAAGATTCCAGATTCCAGTTAGCTTTTAACTTTCATACTTTAAAAGCTCGAACAATTTGTTGAGCTGCGGCTGCAGTTTAAGGCGTTCCATTAGTTCATCCTCTTAAGAGGTTTTGGTCTCTAATGAAAGACTGCACAGCTTCAATTGTTGAAATTGATTGCACTTTGGGCAGTAAGCAATAGGCAAATGCAATTTGATGGTGCGAACCGCACTCGTAGGTTACTGAAACGGAAATCTGGCTGCTCCTCAAACCGAGAGAGACAGAGAGAGAGAAAGAGAGAGAATGTCGGGAAGGAGCCATATGCATGGCTTGTAATTATTATTTTATGGCATACAATTAGGCGCAGGGCAGAAATGCTCTCTGTAAGCTTAGGCCACGTAGCTTACGATATTTACGTGCGCATCTGTGTGTGCGTGTGGTGTGTGTGTGTGTGTGTGTGTATACGTGAGTCTTGCTTTTCGATAGGAGTTGTCTCTCGTCATTTCTCCTTCCCTCTCTTTGTCTCTGTCTCTGTCTCTGTCTCTGACTAACTCCAACTGCCATTCACGAAGTAGCTTTGCGAGCTTTGCTCCTGCTGTTGCAGTTGTTATTAGTTATGTCAGAGGCAATTAGCCAAAATAATTTGTAATCTTATTAGTCACACACACACACTCAAAGAGACATAGAGAGAGAGAGCGAGTGTGTGGGAGAAGTTGAGTGTAAATGTCTATCAAATGTTAGTGGCAGCCACTCGAACAATTTGCACTTTCCTCCGCACCTTTTGCCCTCCAGTCTGTGTGTGTGTTTGTTTGTGTGCGATAATTACATGCATGAAAATTATTGTGTAATTTTGGGCTTTTGTGTGCGTTTGCCAACACACAACATGCAAAAGAAACTATTGCATAGCTTCAGGCGCAAATACCAAAATGACTTGCCCGAGGACAAATATGGGACAGTTTGATATTTGATAGCTTAACAATGTTCATTTCAAATCAATCAACAACAACAACAACGACAACAGCAACCAAACTCACACCGGAAATGTGTTGCTTAAGTAAATATTTATGCTATTCACTATTGACATGCATAAACATGCACGTGCACGTTCATTTGCTTAATCGCATCAAATGCAAACGCGCACATTTCACATTTACACAACACTTCATTTAATGCCATTTTCATGGAATGGTCAAAATTCCATTGTTAATTCGATAACAACAGAAAACAAAAAAAAAAACAAATAAGAAAGCTGAAGTGGAGTATGCTTGACTGTGATATACTTATTACCCATAAGAGCAAAACGGTGCGGTATTATACTTAAAATATACTTACTTAGTATACATCAAAAATTCTACACTATGCTAAAGGTTATTTTTGGTATATTTATATAGTTCTCCATTCAAAATATACCATAGAGTTCAAAATATACCTGATTTAAAATATACCAAATTAATATACCACTAAAATACTTTAGGTTAATAGATAGTACTATATTTAAAATATATCATAGAATACAAACTATACCGTATTTAATTTATACCAAATTAAAATACTACAAAAATATTAAAACTATACCAACCTATATAAATGTATGTATATGATGGAGTAAAAAAATGTGTCAGATTTAATTTCAACAAAATAAATATACTGCAAAAATACTAAAATATCTCAAAACATATAAATAAATATGGTACTATATTCAAAATATACCACAGAGTACACAATATACTAGATTTAATTTGTATTAAATTAATATACCACAAAAATACTAAAATGTGCCAAAATAAATAAATATATACCATAGAGAAAAATATACCAGATTTAATTTGTGCCAAATTAATATACCGCAAAAATACTTTTGGTAAATAGATACAGTACTATATTCAAAATATGTCATACAGTACAAAATATACCAGATTTAATTTATGTTAAATTAATATACCACAAAAATATTAAAATATGCCAAAATATATAAATAGATATAGTACTATATTGAAAATATACCTTAGAGTGTAAAATATACTAGATTGTCAGCCAACGCAATTAAGACCCGTACTAAGAAAGCGTCCATACAAAAATATTTTTTTTAGTAACTTCTACAATTTTTATCTGATCTGAGCAACCTTTTTTTGTGGTAAACATAGAATCATAGAATTCTATATAGATTATATATACTTTATAGGGTCGGAAATGTCACCCTCTGCCTGCTACAAACATTTCCACAAATTTATAATACCCTTCTACCCTATAGGTAGATGGTATAAAAAGTGCTGCACATAATTAAACAACAAAGAAATTGGAAAAACATTTTGTAAACGAGTGTGAAATTAATTTTATGGATTTATTAATAATTCATGAAAATAGATCTGTCATTTTATTGTTTTAATAATTTTCTGCTCA
This sequence comes from Drosophila nasuta, assembly GCF_023558535.2. Lineage (NCBI taxonomy): Eukaryota > Metazoa > Arthropoda > Insecta > Diptera > Drosophilidae > Drosophila > Drosophila nasuta. The sequence goes on along the minus strand of NC_083459.1, from coordinate 3,177,602 downwards.
TAATGTAATTGGCACGAACAAATATGTACAATATATTTAATGGTGAATTAAGCCGCAATCTTTTAATTACGACATTTAAATTAAAGTAATTGAACGCATAACAGATTAATACTGTTGAAAAGTTGAGCCTTTTTTCTCCAAAAATTAATAAACACTTATTAAGCTTGTGGTAAATACCTACATAAATAAATAAGTGGTATATTATTATAATATTTTAATGTATAATTTATATACCTATAAATAATTATATTATCCTTTAATAATCAACAAAATATAAATTACTAAAGCTTCAAAATAATAACTTAATTTTATTGAGACACATATTCTAGTTTGAATAAATCAATTCAATAAACTATTATGTTAATATATATATATATATTAAAATTTTAAAGTAAATAAACTATAAACAATATAACTGAATTGGAAAGTAAGCAAAGCTGCTTTAATACCTCAAGTTTTAAGAACTCAATTAATACGCAATGCTTTCAAATTGAATGTGAGCTGCTGTTGAAATTGAAATGTTGTGCTCTCTGCATGTTATTCTGAAAATTTCATAACGATCGCAAAAGTTATTACAGGTATTTAATTTATTGACGAGTGTGCGAGAAAGTAAATAGCAGTGTAAGTACTCGAGCAAACATCCAAGTGGATGTGAGTAAAAATGTATGTTTGTCTACTTGAGAGCTTGAGGAAGGGTGAAAAGGGTGCTCAACAGCTGAAGAGCTTTACTTATTAGCAGATATATGCATCTCCCTCCCTCCCTCGCTCTCTCACTCTCTCTCACTCTGTCTTTTTCTGTGAGTACATCTATCTGGGTAGCGTGCTGAAAAGCAAATTCGTGTTTGCTGCTGACTAGCAAGGCTGGCCCTGACTTGCCTTTGCTTTTGCCATGCCGAATCAACTGAGCCCCTGAGCAGGCAATCATTTGGTCCATAAAGCACACGATGCGCCCAAAATGCCATGTGCCAAACGGATTTCGTGTTACAACACGTGAGCTAGCCAAAAGGGACTAGCTAGGTGGGGAGCGTGGAAGCGGAGAAGCGGAGAAGGGGGGAAGATGGGTGTTAGTAGGGACTCGTATAAAAGTTAAACGGCATTAAAGGAAGCGTTGACGTCGCGACAGGAAATCAGTTGAGGCACAGGACACGAAAGCCGAAGCTGCTTCTCTCTCTCCTTTTCTCTTTGCCACCTCGACAGTAAACAGAAATGACATGACTTTGGGTTTGGGGTAAGAGGGCGAAGATGGGAGGGAAGGAAAGGAAGGCAAATGCTTATGTGCGGGCACAAATATTCAGAGCTTGAGCTTCAACCTTTTGACACACTCGAAGGCGAATCACAAATACAACAACTACTCGGGATGAAAGTGCCATAAACTAAATGAAAACTATCGCTGGTCATAAAGCTGATAAGAAAGAGAAAGAGACAGAGAGACAGAGAGAGAGAGAGAGAGACAGAGAGAGCGGCTCTCCAATACCAGCTCAATCTCAATTCCTTTTAAACTGACACCACGTCAAAATGTCCTTCAGTGAATGTCATCAAGCATGACAATTGGGTGTAGGAAGGGGGAAGGGGGAAGGGTGGAAGGCGGGGGGCGTGTCACGTGCCAAGCAACAGCATTTACTTAGCCTGCAAATGAGCTTTTAAATGCTTTGCGCTGACTGTACCCCCGAATAAAAGTCAATGTCATAAGCTTAACTGCAACTGTATCGGGTGAAACGGGTAAACGGTTAAACGGGTAAACGGTTAAGGATTGCCATGCAGCAGAAGCACCAAGCAGCAACAACAGCAGGCAGAACGTAATTACTTTATATTGCATTTTGCTCTGTCTGCCCAATTAAACTTCAATTGCCAGGTGTTGTTTTAATACTAGCTTCCCACTATCATGCACTCCGGGTATATCGCTTATTTGTTTGCCATTGAAAAGTTTTCAATTCTTATAACCGGTTTTTGGCAAACTCTAGAAATTGTTTCTCAAAGTTCCATTTGATTACACTTTTATCAACAAAATGATATTTTATAATTACTTTTAAATTAGTTTGTCTTAATATGCATTTTATAATTGATTTAAAATACAATAAATATATTGGAAATATTTAAGCTTATTTTAAATACCAAATATCATTAAATTCTTAAAAACAATTAAACAACTGTTTAATTAGTTGATTTACAAATTTGAAAATAATAAACAGTATTTCATTTAGTTTAATCCTCGAAATTATCTTTCTAGTAATATTCATTTTTGTCGTTTCTTATTTTTCATGACAAATACTTAATACATATAATTTTAAACAAATTTAGAGCACTTAAAAATGGAAACTCAATATCAATAGAAGCAAAATTCAATTTATCAACTATTTCAAATGTCATTAGAATAATTTAATATTTCATTTACTTCTTAAAATTATTTTTATTGCAATATTTTGTTGTAGAGCAATGTCTAGTATATAAAATCAACTACAAATTGAAGAATATTGCACAGATTGTAGCTATAAGAAGTAGGAAATATGTTAAGAGCAAACAGTAAGGAATTTTTCATAAAATATGCCAAATTAATATTCTGAAAAAATATACCGAATGCTATATTTGGTATATCGATATAATTTTATACTTAAAATATACCATACCGTACTAAATATGCAAGATTTCATAGCAAATAATTTGGTCATGTCCTAAAGAATTCGAAATTTTAATGTTTTTTTAAATGTTAACCAAAAGTATCCAATATATTCAATTGTTGTTTAAATAAACATTGCAACATTTTGTTTTTCTTCTTTGTTTAGTAAACTTTATGTATATTTAAAAAAGTTTGAAATTAAATAAAATTATTCACCAACTATTTTATTTTCTTTTATTTGGGATATTATTGTAGATAATTATAGAGTTCAGAATTTCTTTCTACAGCTTATTTAATTTAAATAATTTCGTTCCACTTTTACAATTATTTTGTACTACGAATAAATGTATGTATAATTGTAGCTTATTAGGTGCATTTAAATTTGCAGGGTAAATGACAGTTTGCCAACTGAGAGTGATGCAGAGCGATGCAGGTTTCGATGCTTGGGGCGCAGTTTTTTAATTAAACTTCTCCCATGGATATGCAATGGGGCAAATGGGGCCAAATTGAGTTGTGTTCTCGGGAATGAGAATGGGAATGAGAATGAGAATGGGCATCAAATTGATGCCTTTAATCAGGCAGCCACTTTAATGACACTTTATGGACACTGTCTACCACCAGCTCACCCCCGCAAAGTGAAAGTGAGGTGGAGGAGGAGGTGGAAGCGGAAGCGGAGAAGAAACTGCGCAAATCCTTAACCCTATAAATTAATCGAAGTTGGTCAGCGGCAAAATTGGGAATCGTTTTGGTAAAACTTTGAAAAATGCCACAAGTCAATTTAAGGAAAGTTCTCGCTGTCGCTGTCGCATCCGCATCCATTACAAGTTAACCCTTTTTTGTCAGCTATTTGGGTTCAATGAAAGAAATGTGGCACGGTGGCAGGGGAAGGGGGAGGGGAGTGAGGATTGCCTCCCATTGTTGTTGTTCTTTTTGGCGTGCTTCAATTGCCATGAAATTTATGTGTTGGCGCTCAGCGTGAACTTGAAGCGCATAAATCCACATGAAACGGATATTAAAAAGCATCACGAAACGAGCCCCAAACATCCCAACAAAAAAAAAAGGAGAAAACTCTTCATCCACCCCCCTGCTAACCATTGTTCCCCCTCTCTCCCACTCACTCACTTCATTCCAATTCCACACTCTAGTTCATACATATTATATAGCTCATTGACTTCGATCGCTTTGGCTTTGTTGGCTTAAATTATGAACTTATAAATTGACAGGCGGCAAAGGAATTTATTTTCTTGTTTCTCGACATTTTCTCCCACTCTGAGCACTGAGAACTGACAGCGGCAGCGAATTAGCAGAAATTGAAAAGGTTGCCAGCAAATCAACTAATTCACTGGGTTAAAATACACTCGGCAAAAATAAAGAAATTATTCATTGGATGAACAGAATTTGTCATTTATTTAAAAGGATTTTTCATCAACATTGTTCATTTTATGCACCTCAATCATTTCGATTCGGAATACTGATATAATAAATGTTTGTTAAGAGTTTTAGTTCAACATTGACATTCAGCTACACCTACAGGGTATTAAAACGGATTTAAAATTGTAAGCCACTTGAAACAAGTACTTGTTACGATTATAATTAAAATTAGGTCACTTCAAAAAAAAACAAGTAAGAAAGTTACAGTCGAGTGTGCTCGACTGTGAGATACCCGCTACCCATTTTTAATAAAGGCAAAATATTGCGGTATCATTTTCAAAATATACCGAAAATACTAAAAATACTAAAAATATACCAAATGGTATGTTTGGTATATCGATATAGTACCGCATTAAAAATATACCATGGACGGCTCAATATACCAGATTGTCAGCCAAAGCAACTCAGACCTCTAGTAAGTAGGCGTTTTTGCCCATACAAAAGTATTTCTTTAATAACTTCGACAATTTTTATCTGATCGCAACCAAATTTTTAGGAATCATAACTACTACAGTAGTTATTGTATATACCAAAATTAGTAGCTCTAGCTTTAAAATTACACTTGTTATTCGATTTTTTTGATTTGCGGGGGCGGAAGTGGGCGTGGCAAAAATTTGAAACAAACTTGATCTGCGTGCAAACATAACAAATGCTGTCGAAAAAAAAATATTGCTCTATCTCTTGTAGTCTCTGAGATCCAGTGTTTCATACGGACAGACGGACAGACAGACGGAGGGACATTGCTATATCGACTCGGCTGTTGATGCTCATCAAGAATATATATACTTTATAGGGCCGGCCCAAAGTTATAATACCCTTCGACCCTTTGGGTAGACCCGGTATAAAAAAAGACGTCAACTTTAATAGGCTTCGATTAGTTTAGTCCTTTGGTGCAATTGTCATTAGACAACACAATAAACATAGACAAAAGAGAAGAGAGACATAGGCTCATAAATATTCAAGCATGACTCTGACGAAATTTGTCACATAATAACTGACATTGTATGAACTTTTGAAGTATTTTCCAGCAGACAAAGTTACAAATATGTAGTTATACTCGTATGTAGTTGTATGGACATCTCAAACTTGAGTCTCGATTGCCACCCCGGGGGCACACAATTCATATGATAGTTTTCAAATAATTTAACATGTTGCCAATGCCAATAAATTGAATTGTCTACGAGAGAGATAGAGAGCGTATATTGTCGTATTAGGCACTGGCAAGCGTGCAGTTGTGTATCTCAATCTTCAGCTTCAGCTCCAGCTCCAGTTTAATGTACCAGCATGTATCTGAAAGTATGACAGTTGCAAGGCCAGCGTTAGAGTTGGCAATTTGGCTATTTTACGGCGTGATAGCCATTTACGAGTATTAGTCAAGAAAATCATCAATAAATTTAAGAATGTGTTGTGCAAATTAAGGAATGTCATCATTAATTATGAAAGGATTATATAAACCAATGTAGTCAATAGTTTCTCTATCTTTTAAAAGTTTACCCAAAAAAAAAGATAGTTGCAAAAGTATAGAACTATTTTTTATCTATAAAAAATAATATTGATTATAAAATACCTACAGTATAAATAAATATTTAGACTATATAATAGATTTTGCTCGGAAGAGGCTTAAATTTAAATGTTTTTACAATCGTAATTGGAGGTCACTTGTAGCCAATGTCTAGTAAATAAAATCAGCTACAAACTGAAAAATATTGCAGAGATATAGCATTAAGAAGAAAGAAATTTACAGTTGAGTCTGCTTGACTATTCATTTTTTAGTATAAGGACAACAATGCGGTATTTTTCCTAAAATTAATATTCTGGAAAATACTTAAATATACTGAATACTAATACATTCAAAATATACCATATTTTAGTATAAGGACAGCAATGCGGTATTTTTTTTGCTTAAAATATACCAAATTAATATTCTGAAAAATACTTAAATATACTGAATACTAATACATTCAAAATATACCGTATTTTAGTATAAGGAAAACAATACGGTATTTTTTTGCTTAAAATATACCAAATTAATATTCTGGAAAATACTTAAATACACTGAATACTAATGCATTAAAAATATACCATATTTTGTACTATGTGTATGCAAGATTGTACGAGTATGGCAAATTTTCGAAATTTAAATGTATATTGAACTATAGTTCAGATCGGCATTAAATAATTGATGTTAAAAGAATATATAAATAGAGATACCATATAATGTAATAATTTTCTGAAAAGTTCAAAATTTAAATTTATTTTTAAAAGGATACGAAATATATATAATAAGTCTCGAATATATTAAATTATTATTGAACATCATTTCTGCCAGTTTTTGTTTAGATCGACATTAAATATTGAATAATGTAATAATTTTGTGAAAAGTTCGAAATTGAAATGTCTTTTTAAACAAATAACAAGTTTATTGAACCCTTTCTTGACCTTCAATATTATAATTTCGAATATTTTTGCTTGTAGCCTTTTTTCCAAGAACTAAAGACAGCTCTGGCCAATTCAGACTCTGCTGCTCCAGTGTTGCAAACTGTTGCCAAAAACGCTGACTGTTGCCGGCTGCCTGGCTGCCTGGCTGGCTTGCCTGAGGGGAAGCAAACTCTCTGGTCTTGGCATATTTGATTTTGTAATTTGCATTTGATAAGCAAGCCAACGAGAGAGAGAGAGAGAGAGAGGGAGAGGGAGCGAGAGAGCTGCCGAGGCGACATAGCTCAACTCGATTTGGCTTTGTCCTTGGCAGCCTTTTGTTTTGTTTTAATTCCATTGAGCTGTGCTATCTATATTATCCATCTTCCCATCTCCCATCTCATCTCGCTCGCTCTCTCTCTCTCTCGTTCTCTCTAATCGCTCCTCTATCCTTCTAGCTATGCTGCTGTTTGTTTGTCTACAATTTTATTAGGTATTTGTATTTCTATACTCATTCACATTATTGTCGTTGTTGTTGTTGTTGTTGTTACTGTTTGTTGTAGTTGTTGTATCTCTGTAACTTTTCCTCGGGCCATTGCCAACTTACATTAGCACATTCTCTAGCTTTGTGTATGCGTGAGCGTGTGTGTATGTATGTGTGTGTGTGGGCGTTGTGCTGTTAAAGTTTCCTTTTGGAATATATTTTGTACAGAGAGAGAGAGAGAGAGAGAGAGCTTTTCAACTGGCAGAAATTAAAAATACCCAAGGGCACTCTTTGACAATTGTATGCATATTATGGTTGTTATTCCCTTGGGCACATTCCGACATTCGGTTTATTCCCCCATCATCGAAACTCTCAATTCCCTCTAGGTTCCCAAGCATCATGAAAATGAAAACAACAATTTACTTTATTTTTCATTCATACACATTCAATTGTATATTTGACTTGTTTATTGTATATAATCTATGCTTAATAAATAATACTCATATACTTTTATAATATTCAAAATTGTTTTGTTCTTTTCATTCTTTTTTTTTTTTTGAGGGAGGGCAGAGCTTGATGTGAGTGTGTGGTTGTGTGTGTGTGTGTGTGTGACCTTGATGGATGTGTTACAAATGCAAGATAAGAAAATGTGCCTGAATCATAAACTTTAGGCAAAATTCAATTAAAAATAGTTTTGGCACAATATAATTTTCAAGACTTTGCTGGAAATAAAACGAAACATAATATTATTTATTGTTATGCACATTTTCGGGAATACTGTAAACAAAAGTATATCAAATAAGTTTACTTTTTAAAGAGATTCGCTTTTTTTAATTCGATTCCAATATTATGGGAATGATTGTTGGAGTGACTGAATGATGACGATAGTTTTATGCGTAGTTATATATTTATTGGATCATAAGACGGTCTGATTCGGTGATCAGACTATCAGATCGTAACTAACAATGATAAACTTATGAGCAGCAAAACTAACATCGAAATAACTTTCATGTTAAACTCTAGTTAATAACATTATCTGTTATATAGTATTTCTTAATGAGTAGTTTCTCTTAAGTGGACAATATAAGATTTAAAACAAAAGAAAGAAGACATAACGGCATACAAAAAAATAAAAGTGAAATAATAATTCTACAAATAATATTGCTTTGAAAGAGGATGCATCAAATGTAAAGTGAAATCAATTAGTAATAAGAATAATAATTACTAAAATACTATTACTATACATTTTAAACAGAAACAGCTATCACAATTCTGTCATCAAAATCAAACTATCATCTTTATCTGGCAAGAAACAACATATTTATGTATATATGTAAAATCTATATATATATATATATATATATATTTGTTTTTTTGTAATAATTATAAAATTGGAAAAACAAGAGTGTTCAATCGTTGCAATTGACTTAAAATTTGTTCATTTTGTTTTTTGTTATAATTATTTGCTCACGTTTTTTTTTGTTTTACGTTTTGTAAATCGTTAACTGTTTTTTTGTTGTTGTTGTTGTTGTTGTCTGTATTCTATTGCTCATTTAACTAACTGGCGGGTGTTTTTAATTAGGTAAATATGCGTTTCGAACAGGGGATTGTTGATAATAAGTACAGTACAATCATGAACAATTAAGAGTACAGTTTGAATATCGTGTTTACATTCACGCTTTATGATAAATGTATGTGTGTGTTTGTGTGTGTGTGTAAGCTTTGAGCTAGGACATGAATTAGAGCTAGTTAAGTTATTGGTTAAACTGCAGTGCCAAAAGAACATCATCATACATCAAATATAAATGATAAATAACCGTATATGTATCTGTGCGATAGAATATGTACGTCTAGTTCAACATACATTTATATATAGTATGCTATATATAGAGTGGATATATGCATGTGTAATATATATGTATGTATATAGAGCATATAATAAGCATACGTGTATTTTGAGTTCAACATAATTAAATAATATGTTTATATACTTTCACGTTGCACATCAAATAATCTCTACTGCATAATTTCCTTCGTTCTCTGTCTGCTCTAAAGTAATTTGTAAAGTATTTAACTCAATTAAAAACTAGTTTTTTTTTCTTTTTTGAGATTCAAATCGAATTAGAATCTATGTTGAAGAGTTGACGGACGCGAACATGTCGAAGCAAGTATAGATTGTGTCCTACAGAATGCATGACATTATACAAATCTATTGACTAACCATTTTACCACTTACTGACTACCACATCTAATGAATCAACTTATCCTACTCTCGCTATCTCGCTCGAATTCGTGTTTGCTCGCTCATTCTTTCGCTCTATCTTTGGATTGGATGCGTGCTTTATGATAATGAAGGTGAAAGTGGAGGGTATTAAGTTCGATATATAGTATATCGTATAGTATATATGTATATATATATACGGTAAATATGTATGTATGTATATTGCGCTATCAACCGCTACTGCTGCTCTACGTGCTACGACCGATTTGCAACCAGGCGAGCAACAACTGCAAAGCCGGCTGTAGCAGCACTAGTTTTCAGATATCGGTATTGATATTGATGCGGGTCAGAAACTCGCCTTGCGAATCGGCCACAGCGCGTATTATCTCCAGCAACAGTTCACGCGACAATCCGGCTATCTTTGGCAACCGGGCGACCTTTGCAAAATCTTTCACAATTAACTTCAATGCATACTCCTTGATGTCATAGATTTTCGTTATATCGGACGCTTCCAGCGTTTGCAATACATTCTCAAACGTTATGTTATGCTCCAGCGAGTATTTGCAAAATGCGTGCAAGCGATTGTTCGATAGGCCATAAAAGCACGGTGCCTGGAACAGATATAATGCATCCTGTGGCGGCATCTTAGTCTCTCTCCATAATAAATATAGCGTAGCAGCGAGTGAAAGGCCTCCAGTGAAGGTGAAATTTCGCCAATTTGTATCTGTTCAACGAGTTAAGCGAGTCGTTAATAGTGTCATAATAATGAAAATGAAAAAATAACAAAAAAAAGGTAGAAAGCTAGAAAGAAGAAAGCTACAGCCGAGTGTGCTCGACTGTGAGATACCCGCTACCCATTTTAAATAGAAGCAATTTGCAAGCAAGAATTAATATAACGCAAAATATTAAAAATATAACAATAGCTATATTTGGTATAATAATATAGTACTGTATTCAAAATATATCATATGTAAAATGCAAAATATAACGGATTGTCAACCAAAGCTACTCAGACCCGTAGCAAGTAGTCGTTTTTGCCTATACAAAAGTATTTTTTTCAATAACTTCTAGAATTTGTATCTGATTTCAACCAAATTTTTAAAAATCGGCTAATATTGTATGTAACAAAAATCGGCTCAAGCCTTTTTTTTATCGATTTTCGGGGGCGGAAGTGGGCGTGGCTTGATCTGCGTGCAAACATTTCAAAGGCTGTCAAAAAAAAATTTAGCTCTATCTCCTATAGTCTCTGAGGTCTAGGTGTTGATACGCACGGACGGACAGACGAACATTGCTTTATCGTCTTGGCTGTTGACGCTAATCAAGAATTTTTATACTTTACAGGGTCGGAGATGCCTCCTTCTGCTTGTTACAGGCCCTTCTACCCTATAGGTAGCGGGTATAATGAAATACTTTAATGGAAATATTGCTTAAATGCAGTTCCTTGCATTATTCATTCAATATTCATATAATCTGCTGTAAGTAGAAAATGTTAAACTAGTCTGTACTCTTTTTCTTCTCTTATTTAAGCAAGTTCAATTGTGTTATATATATTTTACAAAATCGCTTAAATGCAGTAAAACTTTAACATAATCTAATAAATGTATTTCAACTGGTCGAAAAGACAAAGTTTTTGAGATAACTTTATGTGTTGACTTTGTGAATATGAAAGTGTTATTAGAACAAACATTATCATTTGTTAGTAAGGTAGTTTTTGATAAGTCCCAAAAATATTATTTAAAGGTTGTAACAGATTGTTTAATTAAATTAGCATACTTACATTAACGGTATTATCCGGTGGCATGAACGAACGAAACATGCCCTGGAAATAGGTACAACGTGCTGATAACACAGATTTGTGGGCCAGTATCACATGATCCTCCAGTATGAGGCTTATATCGCAAAAGTCCTTGCCCGTTGACTCCAGAAACGTGGCCAAATCGAACTCCAAAGTGGTGCCTACAAATACATGCAATATATAGTATGCAATATATAAAATATTGTATTTTTTGTGCTGTACCGATGTTGGACTCGAAACTGGTTTCCATCACCAGCTTGCTGGGATGCAAACGTTTGCGTATGATCTCGACGAGCAGCGGCTTGTCAAGATCGCTGAACTCACTGGACATGACAACCTCGGTGAAATTCTCCTCCTTAATGATGAACTGCATGCAATGATCCTTGATGATCTTAATGCTAAAGACAAATATCATTAGTTATTAAATACCAAATAAAAGGCAAACAACACTCACTTGCTTTTGTCCGCATTGTAGAGCGCCTCGAGCACATTCACCTTGTTGATCTTATACTCGAGATACTGAATGCAACCCTGGGCCAAACGTGGCATTGTGAACAATCCAGCCAGCTGATAGATGTCCGTGATCAATATGATAATGTTCTTGCTATACGAATCCTTCAAGTCAATCCGATCCGTATAGATGTAATTCAGTATGATCTCGAATGCCTCCGGCGATGCCTTCGACAAACGCACCTCCAGCATCGGGACACGATCGCCACCGACGCCCGTATTCAATGCCTGGGCATCCACCTGACCAACGCCATAGACCTTCTCCATTTGCTGTTGCCGTGCCTCGCGAGCCGACAAGATCTTGTTGCGCAAATACTTGGAACGCGCCGCCACAAATGCAATGTGCGCCTGGATGCGTATCTCCTCGACGCCAACGATAAACTGTATGTCGCAGAACTGTTTCTCCTGAAAGAACTTGCCAAAGTCATCGCGCAGCGTGCACTTCGGGTAGCTGGAGAACTGAAAGCGATACGTGTCGCCACGTCGCACACTGTTGTCCACGGTGCCGCCAAAGATGTACATCGCATCGCTGATCACAGCCGACGCATGAAACACCCGGCCCGAGGGCACATCCGAGTTCTGCTCCGGCTGGATGATGGACCACACTTGCGAGTCCAAATCGTAGCAATGCAAATCGTTGGGCAACGTTGAATCCGCCGAGCCGCCAAACACATACAAAAAGCGATCATGATGCACCATCGTGTGGCCATAGCGACGTGATGGTGGCGCCGATGTGGCGCCACGCAGCACCGGCTCATTGGAAATGCGACGCCAGGTGCGTGTCTTGAAATGGAACTCGAACAGCGAGTTGGTGATCTGCAAGCCACTTTGGCCCGAAAACACATACATGGCATCGCGGGCAACGGCCACCGGGAAATTGCAACAGGTCGGCGGACGTGTGCCCTTCTGCTCCACCTCCTCCCATTGATGATTCTCGCCGGTTAAATTCAATGTCCACATATCGTTGAGTCGTGCATTGCCATCGTAGCCCGCATAAATCCACATTTTGTTGTCGTACACAGCGGCGCCATGTGCGGATCGTGGCACCGGTTGCCTAACCAAACAAATCAGTTGTTTATCATTAAAAATAAGCTAAAGATGTTCTGTGTTCTTACCTGCCCGAGAATTTCCACTCCACCCACATGGCGCTGAAGAACTTGTACTCGAACAAATCATTCTTGTTGGTCAAATTCGAGTTGGAGTGTATGTCGCCGGTGTAGCCGCCAAAGATGAACATCGAGCTGCCCGAGACGACAGCCGAGTGATGATAACGTGGCGCCGGCGGTGTTCCTGTGGCACAAGCCCGTCCCCATGACTTGTCCTTCACCCCGAAGCGTATTAGATCGTTTAGCATGTTCTTGCCATTGTCGCCGCCAAAGACAAACATCGCATCCTTGTAGGCGACCACCGTGTGCTTGCTCCGTCTAAGGAAGAGATGAGAGCAGGTTTTTTGAGTACAGTGAACTTTGAAAGGAGAGAACATTACAGTTTTTCTGCAGTGGTTAGTTCTGAAAGTTGTTGCATTAGAAATAAAGATTAGGTAAAGCCATAGAAGAGTTCAGCAGGGAAAGACCTGAGAAGGGACCAACATCTGCTTTAAAAGAGAGAGAGATAAACGATGCACTAATCTATTCATAAATCATAATATAGAAAATCTTTCAGTTACATAATTCTAAAATAAAAACATTCAAGATCTTGTTTAAAAATTATTTTGTATGATTTTTTTTAAATATATTTCAATATTGTTAGAACTGAAAAGCAAATTTACTTTTAAATCAAGATAAATGCATCAGCTAAGACTTTTCATTATTATAATTGACTATGTTATATTATATAAATGCATTGCGAATCTTGTGTGGACATAATGGAAATACCAGGAATGTTCAAATAATTTACAATACTTGAATTTTCGAAAATATAGATTTCAAATGAAATTGAAAAGAATATATAAATGTAAGTTGTTGAATAAAATCGACAGATTAGATTATATGTATATAGATTGCATTGGGAATAGTGTTAGTATTAAATGAAAATCAGTCGCAATTCGTTTATCGAGCGTGCACTGTAGTGAATTTTCGGTTTGCTTGATAGATAGATAAATAAAAAACAAAGAAAATGTATAAATGTAAGTTGCTGAGTAGATACAACAAAAATAAAGTTAAGAACAATTGAAAATCAGCCGAAATTCTTTTATCGAGCGTGCACTGTACTGACTTTTCCATTGTCTCAGAAGCTACTTACTTGGCACCGACGAATTCAGCACACTCCAGCATGCGCGTCCACTGATGCGTCGATGTGTACGAATTGAAGTCAACATTGAGAGCATTGCAACTGTAGCTGCCAGGGGAACCCGCCTTGCCATTGACGCTGCTGCAGCTGCCATTGCTGCTGGTATCGTAGGCGAGGCTGCCGCTGCCTCCGTTCGAGGCACTGCCGCAGGGAATGATCGCCGAAGCCGAGGTGTTGCTACTGCTGCTGCTGCCAGCTGCTCCACTTGCGGCTCCCGAGGCCGAAGAACCGGCTGCGGAGCCTCCAGAGCCGGAATTGGAGCTGGTGCCTGCGACGGCGGCAGCAGCGGCGGCGGCTGCAATGCCGCGTGTGCTGCGCATGGAACTCGAGGTGGACATTCTCAGATTGTTGCGTATATGCTGGGCGTCCAAACAGCCCACCGATGAGGCACTCTTGCGCGGCTTAATCCGTTTGCCCGACTTGCTGTCACAATGCACCAACACAGCCTCGCCAGCACTCGACGACAACTGTTGTTGTTGTTGTTGCTGCTGTTGCTGTTGAGAACTGCTTGCTACGCAGGCGGGACAATAAACAGTTGCTGGTGTGCTGCCACCACCACTGACACTTGAGCGACTGCTGCTCGCACTACCGGGAACACTGCTGCTGCCTCCCACTTGGACTTGGCCACAGACAGTGCTTAGGCCACTGGATATCGAATTGGATCCCTGGCCGCAACTGTTACGGCTGAGTGCGCCACTTCCACTTGCACTTGCGCTGCTGCCTCCACCGCCTCCCCCGCTTCCACTTGCACTGCCACTGCCGCTGGCAACGCCGCCGCCAACGCCTCCGCTTCGCAGATCTTCCGCAGAACCATTCGTGTCCGCGCCAAGTATCGATTTTAGCATTAAAGCATTACAGGTGTAGAATCTCCTTCGTTGGCTTATCTTGATAGAATTTACGTTGCAGGACTTTTGCTGCCCTGCGCCTGCTCTGCTTTTATTTATTTTTATTTATTTTTATTTATTATATTTCTCTACTATGTTTGTTAATGCTCTCTCTCTCTTTCTCTATGTATGTGTTATTTTCTTTCGAGCTGTGTTCTTTGATTCGTTCAGAACAAATTTAACTCCAAAGGTCACTCAAATGGAACTGTTTGAACCAAACTAGTTCGGCGAGCATTAACCTAACGAAGCTTTGTTCATTTGCCGTCAAAATTAAGACAATTGCTGTTACTATTTTTTTTAAATGAATCATTTTACAAGCTTAAATACAATATTATTTATTACATTTAAATTTAAATAAAATTCTAATAAATAAACATGGCATATATTATTCGATAACAAAATTTCGCCCTTTTTTTATCGAACACTTAAGTGAACAGAAATTCAAAATCTCTTTAAAAATACCCAAATATTTTTAGGGAAAAAAACAAGTAAAATAATAACAATATTTTGAACAATTTCACAATGTAAAATATTACGAATCTCCAAGTTGTTAGCAATTGGCTGGCTTACCATTTCAAGCGATATTTTAACTATGGATTTATCGATAGCAATTCATTCAGGGTTGATATTTCTTTTTGTTATTTACAATCTACACCAAATATGGAGCAAGCAGTGAGCTAAGCAGAAATAAACAATTTCTTTATTTGTTAATAATATTTGTGTTATTTATATTCTTGGATGGATTTAGGGAGGCTCGTCGAGCACAGCACATAACAGTATTGGCCGGAATTCTCCAACAGAACATTCCAATGCCAACTCCGAGGACCACAGACGCATCTGGGTAGGCAATCTTGATGCACGGATTACCGAGTAAGTTGTGAACTGTGTACAATTGTTTGTTTTAATTTAAGTCATTGGGCAATTGTGCTAATATGTATACATACTTTTCCCCATTTGACAACTATCGGTTTCAACTTCTCAAACTAATGCAAAAATGCGGCGCCATTGAAAAGTTTGACATGCTCTTTCACAAGGGCGGACCAATGGTCGGCCAGTCAAGAGGATACGCGTTTGTAACATTCGCCCAGAACGAGGGCGCCACTAATGCACTCTGGAAGCTGGACGGTACCAATGTTGGCAGTCGCTCCATAGCTGTGCGTCTCGCCAAGAATATCAAATATGTAAGTGTGTTTGAATTTTACATTTGTATCTATGTATGATTGTATGTGTAGTCTGCAGTGCGATGTTTACCGATAACTACGGGGTTGGTTAACACCAGATACGGAAAGTATAGTGGGGAATCAAATACTCAGTGTATGGCAGAGATAATTTGAAAATCTCATTCTATTTAGAAATTTTTATTGTATATTATCGATTCATATTTATATATATTTATTGAAATTTGGGAAAAATGTATAGAGTATAATAATATAGCCAAAGCAACCAATTCTTCACGCTATGTATATATCGTTTTGTTAGCCTTCATACATACTCTTTTACTATAAAATAACGATTGTGTTGAGCACTCGCTTATTCCAAGAGCAGTCAACACCTGTGCTTCACTGACACCTCTTAGGGTCTAGTCGAATGGATAGTTAGTGACTAGTGTAATGGAGCCTTTTAAAATTCATCAATGTTTACGTGACAGTTGTATCTCATAAATGTGTCTTTTCTTTCTTTAGGACGATTTGCAAAAGCCAAAGCCTCGCATCGAGATACCAGCACTGGGAACTGGCAGGCGAGAAGAGAAGATAAGTAAAACGGAAGCGATTCGCGCAATAGAAGCCAAACTCAAGACGCTTGAGCGACAAGCCGACGATAATCTTGAGCTGAACACGACTGGGCGCGAGCCAAATGTATCTTTTATTCAACGCTATCAATTCAATAAGGATCGCGATACGCTTCAACGTAGCGCCGGTCTACATGGAAAATATAGTAAAAGCAAATCATCTGCGCCATATCATCATCATCGACCACCGCATTCGAAACGCCACTGAATCAATGCAAACATAAAAACACAGCTACATATAACAATATGCCTACGTTTAATTTATCAATATATACGGACTCATTTAATAAATGCAACCATTTTTCACATTATTTCGGCGCAAAGATAAATTTGCCACGCTTCTCCTCCGGCAATGGAACTGTGCCTGGACATGGCACTTGACCAGGTATCTCGCAGATGCAGTGACGATCACAACCGTATCCAAAGTTAGCCGGATTGTCTTTACTTTCCGCCAGTCTTGCCTCCGCATCGAGTTGTTCACTGCGAAACAAAGTAAAGCAAATCAATATGTATATTTATCAATATGTTTTGTTGCATACTAACCGCGTCTTGCCTACCACTTTTACCAAGTGCTCAATGATTTCGTCCCGAGATCGACTGTCAATGTCGATGATAATATCGCGGCCGTCGTCGAAGTAACAGCGGACAAATGGCGACGGTGTTGTGTTCTTGATTGTGACTACTTGCACGTCTGGGTTCCTGAACTGTATTTGCGGTATGTTCCAGAACACAAAGTCCCTATTAACGAGGCAAGGCAGTAACGTTTGTTAGTAACGTGAGCAACGTTTTTGTTAGTTTACTCAAATAGAGTCAGTCCCCTCACCTAGCACCAGAGTGATGATTGCCGTATGTGTTGTAGTTAACACTGAATATGGCTACTTTATCTTTTAAAACTAGTTTGCCCATTTTCAAGTACTGCAGAGTACGGCGTATGGGTTCACGTCCTTTCATAAACGGCATTTTGTAGCTTTTTTTAATTCAACTCGCGCACGTTTCAAAACTTATACTTGTTATTTGGTCGACTTGTGTAACTTCAACACCTGCGCCTGTATATCGACATCAAAATTAAACAGATGTTAGATATCGATGGAAATTGTCATGGATGCACGACAATATATCGATGTTTTAGCAGTTTTTGATTAATCGTTTTTATTTTCATATTTTAAATTTTCATATATAACATTATTATTAATTCCATAATTTTAATTCACAACTATAAAATATATTATTTTTATTAATGCGATTTTGGTAAGATTCTAGCGTCTAAATATTAGTCTTAAGTGTGAAACAATCGATGAAATTCAAAACACATCGATGTTATTGAAAAATAGAAAATATCGTTTCAATTGAAGCTCTGCAAAATAAACTTCAACCAAAATATCATAATAAGCACACAAGTTATATTTTTGAATGCAATTGGAAACAACTAAGTCAATGCATTTCTAATAGCATTAAGCTGTTAATTATTATTGATAGCCATAGTGCCTCACCTCTCCACTCAGATGTGTTTCGCAACGTGCATTTTGCGGCTCTTTGAGGAATTCGTTAGTTAACAAAACCAAAACAAAAAATTGATTGAATAATGGAAATTACTCTTGCGCTGCTAAAGCCACACGTGCTGCGTAATAGCTACGCACTACAACAAATAAAAACACTAATAGGAAATAATTTCACTATTCTGGAATCCAAAGAAGTCTGTATTACCAAGGAATTGTCGGAACGTTTCTACGCTGAGCACAAAGGAAAATTCTTCTACCATCGGCTTAGTACCTTTATGAGAAGGTGCGCATATAATAAGATGTTTAAAATTTCAAATTTGTTCACCTTTCATCGATTACAGCGGTCCTTGCTACGCATTTATATTAGAATCGGAATCATGCATTGCCAAGTGGCGCCATCTAATGGGGCCTACGAAAGTATTTAAGGCTGTCTATAGCGAACCAAATTGCATACGAGCTCTCTACGGATTATCGGACACTCGAAACGCCTGCCATGGATCGGATAGTGAATCCTCTGCGTTGCGAGAGATTGCTATACTGTTTCCAGAGTTTAAAATCCGAAAGCCCGACAAGCATATTCAGTGACCAATCTACCTCGTGAAAATGAACTTCGAAATATGTTAATTGCAAAAGTCAAAATACAATTTTCAATTTATTGCGAGTGCCTTTGCTAAAACACAAAATGAAATGATACACCTAATGCTTAAAGATGTTGATCGCCATATCTGGATTGTCTCTTTGATAAGCATTGGTTTAAAGACGTGCTGTGACTTGCTTATTAACGGAACTTATCGAATTATTACACCCTCAAAGATAAATTTAAAATAGTTATTTGCTGCTCAGGACAACAATTTTGTACACATAAGTCTTAGAAGGAAGCTGGTTTTACTTTCTCATTGTGAAAACTTCAAGACGTCTGTTCGTTTTATATTTGAGATGCTCAATGTATGTATCATTCTACTCGAAAGTATTTTGGCAGATGAAAAACCTGTCCACCGTACGGAAATTTAAATCAATTTGGTGACATTTGTAGAGGTCGTATATATTTTTGTTATATGTGTTTTTTGGAAACAGTTCTCACTCGAGTAAATCGAAAATCGATGCGATTGCTGAAGTCCCGCTTATATAAATAAAGCATGTCTGGTTTATATATTTTTACTTTGTTTATTTGTTCATTTAATATTTAACAGTAACTTGTTTTGTATGCTGAATAATTGGAAATGATTTTTTTTTTTCAACAATTCAACTGATTCATGTCACATAGAAAGCATGCGAAAGACACGAAAACTAAGTATGTAGTACAATAGTATAATTCAATCAGAATTAGATGTAAGCATCAACTATTTTAAATAGTTGCTATAATCTCTGTAACGTAAACATACACATATTTTTCTTTTTTTTTTCTTTTCTTTTTTTTTTACTACCAATATGTGTAAATATATCTTTGCTTTGCTTAGTAGTTTTGTTTTTGCTTGGTTTGTTCTTCAGCTTACATTATACAAAAGTAAATACATATTGTTGCCCCATTTGCATCTAAAACATTTAGATAAGATTGAGCACATGATGAACGTAATTATTCGAACATGGCCATCGATGATGTTGGCACAACCTCCAGTAGCAATTGGAAAAACAGTGTCACCTTGTCTGCAAATAAATTAGCATTAGATGGGAATAGAATTTTGAAGTATTAGTATACTGTACTTACTCATAAAGCGTGGTGTCATTCCCAGTTTGACAAAAGGTACATAAAATATGAGTCCTGCAAATATGAACAGCAGTGCGTACAAATATTCGATGCGCGGTGTCTCAAAGATTGGCGCAGCAACGAGATACACAGATATAACCAAGACCACAACCGGAATGATAATTGGCACCTTGTATGGCCGTGGATAGTTGGGTTTGGTGTAGCGCATCACGATAAGAGCCAACATGGCGCCACCATAAAATATCCATGCAGTGAAACTGAAGAAATCAATCAACGAATCAATTGTGCCATGGAGAACCATTGCCGAAGCAATTAATGACTGCAAAAAAAAAGGGGAAAATCAACTTTATAGTACTCAAATAACATTATATCCATAATCAAGATGAATTCGAATGCTCACAATGAAACTAGTAGCTATGTAGAGTTAGATAAGCTATTTCATATGTCGATCTTAAGAATTGAATTAAAATGTGTTTAATTGCTTAGCAAATTTGTAATATTGAAATTTATATTTCATATATCTATGAGGGCATTTAAATAATATATGAATGTATTTCAGAAACACATTTGAATTATGATATGTAGTTATATTTTGGTACATTTATACCAAGAATGGTACATTTTTTGTGATACATTTTGTTTGAAATTGATTTCTATTGCTTGGCATATTTTGTACCGTCAACGGTACATTTCTCAAAACAACTTTGGTACAGCACAACTGTGTGTACATACAAATATCTATTGTGTTTTTTTTTGTCTTTTGCGTTCCATACGCATTGGTTTTCTCTCTCGATTTGCTGTATACGCAATGACAAGTGTGTGTGAGCGAGATGACTATCAATCCAACGTTCTTACACGGATTTAAAGTGAAATTCGTTGCGAGTTTCCTATGCTTAAAAACCTTTGAAAATCTCTAGTAGCGAGTGAAAATGATAAAAAAAAGAGTTTCTGTATCGAAATAGGTAGATTAAACTTACGTGGAATATGAGGCCTGGTGCTGGAGTTAAGCGACGCACATGTACGTAGGACAAAATATCCAATAAGTGACCCTCTCTGCTGGCCGCAAAACAGAGGCTGCAAAAGGAGTAGAATGCTTAGCAAAAGGATTTCATACAATATATGGATAATTCTCTGGAGGAATTTGTGACGTGTGATACTACTTACAGTGAAAAAAACATGAACTGAATCAACTTTTAAAATAAGTAATGATTATTCTTCTAGCTTTGGATTAGAGCTAAGATTAATTTGATGAACTTTTTCTGTTTTACGATAAAACTTATAAATTCGTTCATTTATTGGATTATCTTAAAATAGAAAGTTCATGAATATTCTTAGTTCTAATTAAAGTGCTAATTCAAGAGTTATAAGATTCATCTATACTCCAAATAAAAAATGTTTTGGCATATGTCTTTTTTCACTTAAGATAGTATCACCCGCAGACACCCGCCATATAATTACCCATACTTATAGTAAATCTAATCGAAAATGTAACGTACCGTCCAGCAGCAAAAAGTGTACCGTTAGCGCTGCCAAAGGTGCTGACTGTGACACTAAGTGGCATTAGCCAAGCAAGTGCACCCAAGATGCGATTGCCAAAGGTGACAGCGACCGCCTCGGACTCGATCATTTCCTGTTCGGACATGGCTGCCAGGTATGAGATATTGATCAGAGCATAGCAAAGGGTTACCAACGGTATACCAATAATTATCGAGCGCGGCAAATTCTTGCTGGGATTCTTAATCTCCTCGGTCACATAGTTGAGATTGTTCCAGCCATCGTAGGCCCAAAGGCCCGTATAAAATGCGGTCGCAATGGCGCCAATATTTGGCATCGGCCCATTAAATGCATTCGACAGATGCTGCGTGTTGCCCTGGAATAGCTTCCAAGCGCCGCCGCAAATCACAATAAGCACTGCCACAAGTTTGGCTGCCGTAAATACGTTTTGAACGGCCATGCCTAGATTAACGCTGTAGCAATTGACGAACAGAATCATCACTGGTGGAGAGAACAAATGAGAAGGAAAAACAAATGTTAATGCTCACATTTACTTATATGTATGTCGTCGGACAACGACAACATATTATCACATCGTGGCCACTGTATTTTTACACTGTCCCATTTTCAAAAAAGCAGAACGATTATATTTAGAACAAATCCAGTGGTTGTGTGAAAGTATGTGCCAGAGAAATCCGGTCATCATCATTTAGTCAATGGCTTACCGATCGCTACCAATGCAACCATTTTCACAACACCCCTCGGCGGATCACATTCCGTGACAAACGCCTCGACGGCGTATTGTGCAAACGAAAGGCATATTATAGCCATTTGAGATGGCTTCAATACCAATGTCGATACCCATGAGAAGAGGAATGCCGGTGCCGGTCCATAGGCGTCCATAAAGTAGGCCCATTCCGCCCCCGATGAGGTATTCATTGTACCAAGCTCAGCGTATGCCAAGGCGCCTAAATGCGAAAATTAAATAAACATTGTAATTAAATCATCATCATCAATACTAACGACTGTAGAGGTAAAACGTCAAAAGCTATGAGACTGCAATTATTAACCAAACAGTAAGGAAGGGTTTAAGTTCAAACTAGTTAAAATTATGAATTAACTAACTGATCGTAGTACAATTTACACAGTTAAGCTAAGACACAAACCCTAGCATGTATTTAAACCAGTGCTTATTACTTAACATACATCACTAATGCGATAACTAGACTGTAGAGGTTAAAAGACAAAGGCTATGAATTTGCAACATAGCTTGCGACATTTAACCGAACAATAAGGAAGGGTTTAAGCTCCTACCTTTTAAAATTATGACTAAAAAGGCAAATTACAGTACAGTTTACACTGTTAAGCTAAGATACAAACCCTAGCATGTATTTAAACCAGTGCTTATTACTTAACATACATCACTAATGCGATAACTAGACTGTAGAGGTTAAAAGACAAAGGCTATGAACTTGCAACATAGCTTGCGACATTTAACCGAACAATAAGGAAGGGTTTAAGCTCCTACCTTTTAAAATTATAAATAAAAAGGCAAATTACAGTACAGTTTACACTGTTAAGCTAAGATACAAACCCTAGCATGTATTTAAACCAGTGCTTATTACTTAACATACATCACTAATGCGATAACTAGACTGTAGAGGTTAAAAGACAAAGGCTATGAATTTGCAACATAGCTCGCGACATTTAACCGAACAATAAGGAAGGGTTTAAGCTCCTACCTTTTAAAATTATGACTAAAAAGGCAAATTACAATACAGTTTACACTGTTAAGCTAAGATACAAACCCTAACATGTATTTAAACTAGTGCTTATCCATCACTTAGGTAGATCATTAATTCAATACTTGTTTGTACTTACCCAATAGTGACAGTAGGCCACAGGCAAGCCAGATTATGAAGCTAACTCCAACGGAACCGGTGCGAATTAGCAAACCGGAGGGTGACACAAATATTCCAGACCCTAGAATAAAAATTAACAGTCATAATGATTTCATAATATGTATAAAAATATTAATAATAACAAATTAATACACTTTGTTTTTAATATACGGTCTACGCGGAATAAGGTAGAACTTTTATAAAAGTCTTTTTAGTGGATGACAACAGTCGTATACGTGATATCTATGCTATGAGATCCACTTTTAATATTTGACAATATTTTTTCTTTTGTAAAATACTACGATATTTAAGAATATAAATTTTTTGGTATGGTTCTTAGTTTGGTAAACAAATTCCAAAGCTGTAACATTTAAATGATTCGGATATTATAACATCTAAATACATTAAATGATAACAGTCAAAGAGGGCAACTGGCTGATATAAATTCGAATTCAATTTCGAATATAGTTACTTACCTATCATTGTTCCGACAATTAAAGCCACCCCACTGAAGAGGCCCAGCCTAAAATGAAAAAAAAAAATAGATAGAATTAAAGTAAGCGTCAAAGTAATTATTTCACAAGAAAGACTTTCTTGTAAGGATATCTTGCTTACCTTCTCTCGAGGTGAACAGTGTCGTTCTGCGTTGAGCCATTCCTCTCCAGCGGCTTCCGCATCCGCCCGGTCCCTGATGAGTCGGTCTCTGTCGCTTCGGGCCCTTCTGTTCCAAGAGACCCATTGGTGCACATTGTCCCTGTGCCGTTGCTCGTGGCTTTTGTTGGCACATTATGTCCTACATGAACGAATTACGGTACAAATCAACGAAGGCACACAAGTAGAAGCAGATTACAAATTTGCAAATTGAAAAACGCTCTTGATTAATAGCAGTATCGCTAGATGCCTTGACGTCACGCCTCTTAGACAAATGTTTTGCTTACATTCGGTACATTTTTAGTAAATTGAAACATTTTTCCCGCGTAGGTACATTTATAGCGTTTTGGGACATTTTTTTGCTGTCAATATATTAGTGGCAATATTGGGACATTTTATGTTCATTGCATTCTTTTTACCAAATAATATAAATGAATAATATTATTCTTATTAATAATACTGAATACAATAAATATTTGATTGGTAAATTGTTAATAAATGGGGACATTTTTTGTGTAGGTAGATTTCTAGCATTTTGGGACTTTTTTTTTGCTCGTCGATATATTAGTGGCAACATTGGGACATTTTATGTTCATTGAATTCGTTTTACCAATCAACAAAATTGATGAATAATTTTTATTATTAATACTGAATTTAATGCATATTTAATTGTTCAGTATATTTTTATCAAGAATCAAAGGAATTTTCCAAATAAAATTCATTTGATAACCGCGTGCTTTCATACAAAACCTCAGTCAAAAAAGAACGAAAATTCCACATGTTTGTATGTTCTTATCCAATTGAGGCACAATTCAGGATATTCAAAAAAAGCACTTTTATCTTGGGTACAAAGTTCGTTTTCAAAACTATTTTATAGCTTAAAAAATTTAAAATGTTCCCAGCTCGCAGCTTATTTAGTACCACTACCACACTAAATTTTTGCAGGCTGCGGAATTTAAAGAGAACAAAAACACCAAACAAATAAAAAAGAATGTTCTTTCAGCGAGCGGCACGTGCTCATTGACAGCATGGGAATATATGAAAATAACACAATCGGAAATACAAAAACACAAAAAAAAACAACAAACGAGTGATAGAGTTGCGGACGAATGTGCTCGACTTAAATATACCCGTTATTCGCTTTTACTGAGTGCAGAACAAGAGTAAGCACAATCTTTTTTTATTTTCGAATTGTACTTTCTGTATCACTAAGTTCCTTCCTGTTGGTAAACATTTCATACTTTTCGCGCTAAAAAAGAGTTGGCAGCACTGTGCGTAACCCTGCACAATATTTTCACCATTCGGCAAGCTTTTTACACAGCCGTTTCATTTCATTCATTGAATTGAATGGACCACCTTGTCCTTAGTTTTATGAACTTGTGGGTGTCAAAAAGAGGCGTGCCCCCGAAACAAAAAAAAAGTTCAAATAAATTTGATCTACTGCTTGATGGTGTACGTGACACGAGGCACAGGCCGATACAATCTGATACTGAGCGATAGCTGATGTCTGTTACACACATATGAATAAGTGTATGTAATATCCTATTTTGGTAATTTTCAATAGGCGCACGGCATCAAAACAGTATTGACATCAACACACTGTGCATTTATCGTGTTAATCAATTTAATAGATAAATAAAATTCGGCTACTACGTGGGTATTTTGTTTTTTTTTTTGTTTTTTGTTTTTTGCTCTTTAGTACACAGCGATACACTGAAATGTATTTGCGGCAGTCATGAGTGTACATACATACTCGACTAATGAATGAGAAGCATTAGAAAGCCAAAAACAACAATACGTTACGATACGATACGATACGATACGATACGGTACAAATTCATCCACCCACCTCTATTATCTGCTGAATTATTTTTGCATGCGTTTTTTTTTGCAAGCAAAATAGTTGTGATATTTTATCGCGCATGGCATGGACGGATAATAAATAGCCAAAATTATTTCGCCGTGAATTTCAGCTCCCAGCGAAGAACGATACCGAACGAAAGCGAATCTCAAAATATATAAAAATAAGCCAAGGAAAGGCGCGTGCTGAACGGGCGATTTACCGCTGGCAACTGTTTAAACAGTCAACCTCAACCAAATACCGTTGAGCAATGAATTTCGCCTCGCCTTCGCTTCGCTTCGGGCGGCGCCCGAAGATGAGCCGAAGTGCCAAACGCCGGGATGCTGTGCTCTCGTTCTCGGTCTGTTAGCAGCTCGCGATTTAACTCTCCCGGCTGTCGGTTGTCGGCTGTTTTCCTCTTATACATACATTCGAGTGAAATACGCCACGAAACAGAGATTCATTCGCTAATATATTCAATTTTTGTTGGTCAGCAGCAGCAGCGGCATCGGAATCAGCATCAGCATTAGAGATATGTTTGTAATATTCTTCAGCACATCTTGCGCCGTCTGCCGTCTGTCTTCGTTTGCCATTTGTCTTTGCAACTGGCCATTGAATTATATATGTTATACACATCCGAATCCGAATCGTAGAGAAATATGTTGCAGCCCATACACCTACATAGCACAACATACATACACACACACACACCTACATATATTCAACGAAACGAAGGTGAATTAAATGTTCGGCAAATACATGTGTAGATACAAACACATATACTTCGTCGTCTATAGTCTATTTATATAAAAAAAGGAGGGACTTTGTGCGTTAACAAATATCAGAATTTCAAATTTTTGTTGGTCGTCTTGTATTCTGCTCTCCTGCCTTTAACGTTAGAGTTTCCATCATCTCATCCCACACACCTCACGCATACGAATCAAACTTTCAATACGGCTCTCCTGTAGTGCACTTGAGAGCGCTTAGTTAGGGCCACACTTGTTTATTGTAGTATTTTATGGTACATGGTACAGATATGCTATGCCAAGCCTCTTATTTGCGAGTACTACTCGACTCCTAAACGATTAACACGAATGCTACACTAAAACAATTTGGGACAAGCAACGGCGACGGCAACGAAAAGATACATTTGTGTATCCTACGGTATGAGAATGCATACGTTCTTCTATCCACGTAGACTTATGTATTTCTATATAAATAACTCGCACACTTATGTACATAAATACTTAGAAAGCATATGTAAATAAGTTTAAATATTAGTTTATCGCGCAAAATAATCAAAAATAAACTGTCTCCTATTATTCTTTCCCATTAGTCTGATGTTTGTGTGTCATCAAAGTCACGCGGTTTGCGAATAAACTGGGCTAACACCTTGATATCGTATTAAACGAACTGCTTTTTAACGTATTTTCGATAATATCAAACCGAATAGGATCACTTTACTATCATGATTGTCCTCAGATTTTCGATTTGATTTGGATTTCTAACGAAATTTATATATTTTTATTGACGATCAAGAATTTGTAAATATATTGAATTATAGAGCTGTTACTTGTCAGGCTTCACCTTACGAATTATTATTATTATTATTTTCTTTATATTTTGTTGAGAAAAGTCTACGTACCAACGGATGGAGGAAAACTTGAATTTGTTGAAAACTTCATATGGTCGAGGATCTCTTCACATTGCCTGTTATTGTCATTTGACTTTGATTATATTTTGAATGTTTTCTTTTTTTATTATGAATTCGCTTTGACTCCACACAATAAACAGTATTATGCATTCTCAATTCGACTCGTATTTATGAGTGCACAATCTCTCCCAATCTCTATGCAATTTCAAATGGCGAATTCGCGAACGTTTGAAATCACACATCAGTTAAAAAAAAAAAAAATGTCGCTTCAAGTTGCCCACTGAACGGGTTTTCCGTTAATTGCTTAAACAAATTAATAATCGCAAAAAAAAAAGAAAAAGAAAAAAAAAGAGAAATACTCCAATCGTGCTAAGTAACATTTTGGGGCATTTTGCAGTTTTAATTTCAGAAATTTATTTCTCTATTTGGTATTTATTGTCTTTTTAAATAGACGTCAAGTCAAATAATTTGAAATTATCATTTAGAAAATAAAATTGCGATTCCTATGGAAGGTTTAGGACAAATGGAAAAAAGCATTCCACAAACCGACATTCACTTGGAATGATCTTTATCGTGTCAATTGCCGATGAAAGTGATATATATTGTTTAAAGGGTCCGAAGAGCGAACTTTAATTGTATTGCATGTTACATTTTCATATATGTATATGGATGGCTTTATTGATTTTCCCTATACACTCGCATGCAGGGTATACAAACAAACAAACACTACGGAGACAAGCAAATAATAAAAATTCAAAAAGAAAACAAACAAAATTAGATATCGGAGAGCAGCGTGTTCATGGTGTCTTCTCTCTCTCCCTCTCCTTCCATCTCTCTCTTCCACTCACTCTCTTCCTCCCTTCCATTCCATGCCGATGCCGATGCCGATGCCGATGCCGAGGCTGATGCCGATGTCGACGCCGCCAGTCGCTGAATGCTATGACTGTGACTGTGTGGCTGTGGCTCGTGTCAACATCGGCGTCGCGTCGCTTCTATCGACATCGACTTTAACGACGCGAAAATGACGTCTTCGCCGCTATTGACTAATAATCACGCGCTGTCTTCGGCTATTTTTCGACGAGTGTAAAATGAATTTTGACAAAAAAGAAAGAGCTCAGTAAATTATGTTATTATTTTTCAGTGATACATACATATCTTTGTACTATATATTTCGGGAGACTCAAATCTTATTGCAATGTTTACAAAACGCAAAAAAGTTTATTGCCGAAAATGTTTACACTACAAAGATTTAGTACGTAAGAATCTTAGGAAAGGATCTTCGTATCAGCAAATTAGGTATGTGAACACTTTGCTCGGATAACGCGTATGGCTTAAACACACAGGACAATCTGTTAGAGCTAGAAGGCTCACATTTTTACATTTAATAGCTGTAAGGATCCAATTACAATTTAATGGTCTTTTTCCAACATCCATTTGGTTGCGGGTGAAATCCGGTTTTTATGAATACTGTTAGCCCATAACTGCTATATTAATATAATTTCGTTGCTTGCGCATTAAAGTTCTCTCAATACTTCACACGATTAACATTTTTATACCCGCTACCCTTAAGGTAGAAGGGTATTATAACTTTGTGGCGGTAGGAAATGTATGTAAAATGTATAAAGTATATATATTCTTGATCAGCGTCAACAGCGGAGACGATCTAGCCATGTCCGTCTGTCTGTCTGTCCGTCTGTATGAAACACTGGATCTCACAGACTATAAGAGATAGTGCTTTGCCCCTGCAAATCAACAAAAATCGAATAACAAGCTAGAGTCTCCAATTTTGGTACAATAATAACTACATATAATAATTGTGATTCCTTGATTTGGTTGCGATCATATAAAAATTGTCCAAGTTATTAAAGAAATACTTTTTTCTGGGCAAAAATACCTACTTACTAGGGCTCTTAGTTGCTTTGACTGACAATCTGGTATATTGTGCCGCCCATGGTATATTTTGAATGTGGTACTATATCGATATATCCAATATACCATTTTATATACTTTTAGTATTTTTGTAGTTTATTTATTTTGAATAATTTATAATATAGCGGGTATCTTACAGTCGAGCACACTCGACTGTACATTGCTTACTTGTTTAATTTTTCAACTGTAATTCACTTGAAAGAAAGATAATGATTTAGTACCGAGGGAAAGCGATCAATTATTTAATCCTATACATCATTATTAGATGCTTTGTGTTTATGATATAATAATGCAATTAATATTGTCATTAAACATCAAGAAATGTGTTTAAGGGGAATTTTAAGTTATCGTAAATTTTGTTAATGAAATATTTTTCTAAAATTTAACTTTTTGTGCATTAAATTGATTTGAAGTTGTAGTTTTAAATATTCAATAGTGGTTACATAATAACGCTCTGATCAATGTTATCCACAACTTGCATTCACCCAGCGTTAAAATACCTTTTTTACCACTTTCACAATAGGGTAGAAAAAATAAATATTTTCAAACTTTTGCGGCCGCTTGTACACACACACACACACAGGCACATACTCATACTCACATACTGGCATATTTGTATTCGTATTCGTGCGTGGCGATGTCTGTCTTTAATTTGCTCGTCGCATGGCTATTGAATGTTGAAATATTCGTTCATTAATTGAAATGTATCGTTTTTCGTTTATTTATCTATTGCTTTGCACAATTAATAAAAACATCGTTTAAGGCACGAGATATTTGCACAGAACTTAAAGTTAACGCTGATGAAATTGTTAATAACGTGCATTCTATACATGTGAATAATATGTGTACATACAAATATTTAATACTAATCAAAAGATTTCCCATAAGAAGTCTAATATTTCACCTTTAGAGTATAGACATCGCATATCTAAGAACATGCTTTGGATATAGTATATAGAAGATTATCTCGTGAATACCAACAAAAGTTCTTAGCTTAGTGAATTACCTCCTTTCCGAAAAGTATTCCATAGCTCGTCCTTTAAATTTAGGCAATTTGGCAAAGATAATCACGAATATACAAAGTACTATCTTAAAAAAAAGAAGAATAATTTACTAAATCGAAATGAAAACAACATTTAGCCAATTGCTCGAATATAATAGAATTGTTTATTGAATAGCATTATAAATAAACCGCACAGAAATCAGATCTAATTAAAATGAAATATTTTTGTTTACTACTGTTGAGTGGAGAGTACATAAATTGTTCCGACTTTCGTCTCCATAAGCATTTCTTTATTCCTCAGCTTGTTGTTTCGATCTAACTGGCTTTCCATTTATCATAATAGAGTCGATTCCTCTTACGATTTTCTTTAGGGGTCTCCATCATATTCTAGCAGCATCTGAAACAAGTTGAAAATAAATTAATTTAAAAGAATAAACTTACCTTTGATTATTTGCTCATTTTTCGTTTCATGTTAACAATATTCTCGACAAGCGCTCGAAATTGGACGATAATCAGTATAGTAAACATACATACATCATATCAAAATACTTAAAAACTAGTTTGCAACTCAAAAATATTATATCTTGCTTCTTAACAACCCATTTAAATTTATCATCTGATAATAATATGATCATCATCATTTCGATCTGGTTTAGTTCTCGATTTTCTAAAGTCATTTTAACTAAGTTTTGACAATTAAATGTTTTAAAAAGTCTCGTTGTCTTCAAAGCCAGTTGACAATGAATTAAGCTAGGCGCATGAGTATTTCGTGAAAATTTATTGCATTTTCCAAAGATGTCAATCAAAAAGCAAATATCTCTATTTAGATTGTCTTGAAAGGAGTTCGAAAGAACTGTCATCTGTTTTTATTTGGTTGATTTCGCGTCGTGTTTTAATTTAACTCAATTGATTTTTATCTGACTCGTGACGAGCAAACTTCACATCGACGTCGATAGAGCCCCTCTCTGCCGTTCCCTCTAATTGGTGATGATGACGCTAATGATCATCCATAAAAATTATACTATAGATATAAATTCATTTGCGGCGATAGAAATTTATGGTGCAGAGCAAGTGCAAAATGAAATTGAATACTCGTAAGTAAGTTCACAGCACTCAGAAACAGAAACAGAGACAGATACAGAGACGATCGACAACAGAATATACGAAGGGTGTCTTGAAGTCAGAAGCTAATAAACTAGCTGAACTCTTTCTATTACTTATAATTATCGAATGATTATGATGATAATCTTCCGTACATCACTTTATTTCCCATCATATCAAGCAGAAGCTAAAGAGTTGACCAATTTTATCAAGTTGAATTCTTAAAACAATCTTCAATAAACTATCTGCCAATATTTTCTTGGCAATTTCACCAGGAAATGTACTATACTATATGTAGCATGTAGAATCGGATTCCATAAAGTATATGAATTCTTGATCAGCGTCTTTCTGTATGAACACGTATGTAGATCTCAGAGACTATTAAAGATAGAGTTATTATTTTTATCGACATCACGTCGAGATCAAGTTAGTTTCAAAATTTTGCTACGCCCACTTCCGCCCCCGAAAAATTGAAACAAGCAAAAAATCTACAGTCGAGTGTGCTCGACTATGACATACCCGTTACCCAATTTGGATGTAACCAACACAGTGCGATATTATTCATAAAATATAATGCAAAAATACAAAAATATACCGTAAAAAATAAAATATATTAATGAAATACAGCTGTATAGCAAAAAACACCTACGTCAATCTGTTTCTTTTACTGATAATCTGGTATATTTTGTACATTATTTAACATTTTTAATGTAGTACAATATCGATATACCAAATATAGGCTTCGGTATATTTTAGAATTTGTAGTACATATTTGGTATATTTCAAGGATAATAATAGTGATATACCAAATATATGCTTCGGTATATTTTAGTATTTTTGTAGTATATATTTGGTATATTTTAAGGATATCAATATTGATATACCAAATATATGCTTCGGTATATCTAAGAATATCAATATTGATTTACCAAATATATGCTTCGGTATATTTTAGTATTTTTGTAGTATATATTTGGTATATTTTAGGGATATCAATATTGATATACCAAATATATGCTTCGGTATATTTAAGGATATCAATATTGATATACCAAATATATGCGTCGGTATATTTAAGGATATCAATATTGATATACCAAATATATGCTTCGGTATATTTTAGTATTTTTGTAGTATATATTTGGTATATTTGTAAACGACGGTATCATTCTTACTGCTTCTATATAGTGATTGCCGGTTTTGTAACCATGCACCCAAAACTATAAAATACCATTAATAGAATTCGCTCGATTAATGTGTCCAAAAGTGGTTGGAGGTCAATCGAACTTTTATTTTTAAATGGGTTTTAAATGTACATTCGATGGACACTGTCTATCGACTGAATTTGGGTTTCTTTTATCGAAATATATATGTATATATGGAAACAGAATGCCGGCAATTTTAATGCAATAGCGGTGTGAGAAATGAGCACCTGCTGTTCCCAGACATATAAAATTTATAAAAGGTTATTTTCAAATCGTAAAAATCGTATCACCTGGCAATACCCATTTCAAGAATCAATAAAACCTGGCCACTCATTGATATATGCACACATGTATCAAATAGTACATTTCAAAGTGCATATTGAACTGAATTTGACTTGTTTACACATTAAATTCTTGCCCAAATCACACAGAGCAATTTCATGAAATGATGTTGGAAAATCTTACTTTGTTGCTGGCTTACGTCATAGAGGGCAAACTATTGAAAAATTCAACCAACCTCCTCTCTCGTACTCATCCATTTGAGAACTGTGCGTTGGTAGTTCAGCGCTCAGCACGTGCGTATGCGAATATGTCCACACGTCTTTACAAGGCGACTCAGCTGAATAGGTCCATCAAATTTAGCTTACGTTATTATTATATGCATACTAATTAATATGCACTCTATATGTACCATTATTTTGTTTTATGGCTCAGTGCGATATGATAGATCTTTATTAGTTGTAATATTCGTAATGATAAGTAGACGTTAGTCAACAAAGTTTCGTCACTTAAATTAAAGACAGACAACCGTTATGGATCTGAATATAATATAACTTAAGTGGAACAGAATTCGCATTTCAAATATATTTTTTCGAAATGAAGTTCTCGTATAAAGGGATTAAATCTAAATCTGAATTTGTTAAATTAAATAATATTGTTGAATTAATATAATAAATAATATCGTTAGTTGGGTCTTTCCATTCATGCTGAACCTATTCTATTGAGCAGCGGTGTACGAACGAACAAAACAATGCTGTTAAATGTACATCTTACTACAAAAGTTTTCGCTTAACGCATGCGCTCAATTAGGTGACCTTGGAAGGACATCGGCCACAAGTTTCGGCAAAGCGAATGCGTATTACGAATATGCTTGAGTCTGCTTTATCCAAAAACATTCTTATGCACTTATTATGCCTGCCAGAACCTGCCACAAGGATATTTCGAAAATTCCCTTGCACTAAGTCGACCGATTCTACCGAATAGACTATGAGTCGCTCTCAATTGCGTAATTTCTCAGAATTTCTTCGGCTTCTCTGTATAGAATGCTCTAGACTTCGATGAAATTCGTATTATTTGTTTTTCTTGTGTTTTTAGGTTACATTTATATTTAAGTTTAAAATTTACACATCCCTTTCACCGGTTCAGTTTGACTTCTGAATATTTAATATTTTCCAATGAGGTTATCTCCCTTGTAAACAAGAGCAATGTCATTCAACTTTTTATTCACTTTGGTACGATATAAATATATAATTTAATTAAGTACTTAAAATACCCAAAATAGGCAGCGGAGACGCGAACCAAAGCCGCGCTTTGAACCACGAGTTTTCAAACCACAAACCTAACATTGTGATGGCAATGCCCTAAATGAAAATGTGCAGGGCAAGTTAATAGTTTTGCATGCTGAGCAAAGATAATGAAAGTTTTGCAATTGTCGCTTACGCTTACGCTTACGTTATCATCATCGGTTAGCGTTCGATAACCGCATAATTTGTGTGGTCTACCACACCTTAACCTTTAAGCCGCATTATGATACTCGTAACGTCGTACTAAGATGTATTGCTAGTATTTGTAAATACTCGTAAACTTAGCTAAGTAAGTACCAGACGAATAAGTTGCAAGTCTACAACTTGTGGCTGAGTCATATCGACTTACTATAGTAATAAGATACGTTTCCCTATTGTATGCAATCTCTCGCTCACAAATAAGCTGGAATCAAATTCAAGCAACAAATGCCAGCGTATTCCATAAAGTGTAAAAGTTAACAAGGGTAATCAAAAACTAATCAATTTAAATTTAAAAATATATAGCATTCTTTATGCCAGTTTGCCAACGGAAAAAAGGCTTTTCAATTTAAGAATAATTAAGAATTGCTTACGATTATAGTGAGCCGAAAGAAAGTTTCATTTCCGACAAATTGCAGACTGCAGATAACTGCGGCTCAAATCTGTACGATAAAATAGGAATTTACCCCATGATAAGAGCACAGTTCAATAGCATTTTGTATATTGAATCATTGCTATTGTCACACATGCCCCAAATTTGTTGATGGTGATACGATTGATTTTCAAATATAAATATGTAGTTCATTTCATATTTTGTATCAATGATGGTTTCTATGGCAGCTCAATGCTAAGCCCTTCAAAATATCATATGTGTACTTACACTTAGTTCAGTGTGCCGCATTCTCATGCTGGTTGGGAAAACAAATAAGTTCAATATGACCATAGCAACTGAACTACAAAATTGTTTCTTGAATAACTTGAATGTTTATGTTCAATCTTAATGGATATTTAAAGGTAGAAAGTATACATACTATACAATATTTGTACACAAAGTGTTATTTATGAGCCTAAGCTCAATGTGATTGTTATTTTGAAGAGATAAATTTTGCTTAACATTTCACTTTGTTATCTATAGACTTTTGAAGTATTTTATAGCTAATAATTTACGATACACCTTATATTATCTATTGTGCAACTATGAAGTCAATTTGCTTATTTCTGACTAATACGAAAAATAATTGTTAGCCTTGTCAACAGGGCAAAATGTAACCGCTAATTGGCCCATAAAAATGTTAGTACACACACATCACATACACAAAGCTCACATGCGAAATACTTGTATATCTATGTATGTATTGCTTATATACTATTAGAACTCTAGAGCAAACTTATTGAATGAAATAGGTGATGAAATTCATAATGATAATATGAAATACTTATTGAATTCGAATTCAACTGATAGTTGACGCAAACATGAGACATGAAACATCATGAAATGCGACTGCGAATCTCTTCGGAATGTTCATGTTGGTCATGCGAATCGGTCTGCAGAAGCATTTACCACATGGGCGCCGGCCCGGCCGGTTACAACTGCACTGAGCTTAGAATAACATTGTGTGTCGCTGGAACAGCTGTTTCACATTCATACACACACACACACACTCACGCACATACAGACACACGCATTTCAGTTCACGCATGCGCCTAATTAACACTACAACTTTTCTGTATTCACACGAGTTTCTCTGTTAGCGGGACATGAAGTGTGTGTTATTGAATTTGCTCAGGAAATAACTGAACACGAGAATGCAATAACAGACCGATTGCAATGCGCTGTTTATATTTATTAGTTTATTTTTTTTTTTTTTTACCAGCACAGCTGTTATTAACACCACTTTATTAGCTGTTGCTTGCAATTGTTTCATTCAATTATTTTACATTCAACAAATTCGACAATGTCATTGGCAAAACATTAATTAAATGCATATGTTCGCTTATATGGCATGACAGTAGTTTAACCCTGTCGAGAATGGCGAAAGCTTGACGACATTTTTCCCTTAATTGTTGTGTGGTTGCTCGACTCCACTCACCATCGGTATAAATATGATTTGTGTTGCTTGGTTGGACATGCTGATACATGACTTATTGCAGTGTCCCAAAGTCGTCACTTTCATGTCACTTCAAACACTACAAGAGAATGAAAGCACCCACGACAGGCTCTGACTATTTATACATACGACAAAACACAGAGACGCTGTGAACGGAACCTAACCGCGTTGCTGTCGCTGCTGCTTTCACCGTCTATCGCCTTGTCGCTGTGTTATCGATTACACCCTCCGACACTAATTATTACATTCGTTCGTTGGTCACATTGCAATTGCTCTACTGTTGCATGCACATTTTCGTTTGCAGCTCATCGCCATCGCCATCGCAAGTGCCAAGACTTTTGCTCATTTCAAATACTTGCGCAAAGGGGTCATCGAAAAAAGTTGTTGACAATTTGTTACATTCATCGCAACAGAACTGGATTTTCCACTAGAAACATTAATCCTTTAACAAAATGCTGTTTTCAGAGGACATTTAGTTCCTTTTGCTGGTTTACGTGTAAAGTATTTTAAATCAAATGTGATATTTTGTTTTTAAGTTCTTAGTTACTTTACACTATCCAGGTTAGCAAATTCGTTTTAATTGGTAATCGCTTTCTTATCTTACTTTTTTGTAACCGCCACATTTAAAAAATATTTCGTTAAGGCAAGGTAAATTATTTTCAATTATAAACCTATTCTTACGGTAATTAAATTCTTGGTATTAAAAGCTAACGGTTACCGTTGTAGATATTTAAATAAAGGCAAAGTTCAAATTACGATCAAATGAATGAATGAATGAGTAAAACAGGTGTGTCACATACGGCAAATTATCTATTAATGTTATCAGTTATCGAACGCTTAGTCTAATATTTACTCAAGTTATCTTAAGCATAGTTATGCAGACAAGCTAGAAATGGGAAATTTTCTTTGCTTATGAATAATATGGATCATCCGAAGTATAAGATTTATTCGTGTTTTTTTTTTGTTGATTTTCTATAGTTATCACCTTTCTGCAGTCCTATACAACTATGTGGAAAACAGTTGAGTAACAGTTGAGTACACTGCGCGTATACTTAATGTGCGCGTATACTTAATTTTTGGTCAACTAAGAAAAAACTTCTGCTTCTTAGGCTATGTTGCGTATACTTGATATCACAATGGGAATTGCTTTCTAATTTTGCTAACAACTCTCCTGTTGTAAAATAACTTGTTTAGAATCTGATCATTATTTGCATATCAAAATGAAATTCAAATTAAAAACAAGTCAGAAAGCTACTGTCGAGTGTCTCCGATTGGGAATTACCTGCTACTTATTGTGAATAAAACCAATACACTGCGGTATTAATTTTAATATATACCACATTAATATACTACAAAAATACTAAAATATACCAAAGGTTATATTAGGTATATTGTTATAGTCCTACATTCAAAATATAACATGGAGTCCAAAATAAACCAGATTGGCAGCCAAAGAAACCAAAACCCTTAATAAGTCGGCGTTTTTGCCCATACAAAAGTATTTCATAAATAACCTCAACCATTTTTGTCTGATTGCAACCAAATTTCCAGGAATCAAAAATACTATAATTGTTATTCTCTCTACCAAAAAAATTACGCATGTTATTTGATTTTTGTTATTGCGGAAATGGGTGTGGCAAAAAAATTTAAACAAATTTGATCTGCGGGCAAACATAAGAAAATTATATCTCTATATATTGTAGTCGTTGAGATCTATGTGCTTATTAGTATGAACGGATAGACAGACATACTATACCTATATCGTCTCGGCTGTTGAAACTAATCAAGAATATATACAAGTACTTTATAGGATCGGAGATGACGCCTTCTGCCTATTATATTCATTTTCTGCAGGCACAAAGCATCATTACTTCCCTATGGGTAATACCTCTCTTCCCTATGGGTAGCAGATATTAATAATACTCATGCTGAAAAAGTCGAACAAAGAAATGATCTATGTCTTATGTAGTATGTGTTTTCAATATGTATACTGAACCAAACGGAAGCTATGCCTACGTTTTTTTTTTGTTGTGTTATGTTTAAAATAATGTTAATAAACAAATGTTTGCAACCCACTCATTGCGAATTCCAATTGAACTGAATTTATGGGAATTGTAGGTACTTGAAGTTTCAATATATTTACGTTTTCAAGTTTACCAATAGTGCAAATGGCAGTTCGTCAATGACTTTTATTAATTTGTTAATAATATTTCACTTCCAGAGTTGTGTGGTTCATTTTTTTAAGCAACCTTAGAGTACCAAAGATAGAATATATAATGTATATTAAGCATACTACATATAATATTTGCGACGTAGTGCTGTGAAGTTTGTCCTTGATTAGCCTAATAGACCAGTTCTCAACTTAGTAAGGTTGCTTACTTCTAAGCCCCAATAATAATGGGGACACGTGACAGATCGCTGGCATTTGTTGGACAGGTTTTGCCTTGCTTTTGTCATACGTCAGTCTTTGCAAAGTTCTGTGATCCATGCATTAACCATATTCTTATTATCTCCAGGAATGTATCCATCGCAGTGCTTTGTATAATTTTACCATCGTTTTCTGAAGTTAATAGTAGCAAATTAAGTGTATCCAAAGCACTTTCTCTTGAATCACTTTTAAGTTTATCATCCAAGCATCAACATCACAGATAATAATAATAATAGTAATTGTCCAAAAGTGGTCTGCAAATCAAAAGTTCTCTCGATAGTTTCGATTTACGAAAATAATACAAATTGTAGGTTTTGTTAAAAGCTAATATCATGTTGAACCATATTTAATTTATAATGATACATTCACATAGACATACATATATATTTATATATACCATATAACACCCTACATTTGTCTAGCACAGGTTGTATTTCAAACATTGACCGCATTCTGAAGTGCAGTCTTGTCATCAACAATAATGTTCGCCGCCGTTGTGGATGGGTTAGAGCTAAGCAATTGCTTAGTTGATGAACTCGATGAGTAGCTATCACTGGAACTGCGCGTGGACGCTGAATTTCCGCTAACCGGGCTGTCCAACATATCTGCAAAATAAAACAAAGGTTTACAGTTAAAATGTGGTAAGAATTATACAATTTTCATTATTGTTTTCCTTTTCTAGTATTTCTTGAATAGTTCACCACATCTTTTATTTTATCCATGTCGCATTAAAAGTGGATTAAACAATGTGTTCAAAAATTGACTCGGATTTTTTTCACATCATAAAGGAATAAGCGTATTGCCACGTTACTAATAACTGGATTAATTATTTGTGATTTGATTACCTGGAAGTGAACTGACATTATTGATCTTTAAGTCAACAACGCCGCCGCAAGTACTGTTTGCGGGTCCCACAATGTTACCCACTGAAGTGGATTTTTTGTGCAGATTCTGGATCTTTTTCACAGTGCTGCTGTATCCACCGCCGATTCCAATTGAGCTGGACATGTTGGTGTCGGATGACATCGTCTCATGACGACTTCCGGAATCTCCGCCCTTTGTCCGCTCGCTCTGACACAATGGGCTCAATATATTGTTTTGTGTGTCATCGGGTGTATAATAATCCGACTCCTCGGCACTCAAGTTGGCTGCCAATAGGCCAGCAGGCTCTGTGGATGGCTTTTCACAGTCGGCCAGATCGCCGGTATGCTTAATTCGCTTTAGGGAGGAGTCACTTTTACGGGAGAGAGAATCATGGCCAGCAATGTCTTCTCCAGCTGCATCAATATTTGGACTTCCTCCGTCCACCACATCATCATCGTCATCGTCATCATGAATACCCAAACTGGCTACCACTTGTTTCAGTGACTTGCATGATGTATTTTTGCTTCGGCTACCTGGCGAAAGCAGGGGTGACAGCTTCTCATTTTCGCTGTCTTCATCGTCGACGACATCGTGGTTGCTACCAGATTGATTGTGCTTCTGGTACTTTAGCCCATTGTGGCGCTCATTAATGATGTGCACCTCCTGTATGTTTGGGGAGCAAGTGAGTGTCGGCGTTGACGTTGCCTTTGACGATGACGTTAAAGAAGGCGTCGACTTCTTGGGATCGCTTTCAATTTCCACCACAGATACTGTTGATGTTCCACCGCTCGTTTGCGTTGTGAGTGTACTCATCTCGTTCGTTGTGGTGCAAGTTGATGCATTCTTTTTAATCTTTGATCGCCGTTGGCTACTCGACTTGACTGGTGATGTGGCCTTAACGTTGTCGCCGCTGGTCATCGTTGAGGCAGCCACCGTTGAGCTGTCCATGATGTCATGATCAACGCTTCTATTGTACAACAAAATAAGGCACATGAACACAAGAAATATTTAGTAAATTCAATGTGGAATTAAATTGCAATCTAAAAGAATTGTTATAGACAACCTAAAACTTCATCTTAATTATCACATTTACTATAAAGACTAATTTCTTCTACATTCTAAATTGACCTTGATAAATTGGAGGTAATTATCATTATTTTGTTCGTCTACTCACATGCCTCTTGGCATTAAAATGCAGATAAGTGAAATGTCTACAATTGGTTCGTGTCTGCGATAAGTACTGGTTAAAATACATGCTGGGGGTTGTGTCTTAGCTTTAACTTAGCGATGAAAACCTACTGAAACGTATACTTTTTAATTGGAAGTCTTTCTTAATGCACGATCGATTCTTGTAAATTATAAATGTGATATTTATACCTGGCACGCGTCACTTGTGGCGGTCCATTAAGAGCTTCAATCAGCGAGACCGGAATAAATCCAGGTGGAATGTCAATGGGCGTCGATTCACCACCACCGCCAGCAACTGAGGTTGGCGTATTCTGATGATGAACCATGTGCGAACTGCTGCTGCTGATGCCCTTCTGCACGGCTCGTATTTGGAGCAGCGCACGGAATGGTGCCCGACAAATGGGGCAATTGTTGGCTTGGTAACGAAGCGAATCGGCGCACGAATTACACAGACAGAGATGGCGACATGGCAGTATAAGAGTGTCGCGAGTCTCGCTCATGCAGATGACACACTCGCTGCCATGGTCATCGATCTCTTCGTCTAAGGGCGATTTGTTCACCGCCTTATTCTCGATGCCATAAATCTCTTGCAGAAGATAGCAGAGGCCATCGACAAAGATCTTTTGTTTGAGTGCACGCAACACATAAGTCGTCGTCTCTGGATGATGATCAATCACACAAATGGTTGTGTGCGACTGACGACACTCCTCGTTGCCCTCCTCGACCACACAGTGTATAGCAACCGGATACTGTTCGCGTCCAGCATTGTAGACCAGATCATCCTCTGGTATCAGCTGTGGATTGAAGACGTGGCTCGGCTGCGAGAAGCATTGATTGATGCCCTTGTCATAATGATACGTTTCCGATGTGAAGGACGTGAGCAGACCCTCGCGTTGAGTCAATGTAACTCCACTGAGACTCACATCCTCGGTGCAAAAATAATGAATGGTGATAGCGCATTTTGCATCCGAATCGAACGTAAATTCAATATTGTAGCAAGAAGAGCTTGGCGAACCGATAATCTCAGTGTCTGTTGCCGTTGTCATGTTACATATCACATTGCCATCGACTTGAGTGTGATTGCTGCTGCTTTCACTCAATTCTCTTGTTTTCGCTTTGTTCTCTGTGGCAGCATCGACGACATCAGTTTGCTTTTTGTTTTTATTATCGTTTGGCACACGCACAAAACGCACAGATTCCTTGCGTATGTTGACAAGACTTTTCAACGTTTTCGTCGGCTCATTGGCCTGTGGCGGCGGATAGGGAAACGCTGTGGGGCGATTGCCCAGAAAATTGAGGTCGGCATTTTCGCCAAACAAATATGATTCGGGCTGGGGCGTGTCGAAGCGTTCGCCTCCCATTATAAAATGGGTGCTAAAGAAATTTCCCAATTCGTGGTGGATATTTGTAGGCATGATTGGTGGAATGGTCTGCTTCCTCGACAGCTGCATTTTGCCTGCTCACAAAGTTGCCCATTTATTTGATGGTTTGTTCGCTTGTAATTCCTGTTTTGCTGATTGCGATACTGTGTTGTCTTTTCTTTCGCTAACAATTATAACATTCACGCACATATTTCTTCTATGTGTATGTATTTGTGTCAAAAACAGAGACGGCACCAATAATATCGATAGCAACGATGTTTCCATCTCGCAATCGTTAAATCCCATGCGATATATCGATTGACAGACTGATATATTCCCTTCATTTCTATTTTATTTTTATGCATAATCGAAAATCTCAACCATTATACAGTTCAATTGTTTAAAACACATTATTTTGAGAGAGGTTTTCTACTTTAATGAGTATAAAAAAAAAAAATAAATTAAATTCTTCATAAATATTAAAACTGTTTTTTTGCCATAGTCCTTATAGGGGGTTATAAATAATAATCCTATAATTAGGTAATTCACATATTTCAAGATTGTTTGCCCATCTGCCTTACCTTACCGAACAGAATTAATTTAAAAATTAATGTGATTCAAAAAAGATTTATTAATGAAATTAATATATTTACTTTTTATATAATATGCTAGTTTGCAAAATTATATAAATTTAAAAAAAAAAAAATTGTATTTTAAAATAGTTTTTCACTTCTATAGTCAATAATTTGCACTGCGATTCCACTGTTCGCTCAGGCTGTTTCAATTCCAAGTTGTTTCAAACACTTTATATTCGATAGCAGTGTCTCTAAAACTTAAAAATTGTCGATAGCAATGAAAATGGAAACATGTCCAGTTACAAACTATCAAACAAAACGTTTAGAAAGCTCACTGAAATGCTAGTTAATTCAAAC
This sequence comes from Drosophila nasuta, assembly GCF_023558535.2. NCBI lineage: Eukaryota > Metazoa > Arthropoda > Insecta > Diptera > Drosophilidae > Drosophila > Drosophila nasuta. The sequence goes on along the minus strand of NC_083459.1, from coordinate 3,134,745 downwards.
TCTTTAAATAGTATACATTTTTAAAGGCACTAATTAAATATGAATTAAAGTTCACAACAAATGTTTGAAGGGGATAAAATGTTTTACACAATGAATATTTTATTTCCATCGAAATTTTTATTATGATATTTACACTAATGATAAATAAGTTTTGGATTCAAAATTCAAGCTAGCTCTTATGAAAGAAATTTTGTATTTTCTAATTTTTTGTATGCTAATGCTGCCCCAGAAAATTTGTTAATAGCTTATTGCGTTGCACAAATATGCGGTCTTTATTTACATTCAATAAGACATTTTCAATTCGCACATTAATTTGTGATTACATTTAACTTTATTATATTGCATGTTAAAGTGTGTTCTATAGCTATCAACCAAATAATATGAAATCCTAGTTGAGGGAATGAAATTAAGATAACCTTTCTTAGATATTGATGGAACATTTTGAGAAAATTTGGCACGGCACGATTTTACATACCATTGTAAATGGAAGATCGTAGATGAGCCTTAATTTTGTGGATTGATAAGTTTCCAAAGTCATTTGATACAGAAATTATTAAGTCTAAAAATTTGAATGATTGACAATATTGGCTAAGAAAACACATCCATCTGCAAGTTTGTAGATACAATTTTTTGGTTGAGCAGCTTGTTTTTATTTGTAATTTATAGTGGCCAGATAATAGTGAAAAATTTAATGTACATACATCCATAATAATGTACATATTTTTTTTTATATTTTGTACTTTTTTTGCTTAACTACATAAGTTGCAGTTTGTCTACTACTTTTAATCGAAAATATAAAATGTGTCTTTCGAAATTTCCTGAAAATTTATTAAATTTTTAGCATGTGTGTTTTGCATTTGGCACGTGCTGGAATTGCACTTAAAGTCATTTCGTTCTTTGCAATGTTATGTGAATTTTTGCGCTTGCCCTTTTGTTTCTATTCACATTTAATTCAAGCAGCAATCACTTTTAGTTTTCGAAATCGATAAGTTTGCAACGATGATTAGACGGGTAAACAGCGATAAATTCTTTCAATTGTTAATATCGATCATAGATATTCATAAGTATGTATACATATACTATACGTTATAGATTTGAAGATCATTCTACAGTTAGTTGTAAAATTCAAATATCAATTGGAATTTATTTGCTGTATATACCAGAAGTAGGAGTTGTTAACAAATACCTTTTAATTTTAATTTAACAATTTACGACTAACCGAAATTTTAATTCATTTTTTTTTTTCAATTTGTTAAGATGATACCAATTCATGTGAGCTCAATAGTTTACAACCGTAATCATTACTTTTTGGAGGTGCAAGATATTTTCTCCTATCGGCATCGGTCACAGTATCAGATTATTTGCTGACTATCGGTAACATTTTGGTTTATTTCTTTAAAATTTGTTGGCTTTTGTAAACATATACATTTGGAATACATTTTATTATTCGACAACTGGCTTTAGCGATTTCGGGTCACGACTGATATGTTATTTGTTATTTGCTTGCCAAAATATCGATATACAAAAAAGCAACATTTAGCTATGAAAACAGAGCATTCTGTCATCCTTAGAGGTCACATTCAGGAAACATTTTGTTTACTTTTGCAACTATTACATTATTATTATTATTATTGTAATTCATATTGTTACAATTCACGTGACGTTGCATAACAAATAGACGGTGATCGAATGTGAAGCGCTTCGTTTCAGGAAGGGGTATGTAATGTACTCAAATCATATGTTCCTGTGGTCCAAACACGTTGTGTGCGCTTTTATGAACAGTGAGAGCAAAAACTATTGGAATACCGAATATCATTTGGTTTGTGAGGCAATTGCTTAAGTATTTGAGAGATCATCTACTTTTATTTAACGGCTGAATTATAATATTGGGTTTTGGTTTTTTAGTAATGTTACTGCAATCCCACTGGATGAAAAAAAAACAATGTCTGTGTATGTTTGTTAACACAATCGCTGCCAGATCCGGTCTTGATTATACCTTATCTTAATCGGAAAGTAAACATGAAGTGTGCGTTTAGAATATTAATAATAAGACCGGCTAGTGGCACAATGTACTTTTTAGTCAAATGGCTAATTTACTGCGTCATATTAATAATTGAGTCCGTATACAAGTCCAGTTCTCAGATATGAATGCTATGAAAATCGCGCATAAGAAGTTAATATAGGCAGTTTATCTAGGGTTTAAATGAATATAACTATGACCGAATTATACACATTGACGTCATTCATGAAAAATACATGTGTACGGATTAACAACATAAACATACATCTGTCTTACGTTTTTAAATTTAATATCATACAAAGAAACTGTAGTCTGCTGACAATTTGCTAAAATATAATATTGGAACCATTTATTCCATTTATGTAGGGCTTATTATCCGATTCAACGAGAAACATCTGAAGCGTAGATATTTAATAATATGACTTTTAAATGATTTTTTAAAAACAACTGATTTGTCCTCTGTCGTCACGTACAATGACTTGGAAATTACAGAGCTCTTTTTGTAAAGGACTTGTCTTTATTAGGATTGAGGAATGAGAGAAATGTTTTTGTACATAAACTACAAAAAATTCTATTTGTTTTCCTTTTCGTTTTTCAAGATAAAAGCTTTTGTTTCTACATATGTTAATGTCCTATGATAATTTTGTTTTCTATAAAGCTATTAATATGAATGATCTGATTACGAGAAAATGCCTTTAAGATCCGCTGTATGTTTGACCTTCAGTATTATAGTTTGATTACATTGTATTTCCTATATTCCAAGATTAATGGAACAATTTTACGACTAAGATTTTTTTAATCATAAGTTTTTGACTTTTACCCTGGTAGATGAAAATTGTCCAATTTATAGCAAGTGTCGTTTCAAAACAATTATAATTTTTATTGCAAATTTGAAAGCGGCCTAAATGGGTTAATATTCTCATCGTTTATGTATCTCTACATGTAGAACATTCAATTCATCACACACAGTATGTACAAAATACAAAAATGCCTAAACTTTGGGAGCACTTGAAGGCCCCATTAATTTTGCTATGCTATATATGATGCTCACATTGTGACTAATCCATCAATATTTTGATTATTCTATGACTGCGGATAAGTAGCTTAACTTATTAAAATTGGACTAAAATTTGGTTAAAAACAATAATTTACATACAAATACATAAATTTGCGGGATAAGGGAATGATGCTGTCGATCTAGGAGATGCTGAGGAATGTCCGGGTCTGGGTCCGATAGTTTCTTTCATATGAGATGTTAAGTTCTTCACTAGCTCTCATTTGTTTCATTTAACTGCTGCCGAAGCGGCTTTCGCAAGCGTTCGCGACTTTCGCTTCTTCAACTTGGTCTTCACTTTGCGAACCAGACTGACGGTGTCTAACGATATGCCGCCGGCAGTGGTCGGTTTGTTGATCTGCACGGAGCTGCTGTTGCGGCGATATTGCACAGCGTTATCATCGTCAACGACGGTAGTTGGACCACTCTTGAGGTGCACCAAACCAGCGTGACGCATCCGCCTCGATACTCCGCCAGCACTTCCAGCCACTGTGTTGCTGACTATCGATTGTTGAACTGCAGTCACCACAATGCCGCCAGTCTTAAATTTGCTAGCTGTTCGTCCCCCGGCGGACTGTTGTTGCAAGCCAACTGCAGATGCATTGTTCATTTGTTCGGTGCCCTTGAATATCAGTCGTTGCATTTGAGTCATTTGCTGTTTCTGTGCCGCGTTATTGTTGCCGCCAGAGCATCCAGTGTTGTTGCGTGTGCGCGAAAATCGCGTTACCAGCTGCGTTGTCTCTGCAATCTTGATAATGCTCGACTTGCGCTTGCCTTTCCCAGTACTCGCAACCACTTCACTATCGCTGGCGGTTTTTGTTCCTTTTTTTGGTTTGCTGGTGCGCATCTGCACATGCGAATCGTCCAACTTGACGCTGGTGCTGGTGCCGCCCATGAGGCGAGCGTGCATTGGTTGCAACTTCTTGTGTTCCTGCTGCCACATTAGCAACTTTTGTGAGCAGGCACTGCGAAGATGTAAATTACATATTGTGAATTAGTATCGGAAATGAACAGAGAAGAAAGAGATAGGGAAGCCCCATAAGTTATTGAGAGCATCATCGCTTGTACTTAATATCGTTTTTCGATAGTTTCTGAAGTGACAAATATGTGAGCGAAATGTTGATGTGCTGGCTGAACTGAACTTTGTATTACAATTAATTCATATAATTAAAAAATCATAAAGCTCAAACCCAAGCTCATCAATGGTAGAAATTTTTAAAGAATTTAAACAGTAATCTATTGAAGCAATCTATAGATAGTATCACTCTTTACTCACTTGAATAAGTCCACTTGATCGACTTTGCGTGATCGACGTGGCGCACCTACATAAGCGGGCGGCAATGGAGTCGTTGCAGTTCCTCCTGCAGATGCCATCAGTTCCTTATTGCTAGCACCAAATACATTCTGCGCCTGTCCGCCTCCGGAACGCATCGCTGTGGCGGCAGCAGCAGCTGATGCCATTACGTTAGCCAACTGAGGATGTGCTTTGCATTGATTGCCCTTGTACCAGGCGAGAGGTCTGTTCTCTGGCTCGCCGTGTGCTCCCGTCCATATCTTTTTCTTCAATGACAACTTCAATTGCAAGTCGTCAGCGTTTCCACCATTTCTTTGCTGGGCAAGCGGTATAAAATTGCTAGGTACATTGCTACAATAAAGAGAATATTAGTCAGGCATAGTTTTGTATTTTTGAAACATCACGGCAACAAACATTGAATAGATTTGTAATAGAACCGAAACATGAATCGAACAGTAAATAGAACTAACCGATTCCGAAACAGGGCAATTTATACAAACAGGTAAAAAGTTTCTTGGTTCATAATGAAATACTAAAGTAAACTGTTTCTTTTAGCATTCGGGTTCGAATAGCATGAAGAGAGGTTCATATCCTCTTTCTTTTCGAACGTTACTCACCGTCGTGGAGGCGCCCTGTATATCTTCACCGACGGCTTGGGCTCTCGAGCAAAGAAATTTGGCCTGGCATGGCCGCTTTCCTGATTGAGATTGTGCCAGGAGTAAGTGCGTCGAGCAGCAGGAGAAATTGCATGGCCTGTTTTCACTTGACTCACGCCCTCTTGTTGCTCGGGTGCTGTACGTGGCGTCAACTTATAGATTTCCAAGGTCTTAACGCCACCGGGCCCAGTTATCTTCGATGGTGTTGTCACGATCAACTCAGGCGGCATATGATGGTGAACCGCTTTCGGTTTCTTCACTACCATATCACCGATTTCCTCGATATAGCGTCGCTGCAACTCGCTCTGAAGTAATGTGTGACGCAATGGCGCCACTGCCCCGAATCCCTCTTTACCTGTTGGCGAAAGCTCCTCATCATCTGTGGAGAAATGCAAGTCTGACCCCGGATCGGTGGTAGGCAAGTCAAGTGCTGTGCGCGCTACTTCGCCACGTTTCTTCAAGGGCTTGCTACGTACTCGCTGCCGTCGATTCTAAAATATATGAATATCGTTAGTGTTCCAGGAGCATTATGTAAGTCTATGTAACACGATAAACCAGAGGACATCATGTGAAAATAGGATGTGTATTAATTTACGTAGCGGAATAATTTCATACATTTATACCCTTAAAGCAAATATACATAAGTGTATCGATTTAACGATTTTTGTTGTCGATTCTAAATCCGAAATTCAAACTGATGAAAGTTGTGTGACCCTAAAAAATTGCAAGCGTGTCAGATGTTAAGATACCTTATTCTTACGACGGAAAATAAAAATTCTTCTGTTTGCCAACCAAAGTCGCAAGTTGCGATCGATTCGCGTTTTGCGATTAATCGTCTTCGATTTGCCTTTTTCGATAGGCATGAATTTCTTTTTCTTGATTTTCTTACGAGAGGATTGCTGCTTACTGGTTTGCTTGCTATCGCTATTAACATCCGTAGCTATATCCGATGATGACTGAGATACATTGCTCTCTGAACTGTCGAGGAGTTCTGTGTTCGATGGCCGTGTCGACTTAATTGTGGTTATTTGAACATGTGTATTGCTTGTTCCCACATTTTCATTGAGTGAACTTAGAGCCACTTCACCACCCGTCATACGCTTGTTGCTAATCGCTGTCTTGCATCCCAATTTATGACGACGACGCTTGAGTCGTGCCAGTGCTTTGAATTTCCGTTGGAGAACCGGGGAAAAGTAGATTTGGTCCAGAACGTGCATCACTTTATGCATTCGGCGAACACGAAACTAATGATGGTTGTGCACGAAAGCATTGATGACATACATATGCGACTGTGCATTAGGATAGACTCGATTTAGATGGCTCAACTAAATTGCATGATTTGTTAGGATATTTTTTTTTAGCTTCTCTGGATTAGAAACAGACTAAATCTAGAATGCAATTGAGCCAAGCCTTCTAAATGCGGATACTTGAGGTGTGAACCAAACGAGAAAAAAAACACCTACCTTACGAATCTCATTCATGACCTCAGGCGAACTGGGCGGCGCACGGATTGGTGCACAACAAGGACCTTCCAGGTCTGAAGCAGCTATTGAATGCTTGCCTTCATTGTCGGAACTGGAACTGCAGTTGCCCTCGTCACTAAATTATAAACAGAAGATGTGTTATTACAAATTTGAGGTAATTCGATATATGTCAAGTCTTAGATGTTTTGATTGACAAGATGGTATATTTTATACTCTATGGTATAATGTAAAAAATATAGTATATCAATATATCAAATATATAGCCATTTATACATTTTTTTATATTTGTTTGGTCTATTAATTTGGTAAACTTGATCCGTGTTGAGTGGTATATTTTATACGAAATAGTATATCGATATACCAAATATATAGTCATAGGTATATTTTAATATTTATTCGGTCAATTAATTTGGTATGTTTTAAGGGTGTATATCGCAGTCGAGCACACTTGTCTGTAGGTTTAAACTTGTTTTGAGTTTTAATTATCTCCTTAGATCCGTTTTACCTGACATTTTATTACATTACTGTAAACTTAACGTATAGAAAATTTTTGTATATCTGAATCTTATATATAAATTGTGCTTATCACGCTGTGCACTAAAATCTTACAAGTGCTATACATAATCTGAAATACTTACCTGGAGTAATCCGATAATGGAATATTTAACGGTTCATCGGCACTTGAGCCTTCGCGCATCAGTCTTTCAATTATTTTGGAGCGTAGTCTTTCCTGTTGTTTGAGTAAATTTAAAATCTATTGTAAATGTTAATTCATTAGGATTAGTGAAAAAAATACAGAGTTTCCAAAAAAATTAAAAGAAAAAATAAAATAAAAACAAATTATATGAATACACATTAATAAAATTGTTGTGGTTGGCAAAGCTGTCTGAAAACATAAAAAAAATAATACTATGAATAATAATCTCTAACTACATCAATTGTTTTTTAGACGAGAATTTTATTTTACAGTACACGACAAACTACAAAAATCGTACTTAGGCAATTAAAATAAAAAAACAATTGTGAGCAAATGAATTATGAATGTGCGTTTCGATGCTGTGCTGTAGATGCTTACTCTAAACATACAATAGTTTTATACTTAAATATATGTATACGTTTGTACATATATCTACATATATATATATATATAGATAGAAATATAAATATATATTTATAGAGATATGTTTCGAGTTTGATACATAAAGTGTTAATTGGTAACTCTAGTATTTTGAAAAAAAATTAGAAAAACTGCGATGAACGATAGACAGCATTCAAATTCAATATTTGGCAACATTTGTTTTCGTTAATATTTGACATAGGATTGGATTATATATAACCTGAAGCCAATGCTAAACGCACATTCAATCTTCAAGATATGGTTGTGTCAGGAATATAGTCAACCATATAGATTAGCTAAATATAAAAGTCCAAACACACTTCTGATATAGTAAAAATAGACGAGTGAGATTCTTATTTTTTTTTTTGTTGGCACCATCAATACTGCTAAACTGTACTTTAGCTATAAATAATATTTAGAGCGGGCCAACCAAAATTAGTATGAACAATATTTACTAATAATTAAAAGGTGCCGCTTAAACAAACGGTTTAGCAGAATTCGAACAAGGAAAGCGATATATCGAAACTATCGAGGGTTTGTTTGTTTGAAGCATCGCAAAAATCGATGTTTTGGCAACACTAAAACACAACATTTCTAAATTTACAACAAAAAGCGGTTAGCTGGCGATATGTTCAGTGTAACGAGAATGGAAATCGTTTCCTAGGAGACACTTTTCTCCACAGAACGTTTCACTTTGATCTTGTTGTCGCTTAGAATACATCCCTGATCAGCCATTTTTTGTAATTTCAATGCTTTCTGCTCGCGTTTCTCGCGTTTTCTTATCTTTTTAATTTGCTTAAATAATTTAGCATGTCGCTTTACTTTGTTCGGATTTTCATCACAATAGTCCAATAAAGTCTCACAAAATGCACGGCCCATGTGCTCATAATCCTGTCAACAAAAAAACGAATTTGTAACTATTGATGTACTATCGCATACGATATCGCATACCTGTGTGTTAAAATGAGTTCCTTTTCGCGAGCCCAGCGAGGATCCGCCAAAAGAAGCCTCGATTGTATAGCTGTTTGTAATGCCAAGCATCCAGACAACAATGCGTCCAGTGCCTTCTTTACTTCGCTGAATTTTAAATTTGCAACTTTCAAACGAAAACTGGCGAACAACACAAAAACATTAAACGATAACAAAAAAAAAAAGGTAGCTAAAGATCTTAAGCCCACCCGATCAGCGCTGTTTTTGTGCAGCATCAAGGGAAAGACCTGCTCGGTAAGTCTCTTCTCCGGATTGCGTTTATTTTCACAGCCATATATAAATATATTGTGCTTGCGTGAATGGGCGTGCATATCACAATACATGGCAACTCCGCATTCTTCAATCAGTCTGAAAACGTAGATGGAAGATGTGTGATCAAGTAAAATCTTAAACAAATGCAATACAAAATAGGAATTACCTTCTAATCATGGCTTTTGTATACCAAATCGATGGATATGTCTCTCGAATAACAGTTCGATACTGACGATTCAAGTCTTTACCAGTTAGCGAATTTCGAGTGTTTCCCACAATAACACCATCAGGGTTCAACATCGGCACCAGTTTGAAAATAAATTTATGACGCAAGCGTTTGGCAACCGTTGTGTCGCCAGTTATAAAGTCCATCAAACCCTTCATCATCCAGGACGATGGCGTCTCACTGGGATGAACACGAGCCGACACCACTATTGATTTCTTGCGCTGTCAATGGAATGGTTTTTGGTAAACAATTATTCCAAAAGGAGTGCCGATAATGATCATTCCACTTACGCGCATTATATCCTCATTATTGGATGGTGCCGTGACGGTGAGATAATATACATTATTGCCAGCTAGTGTGCGACAAAGAAGCCGGAGCTTACAAAATTTGGATTTTACCGGATGTCGCTGTATCTCCATTAGATAGTCCTATTAACGAGATAGTACAAATTGAATGTGATTATATTTTAGGTTTTTTTAGTGTTCTGAACATACTTGTAGATCGCTGTAGGTGTAAGGATAACTGTGGGCAAAATACACTGTGTCATCATCGTGCTCAAACTCGATGGTGAATGTCAATGTGTAGCTTGAATTGTCCTCATCCTCCTCATTAGTGTTATTGCTTCTACAAATGAATATTGAAGTCGTTATTAATTGTTGATGGAAGTGGAAAACTATCGATGTTTTTGTTTGGTTTAATCGATAGTTTGCCAACTCCAACCGTATGTAAATACTTACTCATCATCATTGCGATAGTATGAAATGTTATTGCCACATCGACGCCATCCTTCGCTCTTCTCTTTAGCACCCAGCGTTGAGTACATGACGGGTCGCATGCCATCATTGTAAAGACTATCCGACTTGACCAGATTCACAATGGAAAAGCGATACAACATGTTGCGATGCGTGCGTCTAACGCGAAAATAGAACCACTGTTTGGATCGGCTCGTATAGAGATCGGGCCGTAAATATAGTTCATAGTAGGTGGGCGTGATCTGCACTGCTTTAGCTAAGTTGCCGGACTCAAAGCGTGACTCAAACTCCAGACTATCGTATTCCTCGGCGTTCATTGGATGGCAGTTGGTCACAAATTTGGCACCACCCACGGCTGAGCGACTAAACTGCATTTGGGGAATATCATTGGAAATGGGTTGAGATTGAAACGATGATGTGGTTTCATTAGTACTATCGATATCTGGACTGGGCGGCGGCGACTTATCGTTGCTTAGTTCAACAAAGGTGCTGCTAGTATTGATGCTTTTTGTACTTAAATGCGATAACCCCAAAATATCTGACGAACACGTTACAGGCTCAAATCCGCGTCGTCGCCCTCTTGCAACAGCTGCAACTGCTGCCGCCATGCTCACCGTTTGTTTGGGCGATGAGGATTGAGCCAGTTGTCCTGTTGCTTCAGGCATTTTATTTTCAGAAGCTGAGGGCAATTTGAGTTTAAGTATTCGTCTGTATAGACACATTAAATATATGTACGTGTTATACATAAGTATGTTCAAATATACAGTTTCCATTTCAAAAATATTAATATTCATTTCATTTCTATTCATAAATGTACAAAACCTAAAATATTATATACTGATATATATCAATCAAATAACTATTTATATTAAAGTTTGCTTGCTAAGAGGAACAGCATTGTATGCTCTAAAGTCTTGGTAAATTTTAAATATTTAAAAAAAATTCAAATTAATGAAAATTCAAGATTAAGAAGAAAATCGTTGTTTTGAAGTTTTTCTTTCCAGAATACTAATTCTGTGTTTTGTGCCTATGCTAAGAAAAGTTTAGTCTAACATATCTATCTTGGCATAAAATACATAAATGCCTTGGTGTTGGTCTGTACTTTAGAGTGTCATCTTTCATCGGCTATCTTACATGGTAGGACGCTCTCGGTTTCATCTCCCACTAGAGTATCCGTCTCAGATACAGAGCTTGAACTGGTGCTGGGAAGTTTATCAGCACCACCGGCCAGACGACCAGATGAGCACTCGCTATCGCTCATCAATATATCATCGAGAACATTATGATTATGCTCTGCTTCACCATCGATGGCAGCATTGCATTTCTTGGTTGGATTTGATTGGGATTTGTCGCTGGTGGTTAAGCGGGAGGGGATTTGGAAAGCAGCTTCCAAACGCGATATGTTTGATTTAGGGATTCGAAAAGGTGTCACAGCATATCTGTTATTCTGTACCTTGCTTGATGTTGAGTTGCAAGTGGTTGCTGGAGGCTGCTGTTGCTGCTGTTGGGTCTGCGGCTGATCATTCTCGATGATCTTGTCGATGATCATCGTCTTGGGCACTTTTTTGCCAAACTCACTGAGCACGTAATAAGGGGAAGCCGGCTTGTATTCAGTACTATTGCTAGTCCAAATATCTTCGATATCGCTGGATTCTTGGGGGGCAGTATTTGTGCCAAAGCATTTTTTCTTGCTTTCACTGAGATTGGAAGGACAGTTGAGAGTTGTTTGCTCGCCTACTTGTCTTGTCTCTTTGCCCTCGCCACTTGTGTCGCCGTCATCGTCTTCTTCATCTTGCGAGTTGCTCGTCGAGCGATCGTCGACGCTATTCAATATCTTCGATATGCTATTCAATTGACCCTTTGTATTTCGCATCGTCATTCGTCGACTGAGTGGTGTGAAATCGTTTCTCGAGTCTGAAGAATCATCGGAATCTTCGCTAGACTTATCCTCAGCTTTGGATTTGACATTTGAGTTTTCCTGTTTCGATTGTTGAAAGTCATTTAAACAATTAAAGGAGAGCATGTCCCTACTATGAGTATGTATAACAAACCAACTCTGGCCCAACCCAAAATGTCAAATTAATTTGTGCCGACGGTGCATGCTGGCAAAAATGTACAAAGATATGGCAGATGGCATATGAACTACTCACATAGTTGACGGCACTTATAGGACAATAAGTGAACACAATAATACCATTTTCCTCTCCTACAGGACGCGGCTTCAGCTCATTGCCTGTTGGCACATTAAGTGGTTCTGCTTGGGGCGGAACATAGGGAATGTGTACAACTCGCTCCTCAATGACCTGGGGGGCCAGGAAACAGTCCAACAGTCCAACAGTTTAACAAATTATATTAATGCACTTGATGTTTACTCACCTGACATTCTATCGGCCATCTGGGGGCCTGCTGTGAGCAATCATTGTCCTTGTCCTTCGGCAGTGCGAAAAGATCGCGCGGTTCTTTCAGTCGTGCAATAGGTCTCAATGTCTTTTCATCAGTGTTAAGAACTAATTGATTAGTCTTCAGACCTTTCGATAGAAAATTTCCAAGGAAGCCAGCTATAAGGCATTTAATAAATTAACAACATTTCTAATGAGTAAACTCGAAATAAAAACTAAGTGCAAAGTTATATTGTTTTCAAGCTCAATTTTTATCCTAATTAGCACAGTACAAAATGTGATTGTGTTTCGATGTGTAAATACTAAAACTTGCTTTGATTAATACCCGGATTATTTACATTTAACAGATTGTTGAAAAGGCAACTTTAAATTCACATCTTTGGTACGTAGAGATCGATTCAATAGTAAATTAGTTTGTTTCGCAACAAGATTGAATTATTGAAAAGACAAAGTTAATGTTATTTTATATAAAATAGGTGGGAAATTTCTTTCACATGGCGAAATTCTTCTCAATGCGTATACGAGATTTGTGCACTGTCATGGTCAATTTTCATAGGGCAACGTATTTAACAATTGTTTTATGGGAAATATCGGCACGATCGAGTTGTGAATTCTTAGTGTTGTTTCGAACCGTAAAAGTTTGTTATGTACCTTTCAATTGAATGCGAAAGATAGTGATTGCAGAGTTGTATTAGCAATTGTTTTTATTAATGTTGACATTCAATTTTGTAACTGAAAAGATTGTAAACCTTTCGAAGTAATGTGTTATTATAGATATAATTAATTTACACTTTTCATATATTCACTTTGTTTACTACAGACGTATTGTTTTTTGTATTGCCTTTGTTATCATAGTAACACGTCTCATCGACATTAACATATTTATGTGATGAGCTAATTTGAACACTGTTCAGTGTTACCAATAGTTGTCTTACCAGCAAAGACTCCAATGTATTGGTTTTGTTTATTTGATTTTCCGTATTTTCACCTGTTAACAGCACAAGCAAAGTGCACTTTTCGAATTGCACAAACCGAACGCGCTAAAAGTGTCAACGGTATGTTCGAAATGTGTGTTTGTACACAAACTTATTTGACGATTTGAAAAAGAAAGCATAAAAATGCGAAAAAAAAACTAAATACTTTGTGAGGCCCAATTCTCGAGAAATAATTTTTTACTAATTGCTGTCGTCGAGATGGTGCGACGTTGCTGCTTTCTGGTTGCTGGTTGTTCGCTGTTTGCTGTTGACTAAAACAGAGAATTGTTTGAATATGTTGAATGTTTCATTCGAGGCAGCAGCAGAAGCAGCAGCTAGCCTCTCGTCGTCAATATGTACAATTGTAGCTATCATCTCTCCTCAACCCCTTGCCAAATGGCGTTTTCTCCTCATTGCCCCCACAGTGGCCAACGGGGCTAAAGAAGAAGCAAAATGAGAAGCAACGCCATCAAGTAGCAGTGAATATTATTTATTGTCGATGAGGAGAGCCGCTGCCACAGAGCAATATAATAACAGAAGCAGCAGCGAAGCTTTCATTTTTGCACTTGCACCGGTAAGAAGCATTCGATTCGATTCGATTCGACAATTTTGCGAGCTTTCCTTTCTCCTTGCCTCGGAGCAGTCGATGGCAGCTTTTGGCAATTAAACATAAACAAACACATTGATGCCAGAGAATCTATTGAAATATCTGTTCGAAACAAGCGAAAAACACTCATACATATATACAGACGATCGTACGTACATCAAATGTACATGTGGAAGAGTAATTCAAATAATGAATGATGCGTGAATAGTTTCATTAATCAATGTCTCTAAAATCAATCAAAATAGTGCAAGTCGAGCGATCTTACGGTACTTTATTTCCTTTCTTTTGGATATTAATACTATTTACCTAATAAATTCCAAACTTCTCTGAACAATGAACATCCGATATGCATTTTAAGACTAGACTTCTAAAATTCGCCAGAAATATTAATTCACAATAAATTCGTAGCAAATGTGCATTTAAGACGAGCGATATTCTGTTGCTTTTATTTCTTTTCTTTTTGATATACATAAATGTAAATTCCCTATACCAAATAAATACCAAACTTTTTTAAACAGTTAAGACTTGGGTTTAAAAATCGGATTCAGTCGGGAATATCAATGTACAATATTTTCGTAGCTAATGTACAATTAAGGCAAAGGATATTATGATACTCTACTTCCCTTTTTTTGAATATAAGTACCAAATACCAAATAAATACCAAACATCCGATATGTATGTTAAACTGTTATTCTCAAATTCGACAGAAATATTAATGTATAATAATTTCGTATTTAATGTATCGTGTATGTAGCTACATTGTTTGTTTTAATATGCACTTTGACACATTTTATGGACGTACATGTGTGTAAGATATGAGTATTTTTGCATTCGTAAAAATGTGTATGTACATACATACATATATGTACATAAATATATATGTATGTCTGTATATATCACTTTCCACCCAGAGCAATGTTCGCATGATGTGTGCTTGCTTCGGGTTATATTGATAAATATTTATTATACATATGCATACATACATACATATAGTATGTACGTACTGTCAGAAATGTATTCAGGTACATACATACATACATATATGTATGTGAGAATGACTGCTGCGTGCATACTACATACATATTTATGAACATGTACATTTTTATGGATGTTCATATATAGCCACATTTTGGGTTCATTCACATCGCCTCCGTACGTACATACGTACATACATATGTATGTAAGTGTGTATGTATGTATGTGGTTGGTAACAAGGTAAACTTAAAGGTGCCAAGACGGCGCATTTTCCTCCTCCTGTGAAATTGCAACCAATAGAAATAAAACTTTGGCTGTACAGCAGAGAGACATCACTCATATGCCAACAATATTCGTGCTATAATTATTTTGCTGCAATTAATTTATATATGTTCATTTCGTGCTTCTAAAGCATTTTTCATTGAATCTAAGACGTTGATGTTTTATTAGCTGTTCTCCTTTTCAAATTATGCGAATTGTGCTAAAGAGTCCGTGAATTGCACACAGTTTATATTATGAAAGATTCTTGAAATGCAGCCAGTCATTGAAATGTGGATGAGAAATGTAATAATTCAATGATCTAATGTAATTCAATTTAACAATCTTGAAAGTGATGAACCTTTGATATTATTACTGCTTACTATTGCATTTATTTTGTGTTATATCTATCATATCAACAAGAGAAAGTTCGTCATCAGCAATCAATATTTTGTTGGACAAGCTTTCGACAAATCGTTGTGGACATAAAGTTGTTTATTTGCCAACTATGTAGGTTTATTGAACACACATTAATTCGAATTGAACAGGTAGAAATTAAAACCTAGTTGGGTCGGCTTACCAATATTGCCAATGCCTAATTGCCTCAGAAAACAATTCACCCCAATAAGATAGTGTGTTAATTTTGTTTGGATTGTTGTCATAACAGCGCGACAACAACAACATTTTGCAATGAGTAAAGCATTCCTTCACTCAACAGCAACAACAACAACAACACTAAAAACAACAACAACTATACAAATGCCAATCTACTAAATGTTCTCCACATATTTACCTTCTTTTCCAGATCGATTTTGGTGAAGCAAATCATTGCTAGCTAGAGCTACATTTTGGAACAACTACGATTTGGTATGAATCTCAGATAGCAACAACAACAACATCAATAACAACAACAACAAAACTACCGTGGTGCCCTTAACACAATCAACTTGAACAATTTAGAAATTAAGCAATGTGAGTATTAGTTGATTAGTTTTTCTTGGAAGTATAAATAATAAGTATTTCTTAGAATATTTGGGAATGGACGGAAACCAAACTAATTATTTTCATGTTTCACATTGTAGGTAGAAGTGTAATAAAGTTGTGTGGTTATTTTATATTCCCTCAAAAGAATATATTAATATAAATAATATTATATTATCATAGTTTCACTTCCTATATGTTGCTGTCTCAAAGATAAACGAAGATTATTTTGTTGGCCTGGTCGAATTATCTTGTAAAATCTAGAACCAATTTTAAATTTTCTCAACCTTTTCTAGTCAAGTTTCACATGCACAGTTAATGAACGGAATATCGAAATATATACACAACTTATAGCTAGTGAGAGGATGAATTTAAGAGCAACCTTGAATCAAATGTCGTGTAAAAAAAAGAAAGCTGGTAACATTGAAAACTTTTGATTGAATATTACCTCCATTGGATGCTGTTAGTGTGCAAACAGGAAACAGTTGAGCCTGCAAGTATTGAACACGACCGCCGCTGAATCCGTTCATATCCATCATGAATATTACTCGTTAGTGGTTATTTTATGCACAACAAAAAAAAAGGGGAAAAAAACTTCCAAGCATTGAACACAATAATTGTATTAACTTCTTGTCAACTTCTCATCATTATTTGTGGCCACATTCAAAAAATCCATTGCAGTTGCAGGTTGCAGATTGCAGATGATACGATACAAAGACGAAAGACAAAAGAAAAAAAATCCCGTCTACTCTTGTAGTAGGTTCATTTACATTCCACTCTTATACTCGTCCGTCTACTAGCGGCGTTTTATGCGGCATTTCGTCGCGTTGTGCAAAATCGAACTGAGTCGTTTGTCGTCGTTCTGAGCCATTGAGGTCGCACACTAAAATCGGCAACTGTTATAAACAAATAAACAAACAAACAAAGACAAGCTAGTCGCTATCGTTGCCTACTATTCTCTGTTCTGTTCTGTTCTCTGTTCTCAGTTCCAAGACGAAGTACAAGGTAGACCTACTCTACTCGAGTCTGTAGTTTGATTTACGCTCTAAATGTGAAACACAAAAACCAAAAAAAAACCCAAAATAAGTATATGCACTACCAACCAAGCAGCCAACCAGCCTTGGATACCTTGGTTGGTAATCGCTTTGCCATAAACTACGTTGTACAAATAATGGTTGGCGCCTCACGCCCCCCCGCTCCTCGCTCCTCGCACCCGGCCACGCTGCCACCTTCGACCGCGATTGGGGTTCAAATCGACGCCACGTACGACAAATCTGATGCCATCAATTAATTTGTCAAACAAAACAGAAAACAAAACTCTGATGTATGTCAATTTCTGGGTGTACCACACAACTATGAACAGCGATCGTGTTTCGATTCGATGCTGCGATGCTGCTTTTGCTTTTGCTTTTGGACATATACCAAACAGGTGTCGCGACAATTTGCTAGCTAAAGTGTCAGCCAGGCAGGCAGGCAGGCAGGCAAGCAAATCGTCCCCAGCAGAGGCAGCAGCATCGCAATTATATCACCCAAGAGCAGGCGGCAATGATCTTGATCACAATATTTATGTATTTTCTATTTTGGCACGCTGCTGTCGTGGCTCTCAAGGTTAGCGTGTTTAAGAGAAAATTCTTATATGTAACATTTGTTTACTGAATTGGCCCAATGTAGCCAATTTGTACGATTTGTATACCAAGTACAATTTCATCGGCTGCAACCGGGTATACTATAATCTCGGCTAATCTCTTTTGGAATCCATTGTATTCTATATCCTATTATTGTTCTACAATTTGTTGATGCTTCTAATGAATAACATTTCGCGATAGTAGACTTCATATTAATCCCTTTCTGGGGAATGCAGAAAAATTCTTGCCTTAAATTTGACCACAAAGTATCTCAAAGATTTTTCAGTTTACACGAAAATTTCCACTTTACAACAATTTTGAATTGCAAAATCAATTTTTGTGATTTTGAAATAGCTTCGGACAGCCGACGACGACAAACGCTAAAGCAATTTAAGATATTTAAGAAATCGATGGTCGAGCTATTATTGCCTACAGTGATTGCCGTCTATTTGTTATTGAATTCTCTACATTTGAAAATTTGAAGCGCAATGCATGTCGTCGAAACGGTTTAGCCAAGACACTCGAATACAAAATATCCTGTAACTATAATCTTAAGTAATACTAAAAAAGGAAATTTGTATTTAATTTGTAATGAAATGTGGCGTTGAACTCTATCACTATGAATGCGATTTTTATTTTCTGATCATCATCATCTAATTTATAGCATCTTCTCAAGACAGAATATGAATTGTAGCTCATTGCCGTCAACAATGCTCTGCAAATCCCTTGGGATTTTTGACAATTGCTTTTCAAAACATTTAAGCAAAATGTTTTCATTTAAGAAATGTCACAATTTTATTTTTAAACTCATTTTATGAGTCGCGCGACAATTTATTGCTCACATCTGTCCAATGGTTACTGCAATGGGGTTCCATGAAGTACCAAATTGGCAACATCGTCCCACATTGAAGTCGCTTTTCGGATCAGAGGCGATTCCCGAGCGTATAGAGAGACCAAGTCAGCACTCTGGTCGATAGCTGCTTGTAGCAGTGATGCCAATAAATCTTCTTACAAAAAATATTGCTACAGTGAAGTGGTGCTGACTATAAAATACCTGTTCGCATTTGTCTTACAAATTTCAATTCACAAAGTTCGTTCCAAGTTGAGTTTAAAGCTAATGGGTAATTTCGTTTGTTTATTTAATGGTAATTCGATTTCTTAAATTATTTTAAATATGCATAGGTATTTTTGCTCTTATATAACATTAAAAAATGCACATTTATGACACAAAGCTAAAAAGTCTTCTACATGAATGTAAAAATGGATAAGTCAGATATATGTATGTAATATGTAAGATTACAAATGCAAGGATACATCAAAAACTTAAAAATATCTTTTGAGAAATTGACTGTAGTTGTCACAAAACTAAAATGTACACAACTTATTAGAGATGCAGATCACATACTGCACTTTTAAAGAATTTCAGATCAGTTGCTATGAATGAAATCATGAACAAAAGAAGAAACTATGTGGCAAAAAAGTGCATCAAAGTAATAGCTAATATTTAATGATAAATAATATTTAATGACGATCGCAACCAATACTCTCTGCTTCATCTACATTACAAATCTACACTGAAAATGTGCGTACTTGTATTTAATACGATAAACCAGCAATTTGCAGCTATGCCATCAAAAACCAGTTCAGTTTTTTTATGTTCAGCCAAATAAACGAGGAACAACGTGTCAGTGTGTTAAACTGAAGAAATAATAAAAAAAAGAAAAGTAACAAAAAAAAAAAATTTTTTTTAACCACAAATGTCGAGTATAAGTTTGACAATGTCTGTGCTTTGAAATTAGTAATTGCAAATAATGTTCACAAGATGGACATGAATATAAATGAAATAATTCAAAGTAAGTTTTGAGTTTCTGTGATACACTACCAATATTAGTAATTTGCTTAAAGCTTTTTTAAAAGTTTGCATAGATTTAATTATTTCCGATATACTGTATAAGTCGAATATGTACAGTAAACTACATAAATTCTGTGTTCTTAGTTATCAAAAATATTTATTGAGCTTATCATACCAGAGGCGATGCTTAAATAAACTACCCTAGAATGCGGTGAAACACAGATTTGCTTTGTTAAAAACAATAAGGAGGGCTACAGTCGACTATAAAATACCATTTTTGAATAAAAAATATACCGAATAAATACTAAATTATACCGCATATAATATTTGATATATCGTTGAGGTACACTACATTCGAAATATACCAAAGACGTAAAAATATACCAGATTGTCACACAGAAGTATTTCAAAAATAACTTATACAATTTTTTTCGATCGCAATTAAATTCTCAATCAATCAAATATTATAGAAATTATTTTCTGTTCCAAAATTCAGACAAGTCTATATATCTATATTGTCACGACTGTTGACGCTGATCAAGAATATACTTCATGGGGTCGGAGATACCTCCATTTGCCTGTCACATACATTTCATAGACCCACAAAGTTATAATACCATCCTATGGTATGGGTGGCGGGTACAAAAATACCAAACACCATGTGCTTAGTCATTTTCTGCTGGCAGCCATTGTAAGGGGAAATACCCTTTGTACTTTTGGATACTATTTATGGTACACTTCGCTGTACTGTTTGTATAATTGATTGACTTGGATATTTTTAATTGTTATTCAGCATTCACACGGTTGGTTACATAAGTGTTTTGTATTCTGCTTACGACTGTAACTTTCTTTCTGGTCTTCGCATTTGTTGTTGCTTTAAATACAAGTTTAAAAAATGTTTGCGAAAGTTTTGTTTGCTTACAAATAGGGTGAAAAGATCTCGATGTCGCAATCTCTTATCAAAAACAATTTAAGAATTTGTTTGGTCAAATGCATTCACAAACTGTTGCACATTGTAAAACGGATTCAAATAATTTCTAATTTAGGACACGCTTGAATAAATTTAAAATATTGCGAATATGATTTTCATGAACTTTGTGCTTTACGCTCTCCCTTCGGTCATAATTCAACTAGCATAAATATTTAATAAATAAATTCGAACTTACCATCGCACTGCTTCTGATATTGTGATTCAATGTTTTCATGTGCCGCCCTCGCCGCCCAATTGTCCTTGGCGCACTTCTGCATGTTGTTCCGTTGATCCTGCCCAGAATCCACGACGCTCTCCTCGTCGCACAAATGTTTGCTTCTATCGAATTCTGTACGAGTAAAAATTTATGGTTACGATTAGCTGAACAATTTTTAAATTCGTGTTGGTTTTTTTGTTTTCAAACGTATTTTCTCGTGTTCATATCAAACTTGTATTCTGCCTGTGTATGTGTGTTGACAACAGATAATCTCTTGGCCTGCTCTGAATTCAGAATTCTGTTCAAAAAAATAAATTTGTCAATTGTTCCCCAACACACTTTGATGTTGGTTTTGAATTTTCGGCTCTTATTTAAAGCAAGTTTATTTGATTTTAGTTGAAACCATATTGTATCTAATTATAATGTCCCTCGATAGTCCTTGTTTTATAAATATTTCAACTTGTAATCCTTCTAAAGTGTCCTATTCTTGTACTAAATTAGATAAACGAATCATCTTAGACATTACGATATTTCAAATGTTTCTTTATTAAAAGATGATAACAATGTACAGAACATTAAACTTATCCATGTAACTTAAAGATATATTTTTGGAATATCTAAAGACGCCCCTCGACAGAAATTTCGTAAAAGAATTTTGGAGTAAGAGCTGAAGAGAACTATTTACCGTATTTGATACATATTGTTTCATAGTCCGCAGTCTTTTTCGCGTCTTTGACGACTGAAATAATTGTGAAAGTCTATTTATAGATATCGACTACGTCAGCAGGCCAACTGCTAAACCGATTCCATTTGTTTGGTCGATAACTACTGCACAAGCGACAACAACGGCCAACAGCCAACAACCAAAAGTAGCAGCAACAAAAAACAATAACAATAGCAACGGCAACGGCAACGGCAATGGCGAATAAACATATTGGTGTCAGAGAGTCTTCGGCTCAGTTTAAACAGCATTGTAACTCTAAAACTAAAACTCTTCAATAAGTGGCCGCAATCAATTTAATAGTGGCAGAATTTTACATTAATTTACCGCATATCCATCCGTGTATTTTCAGTTAATTACTGCCGATTTTAAACTGCCGATTTTTGACTGACAATAAAACAAACAATTAATAAACGAAAGAACCAAAAACCAAAAACAAATAAACAAAGCAAAATGGGACGAAAAATTACGGTAGCTGTGTCAACTCTAAACCAATGGGCACTCGACTTTGAAGGAAACATGGTCCGAATTCTGCAATCCGTATTGGAAGCCAAGGATATGGGAGCCAGCTATCGAACTGGACCAGAGTTGGAAATCTGGTAAGTAGAATGCTTATTTATTGATGATACACTTTGGACAACAAATTAATTGAAATGTGTGAATAGAAAATCTAGCATGACTAATTCTTATAACATATGTTTAATCTCTTTAAAGAAGAGTCAAGATAGTATGCGTATTAATTTGTTGTCTGACTGATAGAGTTATCAGTACTAAAGTGAATATAAAAATAAAATACAGTTGATTTTAGATGATACAATGTTTAATGACACAAAAAAACAAAAGTTAAAATTATAATTTCTGTATTAACTGAATGCTCGAGACTAACGATCGCTCGGAGAAAGATTCGCAGCGTTGGGGCTGCAAATGGAAAACTGTTGTTCATCTCGCAAACCGGCAATCCATTCGACGATTTGCTTAAAGACGACATCGTCGACCTTTTCGATGATGCGCACATTCGAGGGAAACTTGGTCTCCTCCCTCAAATGATCGAGCACCATTTGGCCGCGGGTGTGTGTGCCATTTAGTTCGACTGTTGCGTGCCAAAAGCTGTCTTTCCTGACAAATTGCTTGTCAAAGAGCCATGTGGCTACGATTAGAGCATCGCATGGATTCCAATTATCGAAGCCATATTGTTGCATGGGCATCCATTGTGCTGTCTCGACCTCGGTTAGCATTTTGATGGCAAGATGGTTAAGGACTGCGCTACGTTTACCAAAATCGTCCAATCGCCAGTTCTATAAATAGAAACACACAAAAATGCTACAACACAACAAATACCACACAACACAACGAAACAATAATAACTTCTTACAATCGATATATTAAAATAGTCCTTGGTGCATGCCTCCCATGGCAATATGGTAATTGGACAGCGTGTCTTTAATAATACCGCATGAGCTGCCTCGGGATCGGAGTGAAAATTGAATTCGGCTGCGCGTGATGAATTACCCATTCCTTGATAGTTGCCACCCATTATGTAGATATCCTTGATGTTCCCTCCAAATTGCTCCCCATACATTGTGTAGCCCAGTGCCAAATTTGTCAGTGGCCCAACCATGATTATCGTTATTTGCTGCGGCCTTTCTTCGCACAGATCTCGAATGGCGTTCACCGCATGCTTCGACTCCACAAACGTGGACACATCTTGCAGGTCGGTGTCTTTCAGGCAATCCCCAAATCCATCGCATCCATGAAAGTACTTCTTGTCAACGTTGTTGCAAATTATTGGTTCAACTGCACCCAGATAAATGGGAATCTACGAAGAAAGAATAACAAATGATTATCTTTATAATTAGAGAATAAACAAAGCTACATATATCACTTTATGATATTTCGTCTACATATTTCACTGCAATTATAAGTACAATAAATCGACATTGTAAAGCTTCAAAGATCGAGTGCAAAATAATTTTACCACACCTAATGAATTTTTGTAATGGAAAAAAAAAACAAGTAAGAAAGCATCAGTGAAGTGTGCTTGACTGTACTCATTGCGGTATTATTCTTATAATATAATAAACCGCAAAAATATTAAAATATACCGAATGCTATATTTGGTATATTGATATAGTACTACATTCAAAGACATAGAGTGCGACGTACAGTCAGACATGGCTACATCGTCTCGGCTGTCGACGCTGATCAAGAATATATACACTTCATAGAGTCGGAGATACCTTCTTGTGGCTTTTATAGTTTTACTTTTGTGTGTTATAATTGTTGTTCATAAAAACAACTTGGTTATATAATAACATTTATTGTTTAACAAGTGAATTATGTTTGTGTCTAGTTAGTGTCTGGGAATACGAATACGTCCTCAAAACAATAAAAAAATTTGCTAAAGTCTTTAAGCTTAAAGTTGTTTATAGAGCTAACATACAAATAGAAGATATGATTGTCACCTATATAAAAAAGAAAATGGCTTAAATCTTTATGTAAAAATATTATTGAATGAAACATATGACTTTCCCTAATTCTATAGATTATTATTCTATATTGTTCATATTGTGGAAAGAATAAAAGATTCTGGGTATGTTTTACTGATTTTTCAGCTGTCCTACAACTCTTTATTATAAAGGAACTATCTATTGACCAAAAATCTGTTTATTTTGTTATCGAATTTTAAGCTAATGTTAACTGTTGTAATAATATCTAACAAATTTATTTTTGTTAATTTAACTTTACAAAGAAAAGTTGAATATATTTATATACTAAAAATTTATATATGGTAGAAATATATTTATTTATGGTATTATACTTATATAGTATAAATATACGTATATAGTATATATTATATTCAGTAGTGTAGTACAAAAAAAATTGCACGAAGGCAAAAGTATTTGCTACTACATAAATACATATATGTATGATATATATATTGTAATTCTGGGTTTGAGTACTTACATCTTCCCTGGAGCTAACTTTGAGTATGCGTCTCATATTGCGGGCCGCATTCTCGCAGGTTGTGTTACCACATCCAGTGACAGTCACAGCCAAGAGCTTGAGGTGACCGGCTTTCTCGGCGTGGAGCAGCAAGAGAAGCGCCCACGCATCGTCACTCCCGCCATCGCAGTCGAGTATTGCAAATCTGGCAGTTGGATTAACGTTGCTGCTCATGGTGATGATGATGATGGTGACGCTGGTGATGATGATGATGATGATGACAGGCAGCAGGCAGCAGCAGCAAAAGGCACGGAGGAGTGTGTTCGCATTGATATGTGTGAAACGACTGAAACTGAAGTAATAACAAGAGTCGTCGGTTGATAACATTGATCAACACTATAAAGTTTCATTGATTACACCCTGACTGTGGTTATTCTACTTATGTATTTGTGTCAAGAAATGTTTAGTATTTTAATCAGACTCGACGTCGACATCGACAACGACATCGACATCGACGGTGCCGCGTATCAATGTTTCTATGTCAGCTGTCCAACAGACTGAATGTCGATTTGTTGTTTGAAATGATTTTGATGCCTTAATGCAATTCTTTTACTAAACTAACACGATGTTATTTTCTTTTCCTTTTCGTAGCATTTATTTTTATGTAATTCCATATACATAAGGTTCTCTGCTGCAGCTATTCGTGATAAGAACATAAAAACTAAATGTGTTTGAAAGCGGATACTTTATGTACATACATATTATTTTGCACACCCGGTCATGGTACGATTTCTTTTATTTTTAATCACTCAATCGTCGAGATCTTTCGTTTTTATTTTTTTGTGAGTTATTTTTGTTTGGTTTTTTTATTATAAACTGTAATCTTTCAATCTTTCTCATAGATTACAACTTCATGAATCTATGTTCATGCATAAGCTGATTACTTATCAGCCGCGTCACGTAAATTTTGTGTGAGTTATCGCCTAGCAAATCGCTGTTGATAGCGTCTGAGTTCTCAGCGATTACTTTTATTTACACACATTTATATCCACACACGTGCATAAGTATGGACGAGTGTGCAAATGAACACATTATTATTAAATTGAAGCTCAAAACTATATATGCAATTTGCATACATCACATTCGAGGAGAGTCTGAATAATGTTAATAAATGATGCACTCTTTTCCTTATGACAGCAATGTTTGTACTTACGATTTGATCGAGATTGTTATACCTATTCTCTCGGTTTACTCATCGCAACAAAACAGCTGATTTCGTTTGTTTACCTTCTGCGGAAAGACGAAAGTCTATGACGAACTATCGATAACTTGTTATAGATCAATAATTTAGTATTTGGAAAAACATTTTCAAATATGTAACGATTTATATTTCGAACTTACTTAAATTTCAAGAAACTCTTTTCTATTGATCTGAAATTGATTTTCAGACAAAATTGATCTTCTCTACACAGACTATTTTCAGATGGCAGCGTATATTATATTTATCTAAAGTCACGTCTGCCAAAATAAAAAGATATTCATCAACTATGTCGGAAATTTTTCTGACAGCCCTCTGTGTACTACATAGCAGACAACAGCTGACTTATACCCGGATACTTAAGAAGTACAATGGTATAATCACTTAATAACACTATGAACACACACGCATAGATATAAACATACATACATATGTGAGGAATGGGGTATTTTCGACCTAAAGAAATCTTGTAACTTTGTGTGTTATAATTCTTTATTATTGTATTCATTGCATATTATCACATATGTGAATAATAATAAGAATAATCGAAGTCCTTCCTCCTTAGAATAATTTCAATATGTAGGGAAACATTTTAGTATTTGACATTTTATACATAAACAGATTTAAAGAAAAACAATATAAGCAACATATTATATACAAGTATGTGTTTTTAGAGTCAAAAGTATTTACAAAAAGTTACCTGAACTAATTGCAAAAGATCGGGTATTTTGAAGTCCATCACAGTGGTCGACTTAAGCTTAATTTGTTTTGTGTATATGCTAGTTTGTGGTGTTGGTGATCATGAATGTCTGTACTTATGTATGACACAATTCAGTCCAGTTGTAGGCGGAAAATAAATAACATGCATACAAATTTAAAAATAATTATATGTATGAATAGATGTGCTGTTGCTCAATGTATATGTATGTATGTACTGTAGCCAATCTTTCAATGAATGCTGTGTGTACTTAAATAAGATATTCTCACTTGGAATTGCACTTCTTGTTTTGCGATTAGAACCATAATGTGAAACATTAAAGAACGAAGTGTAGTGTTGACCAATATTAAATATACACATATTTATGTCTTAGGATGTCTAATGTAAATATTAGAAATGCAGAATGTATGTAACAAATTGCAGTAGTAAATACATAAGAAATATGACTATCAATTTTTCTCTTAAAGTTATTTTGCAATTTGCAGTTTAAGTTATAATTATAATTAACGCCAACAAACATTTTTTACTAAGATATAAACAATTTGGCTTTCTTAACGTCCTCAAATTAACAAAATTATAACAAATTTTATTATTTTATGTACATAATAAAGTATGTAAAATATTGTGCTTTAAGTTTAGTCAGCAAAATATATCTAGTCAACTGTTGGTTTACATATGTATGTATGTAAATATGTAGATATGTATATATTGTTGACATTCGAAAATGTAAAGCTCCAGACTGTTTGGCTGCCAAATTTTGTAGCACTATAAAACCACAGACGACAGCTGACTATTATATTTTTTGCTTGATATTTTGGAGCAGATCATTTTTATACCCGCTACCCATAGGGTAGAAGGGTATTATAACCTTGTGCCTGCATGTAACAAGGAGAAAAAGTCATCTCCGATCCTATAAAATATATATTCCTGAACAGTGTCAATAACTAAGACGATATACACTCCTAGATATCATAGACTATAAGAGATAGAGATATAATAGTTTTTCCCACAGCACTTTTTATGTTTGCACACAGATCAATGTATGTTTCAAATTGTTGCCACGCCCCCGGAAACAAAAATGTAATATCTAGTGTTATTAAGGTATATAATGATTTTTAAAAATTTGGTTGCGATTCGATAAAAACTGTAGAAGTTATTTAAGATATACTTTTGTACTCTCTCTGATATACGTTGTACTCGACGATTTTTTTTCAATCTAGTACTATATAGATATACCAAATATATCCTTCGATATATTTTCGGTATATTAATATGGTATATTTTCAGAATAATACCAGTCTGTTTTGCTTTTATTCGAAATGGATAGCAGATGCCTTATAGTCGAGTACACACGACTGTAGCTTTATTATTTGTTGAGTTCTATACTGAATGCTTGGTTTTCGATATATTTGTTCAATTTGTTTCATAGTTGAAGCTCTTTATATTGGGATTATACCATTGGCCTTGTCCTTGTCAGCCGATTAAAGTGGATAAAATCCGGAATTTAAACCTGCTTAACTCTGTGTGATAAGCGTTTTTATACAAATGAAGAGAGGTTTTAAGGGCTTATCTTAAGTTTGCCCTATATTTCATTCCCTGTTGTTTTACTGGCAGGGTGATAAAATTGGGTATAGTGATCAAGTTCAAAGCATCTTCGCAATAGATGCGACATGTAGAGTTGCATTCCAGCGGGAGGATTTTACTGGAATATGGCAATAATTTGTATATCTACGTATCTTTTGTTAAGTATAATATATTTTTGAAAACAAGTTCTTTTTTCTAAGCCTGTTGCAAGTGTTCCAGAAATGTAAAATGGAATAGCAAATATTAAAATTCTTTTCTATTATCATTGCAGTGGCTACAGCTGTGAGGATCACTTTCGTGAGCCGGATACGTTTTTGCACTCATGGGAGACGCTCTTGGAAATTATGATGTCACCTTTTTGGTAAGTACTATCAAAGAAATAAACTGTTTTTTTAAACCAATATTGATTTGTTCATTATTTACTCATTTTAGCGAAAATATGCTTGTGGATGTCGGGATGCCAGTGATGCATCAAAATGTTGCCTACAATTGCCGCGTGGCGTTCTTCAATCAGCAATTGCTGCTGATTCGTCCAAAGATGGCAATGTGCGACGATGGCAACTACCGCGAATCGCGTTGGTTTACCGCCTGGACAAAGGCCCTACAAACCGAGGACTTCATATTGCCACGCCTCATCTCGCAGCACACTGGTCAGCAAACGGTTCCGTTTGGCGATGCGGTTATCGCGACTCGGGACACTTGCATTGGCTATGAGATCTGCGAGGAGTTGTGGAATGTGCGCAGCAAACATATCGAGATGTCATTATCGGGCGTCGAAATCATCGTCAATGGATCCGGCAGCTATATGGAGTTGCGAAAGGCGCACATCACCGCCGATCTCATACGGAATGCCAGCTTCAAGGCGGGCGGTGCATATTTGTTTAGCAATTTGCGTGGCTGCGATGGACAACGTGTTTACTTCAATGGCTGCTCGGCGATTGCGTTGAATGGCGAACTGATCGCGCGTGGCAAACAATTTGCCCTGCAGGATGTTGAGGTCACATTGGCCACCATCGATCTAGAGGACATTCGGGCATATCGCGTCAGTCAGCGATCGCGTTGCATAACAGCGGCTCAGGCGGCGACTTATCCGCGAGTTCGTTGCGACTTTGCGCTGTCCACGAACAGTGATCTGTTGAAATCGCCAACGCCTCCAATTCAGTACACCAGTCAGACCATTGAGGAGGAGATTGCGCTCGGTCCAGCGTGCTGGCTCTGGGACTACTTGCGTCGCTCAGGGCAAGGAGGATTCTTCCTGCCGCTCAGCGGTGGCGTTGACTCGAGCAGTTCGGCAACGATCGTTTACTCGATGTGCCGCCAAATCGTTTACGCTGTGCAACAGGGCGATGCCCAAGTGCTGTACGACATACGCAAGATCCTCGCCGATAGCGATTATACGCCGGACAATGCGGCGGCACTTTGCAATCGATTGCTTGTCACCTGCTTCATGGGCAGCGTGAACAGCAGCAAGGAGACGCGACGTCGCGCCGCTCAATTGGCCAATCAACTGGGCAGCTATCACATTGAGATCAGCATTGATCTGGCTGTGAATGCGCTGCTGGGCATCTTCAACGTGGTCACCGGACTGACGCCAGTCTTTCGCACCCAAGGCGGCTGTGCTAGGCAAAATCTGGCTCTGCAGAACATTCAATCCCGTATTCGCATGGTGCTGGCCTATGTGTTTGCCCAGCTGATGTTGTGGGTGCGCAATCGGCCAGGTGGTCTGCTTGTCTTGGGCTCCGCCAATGTGGATGAGTCGCTGCGAGGCTATTTAACCAAATACGATTGCTCCTCGGCTGATATAAATCCCATTGGCGGCATATCCAAAACGGATTTGAAGCGATTCCTCAAATACGCCAAGGACAAGTGAGTTCAACTAGTTTTTATTCACATTAGTTTTGTATAATAATATATCATTTTTACAGGTACAATCTGCCCATCCTTGAGTCGATCATAGAGGCCCCGCCCACAGCCGAATTGGAGCCATTGCAGGAGAACGGAGAACTCTTGCAAACCGATGAGCAGGACATGGGCATGAGCTATGCCGAGCTGAGCGAGTTCGGACGCTTGCGCAAACAATCGTTTTGCGGTCCTTACAGCATGTTCTGCAAGCTGGTGGCCACCTGGAAGGACGATCTCAGTCCCAAGGAGGTGGCCGATAAGGTGAAGCACTTCTTTCGCTGCTACGCCATCAATCGCCATAAGATGACGGTGCTAACCCCTTCGGTGCATGCCGAAACCTACAGTCCCGATGACAATCGATTCGATCATCGGCCATTCCTTTATCGCGCCAACTGGAGCTGGCAATTCAAGGCAATCGATGATGAAATCAATAAAATGCAGCCTGTCTACACTCCCTCATCGACGCAACAACGACCCAGCAGCGATGACTTGCTTCTCTCGCATGATACTTGCACTCAACACTCGTTTCACATCGATGATTCAAAGCACTCATCGCCCTTGTCATCTGCGTCAATAGATTTGGGGGTTTCCAGCGCAGTGTTGCCGCAGTGTATTGATAATCCACCAGTCACTGGGAAAAAGCCAAGCGGCTTTTCCAAGGTCCATGTCAATGTGCTTGGCAAGATAAAAGATCGTACTGGAATTCCAGTTTAGGAATCGTTAAGCTTTAGCTAAATTGTAAATGGAGAACGGTCGATGGTCGACTTTCGTTTTGTCTGTCCATCGATAGTTATTAATGGTGCCCTTCATGCGTGAGTCTTTGTAAAATTTCCAAAATTATTTCAATTTCAACTAAGTGTTTTATTTGAACTACTAAAATTGTCGATGCCGTCGATAGTTTTTCGCCTATTTGTCCGAGACCAGATACCCTGTTAGTGTCTTAACTACACCGCCATACATATTTAATTTATGTTATGTTAAAAGTCATTTAAAAGTCTAGTACATACATACATACTATGTACATAGATATATACATTATAGATTAAGTAGCAAAGGCTTATGCACACTACAAAGAACAAAGAACACCATATTGAGTTTGTGTCTATTAGATATCTAGAGAATTCGGAATTCTTGTCAATTTTATACCGATCGAAGTAGATAATATATACATATATATATTTTATTCAACAAGAACAACACTTTACACTCACTCTTAATAGCAAAATTTGAAAAGATATTTCAATCATTTAACGACTTTAATTCAATACAATTATCATACCCATTTATTACAAATCCAATTTTTGAAGTTTTTTAACGATTAGTGATAAATTTTCTAAAAGAATTAAACTCCAATTGACAACAAAAATTATGTGTACGTACATATAGCACAAATGTGTGTGTGACTAGCTTTGTAGCAGTTGGGGTTAGTTTGTGACTATAGACGTAACTATATACACGTAGACTAGCTGCTTAGTCAATCCTCGGCCGGAATTTTTGAATGCAGTGATTAGTAGGACTAGCTTATGCACAATATACAAATTAGAATAATACTACAACGATTAGAATTCATTACTTTCATTATTTTATGTTGAAATTCTTGAGCAAAACTTTTGAGAATTTTGCAAACTGTTAACAAACCTCGCAGGCTCGTTAAATAGTCACTTTGGCCTTATTAAATCGTTCATTCATTTCGATAAATGTGCTAAGTACCTTAAAGTCTATGACACTTGATATAACAAGAATTTTGTTTGCTTTAGTTCACTTATTATTCATAAAACTTGTCTAAAACTAACTTCCTTTACAACGTCTTCTTTTTTGATGATTACAATTTTTTATTTTTAATATACATTATTTACTTTGCAATTATAAATGCAAATGCATAAGACATTTAAAATGACAAGAGATTAGTATCAAACTAGAGCACATTTCATATTCCATTAAAATATTCTTCATCATATCAAATTGTTACAAAAATAATCATTTCATTTCTTTTTTTTACGTTGTTGATTTTTGTGTCGTCAGTTGAAATTTGATGTGTTATTCAGAATAAGTATATTAAATATGTTGTTAAAATTGATTTCGAAATTTGTTTTATTGAAATAATATTTCTGTACTTATACGCGATAGCGATTTAATAAAATCTAGGATCAATATTGAGATAAAATGTGTTTTACTTATGGAACTGGATTTCTGCATTGAAAATTAACCAAGGACTCGATTTGAATTATTGGGTTTGGATATCAAGAGAGTATATTCATTAATGGCTTGAAAGGTTAACGACACCGCTCTGTATAGCTTTTAAGGCCGCTAATTCGTGTTATAGCTAATTAACTTATAAGTTGGACTAAATTGTTTAGCGCCGATTCGCCAGTTCCGCTGGACGTTATCTTGAGGGATCCCAAATGGATTTTAGAGCACCAAACACAAATGGCAAGTAATAACCGATCGTGGGTACTTTGTTGTCGACTACCAGGATAAGTACTCTGCTTCTCAAGACATGTTCGTCCTGGCTATGGCCTCTAATACTCGCTGCTGAAACTTTGTAAGCCGCTTTATTGAGACGTTCGCCAGAGAGCATGAGATTGATGCCACAAGCCGCGATTTGATGGAGATAACCTGCTGGAGGAAAGGCGGGCATAGAAACATTATTAAGCTTTATTTATTTATAGTTTCGTTGGTTAAATGTTGATATGGGCATCTGTAATAAAGATGACAAGAAAGGTGCCGTCTACAACAACCTTTGGGTTATAATCTATGCTGACTCGCATGTCTTGTCTTCAGTTGTTTTGCAGAGTGTAGCTAAGTCTAAGCATGAAATAACTGCAGGTTTTATTGACGTAATTTACTAGGATGTTGTCGGGGAGATCTAGAATCCAGACAGCATCAGCGACGGAAGAGATAGTTAGCTTCTTACATGCTAACTTTGAACTAGGAAAATAAGTGAGATATAAATAAATGAAATTAAACCAGATTCTTAAAATATACCACAAATATACTAATATATATATATATAGCCTTCGTATATCGATATTGTACTAAATTCAAAATATATCATAGATTACAAAATATACCTTATTAGCAACCAAAGCAAGTTACATCAATTTAATTTTCTAAGCCCAAATTAAAAGTATGTACCGGTTATCATATTTCAAATGGAAGTTGCTCATGTACTAACTCTACTACATTTCAAAAAAAAGAGTGTTCGGCCATCAAATACGCAAAAGAGAAAACTCAATAATATCTTTGTGTTCTCCAACTAGCAGTGTGTATTCGAATCAATCCATAAAATACAAGTTTCAGCCAAATCCATCAAGTTATATGCATTACGATTGTATAGAACATTGGGTGGTATTTGCTGAAAAAGAGCGTTGCAGACTGTACATATGTTATATGTCAGGAACCCCATTGTCAAAATGTATTAAATGTAAAATACTACACCTATGCTGTAACAACAATAAAAACTGTTTTTTATCTTACCATACTTAAAAATTAAAAATAAACAAAAATAACCATCAACTAAAAATGTATTCTTTAAGACTACGCTTGTTATTCGATTTTTTTTTTATTTATTTATTTGCGGGGGCGGATGTGGGCATGGCAAACAAATTTGAAACAAACTTGATCTGCGTGCAAACATAACAAATGCTGTCGAAAAAAAATTATAGCTCTATCTCCTATAGTCTCTGAGATCTAGATGTTCATACGGACAGACGGACAGACACACAGACGGACAGACGGACATGGCTAGATCGTCTCGGTTGTTGACGCTAATCAAGAATATATATACTTTATAGGGTCGGAGATGCCTCCTTCTACCTGTTACATACATTTACTGCCGGCACAAAGTTATAATACCCTTCTACCCTATGGGTAGCGGGTATAAAAAGTGTGCACTGTGTTTTGTTCAGTGAGTGTAATTGAGTGAGAAATTTTGAACCGAAGACTCAAGATGATCGGAATGATGTGTACGACAAAATGAGTTGATTTTTACAGATCATTGTGATTTATTCAGTGAGTTGAGTTGAATGAAAAAGTTCGCGTATGATTAAATATTGAATTTTGCAGTTCTCAGGTAGCCAGTGGCTACTAGCCACCAAGGCAGTTAATATAAATCTATTTCATCTCGTTTCTTTACATTTCGAGTGTTTTACAATTATTATGACCGCGTTAATTGTGTTTGAGATTTGTTCTTATTTTATTTGTTTGTGGATATTTTTACTAATGTAGTGAATTCTTTTGCGACTGACTGTTCTTTGGTAGATTCAACTCAGTCAATAAAGTTGGTATATTTCAAAACTAAATTCTACATAAACAAAAAAAAACATAAAACAACTGAGAAACTTTAAAGCGGCCTTGCTCTCCCTTCATTTACAATGCACCATCTGTTAACGTATGCAATTTTTGTCCTTACTTACTTATACACTAATAATAATCAGTTTTTAAAATCTTTATTGCCTTCTAGTATACATAATAATAAAGAAAATTACATTAACATAAAATGATGTACTTCAATTTTTAATAATTCTAATCCAAATGACAAATAAATACGTTTAATAATTGTAATTGTAATAACACATATATAAAAATTTTTGGTTGTGCTCAAATTCTCAAAAAGTTTACATAATTGAATTAAGTTTAATAAGAATTGAAATTCCTGAGAAAGTTTACCAAATTTCATTTAAAATTAATTTGGATTGAAATTCCTTAAAAATTATTGCGAATTAAAAAATCAATTGAATTTAATAAGGATTTAAATTCCTCAAACAAATTGTTAATAAATCATTTAGCTTGTCCCACAAGTATGCAAATAAATATAAACAAAAATCCACGAAATAATTTGATAGTTTAAAATATTCAAAACGATTTTTTTTAATTTGTTATTTATGTATATTATAAAAAAAAAGTTTCCCATTTTATTTTGAGATAACAAAACATTTTCGGGTTGCAATAAAGTGGGTAGCGAGTATCTGTTGATATGGTGCTATTAATCTATAATAGAGCGTTTATCTAGTATAATAAATCTTATTATATTATCTGATTAGAACATATGTATAAGTGGCATAAATTAAATAGATCAATCATAATTTATTTGCTCATATTTGTCATATAGTTAGTTAAGTTCGGTTAAGGATTTATTTGAATTGTTGGAGTAGTTTTTCCATTTGTGTACATAGTTTCCACTTATGTATGCAACACACAAGCATAGGAACTTACATAACGGAAATAATACCGTTCATTTGCACTTATCGATATTTGCTTGCCCATAGCATCCAAAGAGCGTCCACACATAGCATCCACATGGCATCCACTTGATACAGTCAACGCCTGCGCCGTTCGGCTTGAACTCCTCACGTGTCCTCACGAGAAGTGAACCACCGACGACGACGACGACGACGACAACGACAACGACAACGACAACGATGACGACGACGACGACGACGAGACGAAACGTCGACAATGGTGTCGACCTGCCAAGGTGTGCGTCCGTGGTTGAGTGGATCCTAATGCTAGGTACATACATACGTACGTACGTACGTGTATGTATATGGGCACGGGCACATACATACATACAGAGAGCACAGAGAACACAAGCACAATCACACGCACACGGACATTCCCACAGTTACTTCTGGGCAACGCGTAACATTGGCCGACTTTTGCTGTGGCGCTCTGGCTCTTTCAATTCAGTTCTGTTAAGGATATTAAAGACTACGGATTGGGTCACGCGACGTCGCGTATATATAATATACAGTTTATTCTGTTCTATTCCTGCTCCCAACTCCTTATTAGCAGCCATTCGTTGCCGTTTTGCGGTTGTCGTTGTCGCTATCGTTGCCGTTGTCGTTGTCGTTGCCGTTGCGAAAAGTGAATCGTCAACAATTGTTGATAATGTTGTTTTTGATTTTTTTGCATTGCGATTTTGTGAAATAAAATAAATAAATAAAACAAAGTGTAAACACTGAGCATAATATGCCAGGTAATGAAAGAGAGAGAGAGAGATTCTTACTCTGCATTGAGTGAACTGCAGCAAGTGTAGCATACATAGATACACACACACACACACCTACGGCAACATACATCTACACATATCACTAATAATTTATTACCGACGTATGCTTTTATATTTGTGCGTGTTGAAATTCTCTATATTCCGAATGTGTGTGTGATTGTGCTACAAATTCTATATAACAGTATTCTACTGTTAGAAAACTTTTTGTTGTTGCCACCGCAAGAGCAACACAAAAATTCCAACCGGCTGGCTTTCTCGCTGCCTGGCCTGGCCTGGCCTATCACAATTAACACACTTGGGGCTGGATATACTTTAGTTATACACACTTCCCGGACCTCGGGGACTGTGTCCAAAGTGCGGAATTCATTTTTAGACTCTCCCATACCATCCCATCCCATCGCACAAACATTTTCGTATCGATTTGTTTAACACCGAAATTCTAAAATGTTTCGCTTCACACACGATGGGAAGTGCCAATCAAAAAATGGCGAGTTATCAAAATTGGTGGCACAACACTCAAACCCATAAAATATGTATGTACATTATTGATTAGTATCAACAGTCGGCTCAGATTCAGATTCAGGCGAAATTCAGGCTGTTGATGAACACATGGGATCTCCTCAAAGTGCTTTCGAATTAGGTAACAACGTATTCCCTCTATAAGGTATTTTCAGATCGAATTACAATTCAGGCAATTAAAGCATACATACTACGTAAGGAGTATAGAACACACACACACGTACATATATGTATGCATGTATGTGCATAGCTTTCTACGTGCCAGTGTTGTGTGTATTAGTTTTTATGCGATGTGTGTGTGTGTGAGTGTGTTGTGTTACATGCTGGAATAGCAAATATTTTACTGTTGAGTGCTTTCGACTGTAGCGTTCTCACTTACATGTTTTATTAATTCCAAGAAAGTAAAAACTTTCGCCAACTAAACTTTGTTGTTCTCTGATTCTCTGCTTCTCTGCTTCTCTACTTCTCTACTTATCTACTTTGCTTTGCCTCGGATATACATTCAATATACTATACTATATACATTAGTATGTATGTAGATACATAAGTTGGAATTGCTTACGAGCAACTTTGCATAATTCCGCATAAATTGACCCAAGTATAATAATAATAATAGAGAAAAAGGACATTTAATTCCGCACAATGATATGCGCAAAAGTTCAGGTCACTTTACCATTTCGAATGAAATAAAAATTAAAAAATGTATGTGATATGGTCCTTTTCTCTTGCTGTGTTGATAATTTTCCACCACAATAACACAATAAAATAAAATGCAAATTAATCATTCTAGTTGAAAACACAAGATTAGACGCAGAGACAGCGACAGAGATGGGGAGTCATAAAGTGAAACATGTTTGCTATGCCAACAATTTAGTTAGGCACTGTATGCATATTCATGTGCGTAGTATTTACTGTTAACTGGTCATAAAACTGCCATAAGATACTGTGCAGCTGTACAGGTATCGTCAATCAGTAGGATAACCCCACACATACAAACATACATATACAAACAAACACTCACACACACACACACACACACGCACACTCATGTACATGAAGAAGCATGTCTACTTCAATTTACATGTGCGTATGTTTGCGTGTATGTGTTGCTTTATGGCCTCATGGGCACCCGCAAGCACAAGCACAAGCACAAGCAGAAGCACAGGCATTACATAAAAGTTTTTAGATATCCTGCAACACCAACCAAAAGCAGCAGCAGCAGCAGCAACAGCAGCAACAACAAAAAAGCGACAGCAACAGTCAACAGTGAGCCAAAGCAACAACTTGAAAGATAGCGACATTTGCATTTGAGGGCTCACATGTTCACAACAACAACAACAACAACAATAAGAAGAAGAAGAAGAACAACAACTCAGCCAAATACACAGCACATTTTGGTTGTTCTGCTGGTTACGTTGATTAAAGTGCGCTGTTACATCTAACTCATCTGCACGCCACGCACAAACAGACAGACAGACAGTCAGAGACTTACATACATATGTACATATATGTACATACATATACATACATTAAGAGTCAAACTCAAACGTTTCAAGAGACATTAAGATTGGGACGCCTAAGCTCAACACTTCGCCGCCTCCTCCAACCACTTCGCCACTCGCCATTCGCCACTCGCCTACCAAAGGCGCTAAGTAGCAGCTCTCAGCAGGTGAGTGTGACAATAAACAAATAAGAACGCTCTAGCCAAGAGTGCTCGACTTCAAGATGCCCTGTGGCCTCTCACTCTCTAACCGTAACCCCAACACCCGTGTTAAAAACATATTCAATTAACTAGTACTTGTGTACACAAATGCATCATTTCAATAGAGTACTTCGATTCGATTTTTCATTGCAAGATTGAAATCTTCTTTCCGAAATGAATAAAATGATTATTGAACCATTATGGATTATTCTTTCTTGCAATGTATTAGTACGTTTATTGTTCCTTGCCAGATCCTTTCACACATTTGCTATGAATGAAATTCTGTTTGAACCATTTTATAGATTATTTTTCTTTTCGAAATTACGATTGATTCTTTATTGTTTGCAATGTACCGGTACTTTAATTGTTAATGCTTTCCATATTGGTATATTTGTGATGATTGAAGCAAGTATTGAACCATTATGGGTTATTTATCTATTCGATCTATTTGTCTCCCCGTAAGCTGAAGATCAAATGTATTGTTTTCCCTTTTGTGTATGAACTCGTGATTCCTCCCTTTATGCCATACTCTAATGTAATACTCCTTTTGCCCACAGGCAATTCGCACAGGGTATAAAAATGGCACCTGCGAGCGCGTGTACATATAAACATCGACATTTTTTGTTCTGTTTATCAAGGGGACGACACACAGTTGTAATGCTCAAGAGCCTATGCATATGCATGTGTTCACACACACACACACACACACATTCGTTTGTGATGCTATAAAAACTTGAACTTGAGAGGCTGATAATATCGTGAAAGCCATCTCGCACTCGAACTAATACCTCAAATAAATTTAATTCGATAATTTGATCGATTCTGCACAATTACATTATGCTCTGGATGTCTTCAAATATATGTACGTGTATGTGTATATAGTACATTTGTATGTAATATGAACTATATGTATATGGATTGTTTGAGTTGTACTAACACACAAATGTCAGAGCTTGTGTGCAAATCATGTACTGGAGTAAACGTGGATAGAAAGTGCGAAAATCATAATTCCTTTTGAGCACGCAGGGCAATAGTCAAGGGAATTTACGCTTGAGACACCTTCGATTCACTTAGCTTTCAATTCGTTTAAACACTGCTAAAATACACACTGAATATTATATGAGTTTATTACCAGGAATGAATCTTACAATTAAACGTATTTCAACCGCTTATACAGATCAAGAAAACATACCTTATAGAATCACATACTATATATAGGATATATAGAATAAACACTCATCCATTATTATTTTTGATTTATATTCTTCATATTCTTGATGAGTACCGATTACAAAAACTGTATGAAGTATGTAAATTCTTAGCTTGGCTAGCGAACAATGACTAATTGATTAACTTCATTATAAACTAATTAACTGCGTTATAAGACGATTGTTATGAAGTTTATTGAATCAAAGGCGTTTGCTTCCTATAAAATACCTTTTTAATTAGATGGTAGCAAAATTATTAAATAATTGTTAAACAAATTATAAGACTTAAACGCCTTTAAAATAAACAAAAAAAATGAATTATAAGTTATTTTGCTCTTAAGAATTGAATAATTTTTAATTTTTCTTTAGAATATAGCCAAAGATTTTGGAATTAAGGAACAATTTGATGTCCTTGTATTTAACAACAACTAGAACCTTATTTGTGAAGTATTTCAGCTATTGTTTGATGTATCTCTACTTATTGAAGACAGAAAACAAATGTATCTTTCCAAAAATATTTGATTGGATATAGTATATAGTACTACACTATGTAGAATATTAGGAACGTGTAAAATATAATTTACTAATAGATTCAGTTTTATCAATACTATCTAAGATATTTTAGACTTTATTTTCGTCACGTCTCTATTAATTCGACTAATAAACCAGTTCAAGCTAAATTTAAAGTGCCAATTAAACGCTTTTGTTACCATTATTGGCACGCATGAACTTTCACGCAATGGGCAAAACACGCAAGACTTGTCCTGACATGTGATATATTCATTTTAAATTTCCCCTAAGCGTTCACTATATTTCTTAAAAAAAGCAAAGTGCTCTTTGTCTTGTTGTTTGAATTGTTTGAACACGACTCTTAGCTGTCTAGTCTTACCCCTTCTTTGTTGCCTGGTCTAAAATTGGATTGAAGGACAATCGTTGAACCTGTTGCAACAAGTCTACATGCTACCATAATCACATTTGTAAGTGCCTTATAACATTATGAATGAATTTTCGATTGTAGTCGAGTATGTCGTGAAGTAAGTGGGGAGAAAAGACACAATAGAAATTAAAGACCATTCGCCATTAATTTGTTCATCAATAACACTTTTGCTTAGAAATCAAAACCGTTAATTTATTTACAACTTATGGAAACAAGTGTTTTACATCTTAACTTCTTATTTTAACGCACTTATTTTCCAAAAGGTATTCGAGGTTTTTTATAGTAGATACCAAAATTACTATGTCGGAATCTATTTTCGTAACAGTTTGAACCTAAATTTTAACTAGGTTATAGGTTACCCTAATTGTTTTTCTCAATACCAGCACAGACATTAACCGAATTTATTGTCTTCATCTTCATTTCTTATATATTTCTTCCTTTCATCGAAGTCATAGGAATGTCGTTGAAGGAGGGGAAACAACCTTAACGTTCCAATGCTCCTTGTTAATCCATCAATCAAATACCCTCAATTAATATTTTTACATGTCAATAATTTAATGAAATCAATATTGAAGACTGGGCACAGATTGACTGAAGACATTTTGTTATTATGCGTGATAAAATATGAAAATAACTGTTTATCTCTTGAACCCCAATCATTCATTAATACAGAATTGTTTGAATTTAAATTTGTGAGATATTTGCAAAAAGGATTTTATATTATGTTTCTTACATTATTTTTTATAATTTATCCGTTTGAGTATAAAAGGCAAATCTTGCTTCTCTTTAAACATTGATACTTGTAAATATCCCTTCCAATAAAGTGTAATTAAAATTTTTGGGCTTACAAATTTCTTTATATCTTCTATTTACAGAATAAACAATTTACACTTTTCAAAAGGTTATTACATCTCCCAACAATAATGACAACACATTGGCTTTTACACGTTGGCATATTACTAATACTCGCAGGTAAGTTTTAGTGTGTGTTTTAGAAAACGAATAAATTTCATATACTCTAATTATTTTAAGAAACTGCAAGCAACACAACTAAATCTTTTAAATAAAATTTTAACTTGCTAGTTAGTTTGACTAGATATTTGAGAGACGATTCATCAAATAAGTAATAAAATAATAGTAATGTTGTTGGTATACGAATTTAGCATAGCATAATATATGAAAGCTAATTGTTGATCCGGAAAGTTTTTTATTTAATACCTCCCAAGTTTTTTATCCGATTGAAATATTAGTTATTATTATGAGTACTTAAATGTTAGATAATAATATTATCCAAATTCTAAAATAAATTTGACTGGTTACAAACGTTTAACGACAAATTGGTAGCCTCGGCTAATAACACTGATCTAGAGTATACATAACATATATACTTTTTATACCCGCTACTCATAGGGTAGAAGGGTATTATAACTTTGTGCCGCCAGGAAATGTATGTAACAGGTAGAAGGAGGCATCTCCGACCCTATAAAGTATATATATTCTTGAGCAGCGTCAACAGCCGAGATGATCTAGGCATGTCCCTCTGTCCGTCTGTCCATCCGTCCGTATGAAACGGTGGATCTCAGAGACTTTAAGAGATAGGGCTATAATTTTCGATAGCATGTGTTATGTTTGCACGCAGATCAAGTTTGTTTCAAATTTTTGACACGCCCACTGCCGCCCCCGCAAATCAAAAAATCGAATAACAAGCGTAATTTTAAAGCAAGAGTTTTGTTTTCAATAATTACTATAGTGGTTATGATTCCTGAAAATTTGGTTTCGATCAGATAAAAATTGTCGAAGTTATTAAAGAAATACTTTTGTATGGGTAAGAACGCCTATATATATGATATATTTTTAGTATTTTTGCAGTATATTCGGTATATTTTGATAAAAATACCGCAAATATATTTCTTTTATCAAAAATGGGTATCGGGTATCTCACAGTCGAGTACACTCGACTGTAGCTTTCTTATTTTTATTTATTTAATTTGCAGTCGGGTGTGATCGACTGTGAAATACCCGCATTCCATTGCAAATAAAATCAAAACACTGCGGTAAAAAATACTACAATATGCCAAGGACCATGTTTGGTATATTTATATAGTACTATATTCAAAATGTAGAGCACAAAATATACCAGAGTGTTGCTAAAGCAACTAAATCCTGTAGGTAGGTGTGGAAAGCTTATGTTTCCACTTTAAAATACAAAGGAAAAATATTTCGGGTAGTCTTGTTTTTGAGATAGTAAAAGTTAATTGGCTAACATTTCTGCAAGTCACTTGTCCGCTAATATTTACCAATTTTGTTATTATTTTTTGCAGGCACCTCGCTGGGCGCTTCGAAACGCTTCTTCACAGACTTTCTGCAAGATCTACCAACTCCGGGAACAGGGGGACCCACATTTGATACAAGCATCACTAGCAACATAACTGGCCTTGTTGGCAAAACAGTGAAGTTGACTTGTCGAGTGAAGAATCTTGGCAATCGCACGGTAAGTATTGAAAATATACGATTCAACTTATATGACAACAACTCAAATACAATTTTATCTTTGCCTCTCAGGTCTCATGGGTGCGACATCGGGATATACATCTTCTGACAGTTGGTCGATACACCTACACATCGGATCAGCGATTTGAGGCAATGCACTCGCCACATGCCGAAGACTGGACTCTTCGCATTCGCTACGCTCAGCGGAAGGATTCAGGAATCTACGAATGCCAGATCTCGACGACACCTCCGATCGGACACTCTGTCTACCTAAATATTGTGGGTGAGTGACAGCTCTCAATAAGCGTTTGTGTAGCATATATGAGAAATATATTGTATTGAAATTGCAGTCGAATAAGTTACCAAAGTCTTATCGTTAAAGATATTAAATTGTATATTCATTTTTGGTAACACTTTCTCAATTTTCTGTTATCAACAACCCATATCAAAAATTATTGCAACTTTCAAGTGTCTTATTCGATTTGAACAAAATTGTCAATATTATTATTATTTAAATATTGTGGGTGAATGGCAGCTCAATAAACATTTGTGTAGTATGAGAAATCAAGTTAAGGGAAAGATTGTATTGAAATTGCAGTCGAATGAGCGAAGTTATGAGATATCTCAGTGCATAAATATGAGATTATTAAGTTCTTAAATTATTTTATTTCACCATTAACAACTCCTTTATTTATTCAATTTTTCGTCAGACAATCACGAAAAAGAGCTTTTTATAAACATATCT
The DNA here is from genome assembly GCF_023558535.2 of Drosophila nasuta. Lineage (NCBI taxonomy): Eukaryota > Metazoa > Arthropoda > Insecta > Diptera > Drosophilidae > Drosophila > Drosophila nasuta. Next base: position 3,091,305 of record NC_083459.1, on the reverse strand, counting down.
AGATTTGAAAAACAAAATATAATATGTATAACATTATGACACATGAGAAAATTGCTTTGCCATTTAATACTCAAATTTTCAAAGAATCCGGCACTTAAGTTAAGTTGGATTTATAACGTAAACTAGCATTTTAAGTAAAGTCAGTTGAAAATAAACCTTAGGGCGTTGCCGTTTTGAATTTTGCTTTTCGCTTTCATCGCATTCAAATAAAACATAACAATTGCCCAGCAATTTCCATCACGAGTTGAAGTGATAAAACAATTACAAAAACTCTTGTGGTTTTGCAAACATCTTTAAATATATATTAGAATTAGAATATTATGGCTTGTTGACTTGTTTCGCATCCTGTTCAAATATGGTATATTTAAAATGATAGCTTTGTACTTATTCCGTATTATCTTAAAGTCGTATACTTTATATTTTTATTCCATATATTCCTTCATAATTTCAGAGCCTATTACTGAGATCATCGGTGGTCCCGAGATGCACATTAACAAAGGATCCACAATCAACTTGACATGTATTGTCAAGTTTGCTCCGGAACCGCCAGTCACAGTCATCTGGTCCCACAATAGACAGGTGAGTAGTGGAGAGCAACCAAAAAGTGTATTTATTTATTTACTTTAAAATTTATCCATTTATGGAAATTGTTTATAAAATGTTTGTTTTGTTACGATAAAGTGAGTGTTTACACAGAAAAATAAAACTTCTTCCCAAATAAAACAAAAGAATAATGAGAATTTCTATATACAAAAAAAGTTAGTTGATGGAAGGTATCGCTTGTTAGGGCAATTTAAGCTGAAGGCAATTAAACAAAAGGGATATATTATTTAAAGACAAAATAAACTCATTAAGAGAGGGAATTAAATTCCTATACCTAATGCATTGCTTAAACATTTTACTCTTTAATACCCAAAGTGCCTTAAGGAACTCATCATATAATTTATATTATATAAAAAACAAAAAGATTTTTGAATATCAAATATCATATTTTGATTGCCAAATTTAATTCAAATGACTTAGAAGCGTCTTGTTTATTAGATGATATGATATGTATATCAAGAAAAAGTTAAATGCAATTATTTTCAATTGCGCATAATATTGAATTGAACTTTAGCAAAGTTTAATTATTTTAAAATACTTGTAAGAAATTAGATATTTTTTTAAAATCAGATACAGCTGATTGAACTTAATTTTTATTGCTTTTAACAACACTTTTAATGAAATCGATAGTACAATTGAAAGAATAATACCGCCTTGTTTTGCTTTTACTCAAAATGGTTTCACACTCGATTGTAGCTTACTTGCTTGTTTCAAATAAGCATACTACTAAATTGGTTAGTAATTAATTGGTAATTGATAAGAATTTAAGAATTTTTATTATTTTGGGATAGCAGCTGATAGCTATTTAGAATACTCTTGACAGCACTTTCAATGAAGTTGATAGTTGTGACAACATCAGAAATATGAAAAGCATTTTGTTTTGCACACACACTCGACTGTGGCTTAGTCAGTTGTTTATTAATGCTGTTGCTTTTGGCTGGGATGATTCATTGCAGGTAATTAATTTTGATTCACCTCGCGGCGGAATATCATTAGTCACCGAGAAAGGAGTGCTGACCACCAGTCGTCTGCTGGTGCAAAAGGCCATCCAGCAGGACTCGGGATTCTACACATGTACACCATCCAATGCCAATCCGACGTCGGTGCGCGTGCACATCGTCGACGGTGAGTAGCCCGGTATGCACATCACTCATTTCACAAATATCTCTCTGAGTATCTGCATGAGATTGGTACTATGTGTATATGTAATATACTATATATAAATATATTTCGCAAGCTAAAGCAAGCACGGGACAGTACAATCATTATTTATTTCGTAACTCGTAGTTTAATTTATATTTCTTCATCAGCATAGTAATATTCTTAGTTCGAGTGAGAGTAGTGAGCTACTATGTTTTTTTTTTGGCATATTTAATACTTTAATGTGAAAATATACTGAATACTTGATTGCTCACTTCCAGGCGAACATCCAGCGGCCATGCATCACGGAAACTCGGCGACGTTGCAGCCGCCAGCTCTGTGCCCCTTGGTGCTGCTCACGTGTGGAATGCTGATCTTGATGAAGATGCAATCGGAGTCCTCTTGCTTCTCGGTTGTCTCTCAAGGTCCGACAAGGTCAGCGACAAATGCCACATCGCGACGTCGTTTCATATCCATGGCCAGCTGTTCATCACAACAACAACAACAACAACAACAAGAACAAAATCGTGTGTGGCTACCACGAAACTATCTCAAACGGAGCTTGGTTCTTCCCACAACATAACTGCCGGAATGTGTAGACAAAGTTGCTGATTTAGATACACACTTGGCATCCGGTTTTCTAAGTTTCTAAACGCTTACCAAATTTAACATATATTCATATATGTATATGTATATGTTACGTATGTTGAACGAAATTCAGAAGTCAGCTTGAGCTTTCGACTGGTCGACATTATCAATTTTCTGAAAAATATGAATAAATCTCAAAATTGGGAAATTTTTTCTAAACGCTACCTTGGTAGATGCAAGAAAAGAGAACAAATAAGACAACTACACTAGCAATATACGTTCAGAGACAGAGACAGAGAAAGAGACAGAGAAAGAGACAGAGAGACGTATAGAGTAAATTTGTATATAGCGCTATTAATGTAATATTCATCTTTTATATCTAAAGTAAATATCAAGAAATATGATTATGATTTCTCTTTTATACTGTCTATTCGTTTGTTCGACTTCGCTCTCTTAACATGAACAAGTAACAAGTAAGAAAGCAACTAAGGAATACACAACACAACAACAACTTAAGCTATACATGTCTAAAACAAAATACCAAAAAACATCTAAAATGGGGAATTGTAATTGTTTTCTTTTTCCTTATAACGTTTTATTATACACTATCTAAGCTCAAGACTATAGTAAAATATAAGAAAGAAAAAGAAAAGAAAAAACAAGATTTTGTGAACTAACTAAAGTTAATTATATGTAGCCAATAGAATTTTCATCTCTTTACATATACATACATATAAATATGAGTATAAACATATGATTATACATACATCTATCTATATATGGAGATAAGTACGCTTACACACACATACACATAAAGTCGAATACATACATAATGAATGTATCTACTCGTATAGTACTTAGCATTATTAGACCATTAAGGATTTCCATAGAACAATGGCACTTTTTTTGTTACATGTTGCATGGTATCCTCAGATATATAGATACTATATATAATTCTCACGACCGAGTTCTTAGTCCGTCCGTCTGTCTAAATCAGTTTGTGAATGTCAGTCAGACTTGACTTGATAAATGTTGAATGCATTCGAAATGCTGCTTCATTAACAGATTTAACTTATTTATTAAGAGATCATTTTAGACGCTGTACTTCAGAAGTTGATAGCGTCTAATAAGTTTGTCGACATGTGCGTAATTTGATCGCGATCAATATCAAAGTCAACAGATATCTCAACAACATTTTCTATTTACAATATGTGTTGTTTTTTTTGTGTTTGTTTTTAATAATTTCATATTCAAGCCATGCTCTTATGCCAACTATGTGTGAGATTACCTTCAACTTCCGAAAACATCGTTGAGTGCATCTTGTAAACCCTTGATGGGTTAAAGGTTAGTGCTACTTAGAACTCCATAGTTACAAAAACATCGATGTTAAATAAAAAACCTCAATATATCGAACCAAACTGAAAACATTAATAGTATTCGTATTAGCATCGATGTTTTTGCAGCCCAAGTTATATGGGACACAATATGATAGTGATTTAATTACACATTCAGTCATATATTTTCAAACATTATCAGCAATTTGTAAAGAGTTTTTTACAACAATATCTCAGACAAAAAACGTCTCTGACTCAAACTTACTTTATATTAAATTGCACTAATGAAAAATGGGTCGACTTTACAGCAATTGATCAGACATGAATAACCGATTTTTGTTTTGTAAAACTAAGTGTATAAAGCATGGGGCCAAACAAGTAAACAGTGTGTTGTCTACATCTCGCTTAACGGCCTCAAATGGGCCGCTTTCTGAAAAGACTTCAAGTAATGGGACATGTTTTCTTTACTATTCTTCTGGTAATTTTTTTTAAATATGACTATTAAACGAGAACTGTTTGCTGCTAAGCTAATTTTGGTACTGAAAACTGTATAAAGTGCAGAGGCTGTTAAACGAGATATGGTTGTATATTTTATTCTACTCAGTGAAGTTATTTATGTATTTTAAATAATAGTTGTCTATACAAGTATGCTGGAAGTCTAAAGGCAAGTTTTGGTTTGAGTTTTGCATTTAAAAAAGTTCCTCTTGTTCCAAAGCAATGTTAACGTTAAATATTTGAGTGAATCGTGTCACATATTCTACTTTTTTGAGAGTCAACATTTATAATTCAAATTTTCACTTGCAATCTGAATCATTTGTGTACACATAATTCTAAAAATAATTGTGGACAACTTCGATCCTGCTCATCTATGCGAACATCTACCAAGCTACCAATTATCTCGCATATCAAGTTTATTTTAGAATTTGATAACATTTCCTTCTGAATACTCCATCCAAATTGTGCTCACAATTTTGAACTTAGAAAATACAAATAATAATAAAAATTCCTTTGCAAATTTTTTACACAATTGACTGGACGATTCAAACCACTCTTAACAAAATTTAGGTTATCTTCAAAGTTTTTTGTGTTCACTTAAAAGTCAAAGTTAATTTTAAACATGAAAACATGATTTGTGACTCTGAAAAGTTTGCAACAAAAATTGTCCATACATTTTCAGTGATCTGTGACTCTGAAAAGTATGCAACAAAAATTATCCATCACCATTTTTAAGTCCGAAACCCGTGATTCAAGTTTTTAATAAACTATCTTAAAAAATGAATTGTTAATTTGTTAATAATTTCATATATTTATTTGATTACTTTATATTTTGTTTTAAATCCCAGCCATATTCACGAAACTTTGGAGCAGCTGTCTCACTTATTTGTTTCCATACACATCCTTATTTTAGAAAAGGAATGTATATTTCATGTTGTACCTTGTTACTCAATAAACACCACCAACAAGGCATCTCTGCACCATATCATTTGAGTAAGGCTTGAATACGAACAAATATGTGTAACTGTATGTTTAAATTGTTTAGCAAACAATTCTTTCGTCTGGAAATCAGTGGTGCCACTTTTTGGAAAAAAAAAACATATATTATTGGACTTAATTTGTTAAGTATATATATAAAACGTACATATATAGTTAGAATGGTGCTCTTTAGGTTAAAATAAAATGCGTGTTTTTTTTTGCATTTACTTAGACAGTTACAGGCTATAAGTTCGGTTCGGTAATGTGGCAATGACGGAATAAGTCAGTTCCTGTTTTGAGAAAATGCAACCAAAATTGATAAGATAATAAGATAATACGAACAAAAAAAAAGAAACAAAAATTACATACATATATCGAGAAATATACTAAAGAAAAAAAAATACAGTCTCAACTTTGCAATTGAAATGCAAATTTTACAAATTACAAATTGCGCACATTTAACATGTAACAAACATTCAAATTGCCTTTTCTTTAATTTTGTCATTTCTTTTGACTGGCAATAAGTTTAAGCATCTTTTAGTTTGTCGGGCAATACGTATAAGTATCTTTTGCATTGTTGATGTTGATCATATTGTTGCTTAAAAGCCATTTTAAAAAGCACAAGTCTGTTTTTGGTGATGAATTACTTTATGCTTAGATACACTTCTGTGCCATAGTAAACAAATTTTAAGTGTAGTATAAATGTTTTTCTATTTTCTGTTTACATGTAATGCAATATTATTTTCAAACTGCAAATAACTGCAACTTCTAAGCTTCCGTTCAACTAATGTCCAATACACAATTGAAATATGCAAAAATTCAAAAAGACTCTAACCGTTATTGTAAATCAGAATAGCCTTTTTCCAGTAACATCACACCGATTTTCCACACATTAAATCTGTTGTCAAATGCACACATTTGCTTCATTAGTATGAATGTAAACATTTCGTTCCAAATGAAAAACTAAAAACACAAAAAAAAAACACAAGAAAAAAACAAAACCGATTTTTAAATATGATAAAGCTAAGGAAAACTCTGATACTAAATGGACAACATTGGGGTACACCAGATGATCAGATTTAAACGTGTCCCGCTTATCGAACTACTCAACGTGTGTACTTTACATTAAAGCCATGTATTTGAAATGTAAGGAGTTGACGTACTATGTATATAATTAAATTTATTTGTAAATAAAAACAAATTATTAAAACCAAATTGAAGCTGTTGATGAATATCTGATGAAAAGAATGTCATTGCATGCCATTGATATTTGAGCATAGTATTTAAATAAGATAACTGCCAACTTTCGATCATGCCATCAATTTCTTTCTTTCATTAAACACAACAACTGACTTTGAAATCTAGGTGATTATGCAGACAGACGGGCGAGGCTATATCGGGTCAGAATTGAGGGGTCAGAGATACCTTCTACGCCAATGTTAAGGACATTTCTGTACATCAAAGTAGCGAGTATGAAAATTAATTCACATTTTCCATTCATTTCATCTTCTCAGACATACAGTTCACATTCAACTTTGGCAACTTTACATCTCAAGTAATAAATCTCTAACATATAAATATTATAACAGGCATATTATGTACATAACACTGATGTCGTATGGATGATCCCCAGTTCGTTTATTCTATGTGATCACACATATTCATAACTATCTATCGAGTATATTACATTGGCTAGATAAGTCCATATGTATATAACTATAAGACTTATATGATTAATTGAATGTGAGCCGAATACATTAATCGAAGCCAAAAGGTTAAACTAAGAATTACTAACTAAAGCACAGCATGTCATAGCAATGTGTGGCTCGAGAAGCTAATTCCAATTTCATATCCCGATCTGCGGCATACCGCAGATAGTTTTATCGAAGGCGTGGCAAAGTTTTAAACCAGATACATTCTTTATTTCCGCATTCGTCTGCCCGTCTGTTTGCTTATAACATCTTTCAAATGCAATTAGATCAATATCTAACAAAAGCTAACATGAAACGATCGGTCCAAAATTATTCTGCAAGAAAAACTTTTATTTTTCACACATTTCACAAGCCATGATTTTATTTCATGAATATATTCTAAGCAAACGATTACAGAACTAAGCTTACCAAGTTAAACAGTTTATGTTTTTCTTGTATTTCTTTTTAATTTTTGCTTTATTTTGAAATATCTTAAAATCATAAGCAGAATTTTGTCGACAATGAAGGAATTCATATGTTTGGCGTTGTTGTTGCTATACTCGTAAGTGAACCAAAGATTGTATAATACCAAAATTATTTTGAGCTGCAGAGCCTAGACCAATAGTTTGGTGTGTAACTACTTTAAGCACATTTCGACAAACTTAATAGACCCTTATACTTCTTAGATAAAGGGTATACAAATGATAGTTAGGAACTTTTTAATATAAAGTTAATGTCCTGAATGTAATTATGTATTGTTGTTATATTTTACGTGATTGTGTAAATAAATATGTTCCCGACGTTCAGTTTTTTAATATAGTCTTTTATTAAAGTTGACGCCTTCCTTCAACATTTTCAGAATACCTTACCATCCTCATAATACTATCTGCTTCACTACATAAAATATCACTTCTTTTGGGAACGATTTAAGCGTACTTTTCCAAACCGATGGATATTCTTAAAGGTCCTCCAAACGACCGAGATAAACCAATTTTAAAAACTTGCTATATCTCTGGAGTACGTGGAAGGAAAATTTTATAAATTTTGGACTAAGAGATGATATTAATCGATGAATTTTGATCCGAGGAATAGGATGCTGTAAGTCCTTTCAAAATGGGTAAGAATAAGGCCAACAATGCGTAATTCATATTTTATGTAGCATGCTTTCAGGTTTTACACATTTTTGCCGTAATTGCAACACCATACCATAGATGGCGCCACTAAGTGACTTTCCGTATATCTGCTTACTGCTCACTTATGTTCACCCGGTCTTTCACCTGATGATTCGACTCTTTATAGTCGTTCGTGGTGTCTTCCAAGTGGCCAACAACTACAACAACAACAACAACCGCTACAATAAATACTACAACAACAATTAACATTAAGCGATAATTGTAAAGTAGCAAGTGGATTAACCCCGCACACAGCAAAAGAGAAGCTGTAATTGACATTTCGTATCTCTGCATATGAGAAATGTATATTTTAACAAACTAATGATATATTTCCATAGGAAAAATGTACGCATTTGAGAAACTGTGTCACAAATCCTCTTTAGGGAAATTGGCCATAGAAAAATTGCAAACCTATCCTATCAATCATGGAATACTTGACACCATCTTTAGTAGCTCAACCCACCATCATCATGTTGGGATGACTAACCAATTTCTGCATTTACTACCCGCCAGTACCATCCACAAAATAGCTTACAAGGTCTAGCTATCAGGCTTAAACTGTCTCGTGTACCTGGTATTAAGTTACGGTAAGCGGATGTAGTTGTCAAGTTCAAGTCGCCATGAAATGTTAAAGGCAGACAAACTAGATTGTGGAATACCAGGCGAACATAAGTGAGTAGCAAGCAGAAATGCTGCAAGTCACTTGATTAGAGAGTGGCGCAGAAGTGTCTGAAACTGTTGCAGCCTCAAAGTATTGTGTAGTTTTGTGTAGTTTATATTATTTAAGAAATTTTCTGAGACCAAACGAACCATAATCGACGTTATTCAGAAAATTATTTTGAAATATATTAATTCTGTAATGGAATTTTCGCTATATATGAACAAAGTAAAAATGTGAAGCCTTGTCTAAAATCCTCTAAAATAGAAATCATGGATTACTTGGCACTGTCTTTAAAATAAATCATTTTTTTAAAAAATATTTTTTAACATTGTTACTTTCAGGCTGTAGCAATTTAAACCGTCATTAAAAAAAGAACCCATAGATAGCGCTACTAAGTAAGCAAGTGACTTCTCGTATTTCTGCTTGCTGTTCGCCTGGTATTTCACCTGATGATCTAACACTTGTTTGTCGTGTCTTCGATTGGCTAAAAACTACAACAATAACGACCACTACAATATATACTACAACAATGGCAATCTTGGTCAGATACCTTCAATTCTTTGGAAAAAAACATGTAAATAATGTGAAGCATCAGACGAAAATAGTAAAGTGACAAGAAGATTGGCCCCGCGCACAGCAGAATACCAGCAGTAATTGATATTTCATATCTGTGCATATGATCTAAATAATCTAAAATAATGTCCCACACATTTCCATACGAAAAATGTGCACATTTGAGAAACTGTGTCACAAATCCTCTTTAAGGAAACTGGCCATAAAAAATACAAACTCATCTTATCAACCATGGAATACTTGGCATCATCTGCAGCTGAAGTTTGTTTTTTTTTCTGTTTTTTTATTTAACTGTTAATATTCTTATTTGTTGCTACTCTAACACTCAGCTATAATTTGGTCATGTTTAAAATAAATGGCAATTAAGTGAAGTAGTAGCTGTACAGAAATCCTTAGCGAACTTCCATGATCCAAGCTATAATCATGTCTCCTCATTTCCGCTCTTTTACGTATGAATAAGTAATATTAATAAGGATTTATATTATTTATGGAGTCGAGAATATCTCATTTCATTTTGTCATTATAGCATACTATATGACAAATTTAATTTTATTTAATTTTCCATGTTCATTCGTAATTCGTGTATTTCATGTATTCAACACGGCACATTAAGCTAATGCTCTTATAACTATATAACTATAACTTATAAATAGTTACAATCCAAAATAAATAACGAAATATTTTAAGTTTATGGATTTGTTTGTAGAAATTGTAATTATCATTAAAATTTACATATAAATAAGTATGTTCTATTTACGCATCTCAACAAATAGTTAAGTCTTTCTTTCTTTCGTTTACTGGCGTAAATCAACAAAAAATACTTTCATATACAACAATATGACGCAATTTTATAGTATTTAAAAATCAAATCTTAAAGAGCAACACTCAACTAAACTATGTAAGTTGCAATAACGCTATGCGCATTAAATTTGACTTTCTGATCAATTTTTCAAACAATAACAGCTGTTTACAGCTTTATCGTCAATAAACTTTTATATTATTTTTTAATTATCAGCTTATAACAGTATTAATTACAAGTGCGAAAGCTACTGTCGACTGTGAAATACCCGTTAACCATTCGGAATGCAAAATACATTTTCGCTGACAAAGTGATGTGACTTGAGCGCTAAAATAAAATGTAACGACGATATAAACCATAATTAGTATTAAAATATACAATTCTATTTGAATGACACAATAATATGTAAGTTATATAGTAAACAGTGCCATTGTAAAGACCCCCACATTATTTAATCAATAATTTTCAGTTTTTTACACGATCGTATTGATTATAGATGGGGATTATTAGGCAAAAGTTTTAATTTGATATAACTAGTCTATTGAGATATAAGAAGAACCGACATACACAGAAAAAACGAGCTAAAATCAAGAAAGACGAAAACAATAAGATAATTCTTTAGTTTGAGACATTTTCGATCTTGAGAAAAGTAATTTAATCTGAAAAAAATGATTGAAGAACGAAATCTTTCTTAAAGATTCTGGAATTTTTGTATCAAGAAATTTTCAAGATTGAAAAGTTCTTTACTCAAAATTAGCAATCCACTTTTCAATCGAAGTTCTTCAGTAATAAATTCTTCAAAAGAATTTTAATCTCAAAGCAATGATTGAAGAACGAAATTTCGCTTAAATAAATTTTCAATTTGAAATTTTTGTTTCAAGATATTTTCAAGATTGAAAAGTTCTTCACTCCAAATTAGCAATCCTCATTTCAATCAAAGTTCCCCAATCCAGTAATAAATTCTTCAAAAGAATTTTAATCTCAAAGCAATGATTGAAGGACGAAAACTTGCTTAAAGAAATTTTCAATTTGAAATTTTTGTATCAAAATATTTTCAAGATTGAAAAGTTCTTCACTCAATATTGGCAATCCTCACTTCAATCGAAGTTCTTCAATCCAGCTTTTACAGATACAATATATGCTTCATAGAGACGGAGATGTCTTCTCTTCTTAGCACAATATTAAAATACCTCTCTACCCTTACGGATTGTCATTTCCCTTATTATTTTCTGCATTTTATCGCAAAGGCCTAACACTTAAAATCGAATGATCTTAATGATTTGTTTCTATTTGTTGATGCGGAAACTCAAAAAGAGAAATAATACCATTGCCTTATAGTCTCTGCAGTCAATGTATTTATATTTCAGCTACATATATTTCCTAATTGCACTTTATGGGGTCGAAAATACATCCTTCAATCTATCGCTGTAATTTTCCGTAGACCCAAAGTTATTATAGCGTCTACGCTTTGGTGAGTTATCTCATGATTCTGCTAGTTTCGTAACGAATGGGCCATAAATAGCAGACATAATAAGGAAAGAAAGTTTTTATTGAATTCCATTAAGCATTGGCACAGCTTGTTGATGTTGCCATACAACAGGTAGCCAATAGTGAATAGTCTACTATAGTATTCATTTACATTTCTTAATAGATTTGTGTGTGAAGGTTCGCATGAAGGAATATGCATTTCATTAACATATTATTATATAATAAATAATATAGGCGACATCGATAATAAATGTTGGCAAAGCATTTAAATTTGGAATTGCGGAATTTATTTTTGGATCGCAAATTGGTTTTATTTATTTAATTAAAGTGTATTACAGATACAACTAAATAATTAAATGCAATTGACCCATATTTTTGAATATAATACAACTATTCATATTGTATTTAATTTGCAAATACAAATTGTCGCAATCATTGGCAATTTGTATTATTCAGCAAATTAAACATATATTATTATTTGTTATTTTTCGCTTACTGTGTCAATGAGTAATCAAAACAAATCGCAAGCGATGTCTGTCAATGTAAATATAAATAAAAACTTGCGAAAATCGAAGGTAATGAACATTACTAAACATTACAATGATGTCAAATTTGGGGAATAGAATTTATCGACTATATAAGACTATATAAGATGACTTAATTAGCCCGAAGGTACCGAAAATGGAAACCATGGTTAATATGTAGTTAATTAAGCTGATGCTGGAAACTGATTATGTTAAATTTCATGGACTCACTAATTATAATTAACGATTTATTAGCAATGCCCATGACATGCAAATACAAAATAGTGTGTGTTGTTTATCCAATTACAACCAGAGAAAGCTACCTTGAAAAATGCAGAAGATATTCGTATTCGTATTCGTATTCGTATCTTTCATTGATTAGCAAATGGTTATTATACATCGTAGCATATTCGTAGTACTCTCAGCATGACAAATCTCAAATTGTTGTGTTTTGCCCTCGCCAAGAGACAGTCCCAGATGCGGATGCAGAGCCACCGCCACCGCCACCGCTACCGTCACCATCACCATCAACACCACGAGCCGCAGCCGCAGTCGCAGCCGCAGCAGCCGAAGCAGCGGCAACGTCAAGTGTCATAGAAACGATGACCAGAGAATGAGAGAGACGACAAAAAGAAAGCGGATTGCGCAATATTTGCGTCATCGCATTAAGCGAGACGACGCAGACCGTCGCAGAGCAGAGCAGAGCAGCGAAGAGCTGCGCAGAGCTGAGCTGAGCAATGGAATACAGACTAGGGGCCAGAAACCAGAAGGAAAAGGAAAAGGAAAAGGAGAAAAAAATGCAGCCACCACAAGTGCCCCAAACACGTACACAGAGAGAAAAAAAGCAGATGTCAATGATAAGAGCATTGCTTGGGAATTGATGATGTTATACAACTATAGCAAATGCATAGCATCATCTTATGTACGTGTTGACTAAAATTCAAATTTATGATATTTTAAATTTTAAGAGCTTCTTTAAGCATAAACGAAATTTAAAAGAGCATCAATTTTAATTTCTACTTTAGCTGTTTTAGCTGCATTGGCTGACAATATGGTATATTTTGACCTCTATGGTATATTTGGATTGTAACACTTCAACGATATACCAAATATGACCTTCAATATATTTTAGTATATTTTTGGTTTATTGTTTGGTATTTTTAAGGAATATTACATGACTGCGTAGCGAGTATCTTACAGTCGATCACTTTCGAGTGTTTTTTATTACTTGTTATTACACAGTAGTAGATGAGGAAGTATATTATACTGAATTAAACTAAGGTCACACTAAAAAATATTGAACGCCATACGTGATTAATAAGAGGTCCACGTAATGTTCATTTAGAGTTTCAGTACTCTAAGTGTTTTGACATGTCCTTAGTGCAATGAGAATAAGGGCAATTCCTCTTAAAAAAAAAGTCCGCAAAAGTTGTGAAGCCAATTCAAGTCAATAGAACATATGAAAGGGTTAATTTCGCAGGTGTATATTAATATTTTTTTGCGAGTTATGATATTATTTTTTAAAGTTCGAAAAATGCACATAAAGAATTTCATTTGAATTCCACATTTAGTAGGCAGCTTTTCGCTCGGTGTAGCTTCAGTTCGACCGGCATAATTGCGGATACAGATACAGCCGAAACCTGGAACCGAAATACTCGTAAACCGAAATGTGGGTGAGGCCTACGCGCAGCAGCCAGATTTGAAGCGAAGATGAAGACGGCGACAACGACAACGACAACGACTGCGTTACGTTTCAGTCTCACAACGTTGGAATGCAATTTCTCTTCTTTAAATATTTTTTCAATTGTTGTGCGTTTCGCCTTCACGTTGCCAATGCTTTAGAGTAGTATTAATCAACTTTTTGGCAGGGAGATGCCAAGCCGTCGTCATATATACATACATACATACATACGTATGTATGTACGAATGTACGTACTTGTGTACATACTTGAATGTACGTTAGTTACTAGCAGGTATTATGCGGCTTTGTCCACGCGTCTCGCGTCTGTCTAAAATATTGACTAAGTTTTATATGGGCCAAATACATAGCTGGAAATGAATTAAACTTTCACTTATATCACCTTGGATTGCCCAAGTTTCACCAAGAAAAAAAGGCAAATACCTTTAATATACAGATCTTTTGGAAGTCATGCAAGTGACGAAGATTACACACAAACACACACACACACACACACACTCATACATTCAGTATAGTCTATAGCATTGTGCGAGTCAATGTTGCACACACAACACCAATTAACTTTGGCTCTATAAAATATTTATAGCCATCGAAGTTATTTACGAGTTTACAAACTTTGTTTCTACCATATCTAAGGGGAAGGGTGCATCTAGAAAACAGCTGGAAACGATTCGATTTCAATAATTACTTCTTGCGAAGCGAAAATCCCACATTATTTATGCATATTCCCATTAGAAACTATTACCAGCAGACACTCTCATTTGCCAAGTAATGTACATTAGGCAACAATTATGCAAATAAAATACTTGAAACTGAAGGAAGTGATTCTTGCCCTTTCCAATTTTTCATATATCTCGCAGGTTGACACAAGTAAATAAATAGTAAGGAAGCTAAAGTCGAATCTGCTGTATTTGTTCTTCAAATATACCAAATTAATACACCGCAAAAAACTAAGATTTACCAATGATTATATTTAGTATATCAATATACTATAAATTCGAAATGTACCAGAGTACAAAGTATGTCAGTCAAGGCAACAAAACTTCGACTGCAAAAGCCGTTTTTGTTCTATAAAATGATTTCTTAAATAACTTAAGCTTATCTTAAAATAACTTAAATATCAATACAACCAAAAATTATAGCTACATCTCTTATAGCCTCTAAGATGCAGTCATTCAAACGGGCAATTGGACAGACAAACAGACTAAGAATATATATTCTTTATGGTATCAGAAATGACATATATTCCCTACAGGCACAAAATTATAATACCCTTCTCCCCAATGGGAATCCGGATATAAAAAGTATCTTGAGAATGAAAGAAGAGTAACTTTCCTTGAGGGAGGCGGTCGATCACATGATGGCCGAGTGGCCTACTGAATGCACTGCACCAGGAAGTCTTTTCACTTGGTCAAAGCAACAGAGTGTTATCTAAAACAGCATCCATGAAGTCATCTGCTGCAAAACTTGCTTGCCAACGATGTTGGATGTTGGATGTTGGATGTTGGCATAATCTTTATTTACGACAAGCTGGGCGAAGAAGTTGAATGATCGAGCAACTAGTTACATGGGTAACCGATTAACTCGATTGAAAACTTTTTGCAACGATTGCGAGATTAAAAAACATATTTGATAATTTGCAAGTAAGCTGCTCGTTTAAATCAATATTTGTTCTTATTTTGCCACACACTCACACAAATATTTGTTGGTTGTACATAAGTGTGAAAGCCAAAGTAAACGCGACTTGAAATTGTATCTTCCACTCTTGACAACGACACGGCCTCGCCCGACATGTTTATAAAGTTATTTATTTCTGAAACTTTACCTCGACCCTACTAAAATCGTTTTAAAATAAGCATATTTTTATTGGCTTTTAAGTATTGTCACCTCGTTATCCAAAAATTGTTGCATTAGGCCCAAGAATGTATCTTCGACCCTATAAATGCGTACTTAGTTGTTATGATATGAATATTAAATTTTAGAAGAAGAAACACCAACTTATCTTCTATTATACTATATAATATGATATATGTAGTATATCAAATTAATATATACTATCTACTATATACTATCTATTGGTTAGAGTATTTAAAAGTTAAACTGCTAAAAATAAACCCATTATAGGGCCCACAGATCAAAATTTTCATAGCGATTTGACACACCTTCTGTTGCAGACGACAAATTAAAAGGCAAAAAAAACACATTCATAATGATTGAATTTTTGTTAGTTACATAAGTTGAGAGACTTTCTATGCATAGCATAAATTTCGTATTGATCGCATTAATTAACATTAATAGTAACCTGAGAATCACAAACAACATGTAAATTGGAATCATTATGTTATGTTATTATTTGTTATGTTTTAGTTTCAGATTCACCTGCTAAACAGGTCGAAGCTGAGCTTAGTTCAGACTAAGTTGACCCGAGTACTTTAAAGCTTTACGCACTCCGCACTCCACACTCCGGGTAATGCCGGATTACATCAGATGCTGTGAGTGTCTGTCTTCAAGTACTCATACAAATTGGAGTCAACAATGAATTTGGTACCCTCAAAAAAGTCTCTTGGTTGCAGCCAATTGGCATTCAGCATTCAGCATTCAACATTCAGCATGTGGCAAGCGCTGTGCCATGTGAAAATGTTGCAAAACTGGTCGCGTCCGAAAGACTCTCTCTTTCTTTCGCCCTCTCTCTCTCTCTCTCTCTGTGTGTGTCTCTGAAATTGTCTCTCACTCTGCGGAGACAAGTTAATTCTATGAAGGCGGTCCCTTTGGCGAGCATATTGTGTTGAGTCAGACGCGCAGTCGACTTGGCTTGGCTTGGCTTAACTTGTCTGTTTATTTTGTATTTGTTTTTTTTACCTTCACAAAAATGAATTCACTTTCGATTTCCAGCATTCGTCTTTACATCGGCGGCTGCGCAGCCGCCGACGACAGCGTTGAGTATTACCTCTATATGAACTGGCGTTATCATCCATGCCGCAGCATTTTCAATTCGAGTGTGATAAGTAGCGGACGCCGGACCGGAACCGTACCGACCACCGAATACATTGTGTTATCTCGCAGTTGTCAATTCGCGGATTCGCAGTATCGCAATATAACGGTGCAAAGTTGGAATTTTTTTTATTGTTCGGTTCCTTCGTGAAACACAGTGCCATCAAATCATCATTTTGGTTACTCCTCTTATTTTTTTTTGAGTGATTATTTTTGCCAAGTCAAAAGTTTGGCTCGAAACAACAAGTTACCAATAAAATCCATCGAGTTGCTGCGTTATCATAGCCATGGTAAATTTGTGAATTGTTTATGTCCCTATAACGGGAGGACATTGAATTTGTTTAAGAAAATATGAACATTTTGTGTGGTGATTATCGCTCCTCCATCCACTCAACATCCATCTTCCGATTAGGAAATACTCTACATTGATTCCTAGCTTATTCAATGACACAACTTAAAGAACGGATCTAAATATTATATATAATAGCGAAAAAGGACGTAGGTCTAGTTTAAAATATTTATATTTCTGAGAAAGAGTTTCTTCTGTAAGAAATTCATGCTTCAAGTCTCTCACACCTGTTTAAATATTAAACAGGAAATCCCTTTCACAAAAAGTACCAAACAGGAATTCACGCTTTTTATGCGAAACGCATCATTAAAAATCGTGAATGAAAAGTTTCAACAGGTCAAAGGATTTATTTTATTTGATTGGTTTGTAATAATTGCTAAGGAAGTGTAAAGTAGCGTTATAGAGGGATATATTATTGTTAGTATTGCATTAAAAATCAAGAGCAGCGATAATTTGTATAACTTTATACAACAGTATGAAGTTATAGCATAGAAGATTATATATTTTGTTCTATAAATAGGCACAGATGCTTTCAAAGTCAACACTTTTTGATAATATCAAATAGTATGATGTTTTATATCCGCTATACCTCTATATAGCATCTAAACATTCCATTCGAAAAAGGTTTTTTAAATATAATTATACATAAGTAAATGCCAATCATGTTTATTTTCTAAAAAATAAAAAATCAACTTTTCATTGGTGTAACTTGTTTTAAAATTAACTAAATGAGAACAACACTCCCAAATATTTGTGCGGATTACACTGCAATCAGTTTTTTAATTATTGAAAACCCCTTTATACTATGATGCACAACGATGCATTGGCCCTGTAGCTTTGTCTTCCATATTTCAAGAGTAATCTTAAGCGAACACGCACACGTACACGTACATGCATATTAAGTAGTTGAACACTCCAATAGTATGGGTATTCCCTGGTGTTGATGTGACCCACATTCCATTGTCAGATAAAAAGTAAGAGAAAGAAAGAAAGAGCATAAACGTCACAACGTGCATAGCGTGTGCATCGTTGTATGCATGTATGTGACATACGTGTGTATGTGTGTGTGTGTGTGTGTGTTAAAATATATGCAATGTGAAACTGTGTTGTTGTTGCAGGGTAGCTTAAAGTCGTTCTCAGTTGGTGCAAGAGAAAGAACTTGAATGAACCTTCAGATAGCTGACCTAAAGAGTTGTAATCACATTATCATTCCATTAATAATGTTGTTATTTCTGGTGATCTCAAAATCTCAATCTCAGTCGCTGTCTCCATTCCCATTCATATTTATTGGTCATCATTTACATATATGTATGTATGTATGTGTACTATATGCATACATACATATGTACAAAGAGTTAAGGTTGTTGTTGTTTGTTTGGCTCATTCGTTCATCTGCCAACTAAATTATCGTTTTCTCAACGAGAGTGAAAGCTTGGCGCTTATTTTTTGTTATTTTGTTTTTTTTTTGCGGCTCGCGTCTCATTTATTTGATCTGCTATTGTTGTCGTTGTTGTTATTTTTACCGTCGCCGCCGTAGAAGTTGTTGTTTTTTTGTCAATTGCTTAGCATCAATAACAAATATTTGTAGGCTATGCTAATGAGCAGAAACCAAACGAAAGCTAAAACTGTGCGCCAGCAGCGACTGCGACTGCGACTGCGACTGCGACTGCGACTGCGACGCAGCTGAAGCTGAAGTCGAAGCCGAAACCGAAACCGAAGCTGAAGAGTCTTCAGGCCGTTAGCTGTTCAGGCACTCATTCATTTTGCATTTTCTGTTATTCAATCAACATACAGTGCACGCTCTTAAGTGTGAACATTCGATTATGTGAACTTTCTTAAGAGTAAACATCAAATTTGGTTCCGCTAAAAAGTGAGTGTGGTCTTCCCCCAAAGCAAAGTACTATTACAAAAGACTCAGTATAACTATAAAAATCATTCAAAGAGATCACAACACTTTAATAACGCATACCTTAATTCATTTAACTCGTTAGCGTGCACATTCCTGTCAACTGTAACGGGTGTGCACTGTAAATACGGAGTGCCAAAGCTTAACTGCATATTAAATGTTGTTGTTGGTGGCATTGTGCGGGTCATTTCAACTTTTCACAAATGTACATACATACTTAAACATCATCTGCTGCACTATCACCAACCACATTACCTCCCTTCGCATTTTATGTTAATCATTCTCTCTGTTTTTCGATGGCTTGGCACATTTTTAATTGTTTGCCATTTCTTGTATAACATATTTTCATTATGGACCGCGTAATTTCACCGCCTGCATTTATAACACCTACGAGTACTCATCTTCACTCAAGAGCGCGACAGAGATAGACAGACAGAGACAGAGACAGCACTTGGCAGCCCGCTGATCGCTGATGTTGCTTGCTACCTTGCCTTTTGTTTTGTTTTGTTGTTTTTTTTTTCGACTAACGGGAAGTGAAAGTTTTCACCTCGGACGCGGCATTTCTTTTTGGTTTTTGGCATTTTTCATTCGTTCGCTCGTTCGTTTCTTCTTCGCTTGAGGCCACTGGGAGCTTATGACATTTTGTCCAAAATCCCCCAAAATCGTTGTTGCTTTTGCTGCTCGCTGTGCGTACAACGAGCTCATTATTGCTGCACAACGCAACGCACCACAATGATCATCGAACTATGTTGAGTTGTTGATTAAACAGTGTGCGCCGGCCGCTTACGCAATTTTCATGATTATAATTGGTGAAAGGGCATCTAGTTATTACTTCACAAGCCAGTCAGCCAGCCACTTGACCAGTTGCCCCTCTCAGTGACAGGATGATGGCACCGAAAACCGAAACAGGTTTCCTCGACGTACCGACAATCAAATACCCTACTTGACCGACTGACTCACTGACTCAACTATTATTGCACAGCATAAACTGTGGGATGCTGAGATACTGAGATTCACAATTGTGTGCAAATACGAACGATCCAAGCAACACTTGAAAACTTGATATATAACATATATATACTATATGTACTATATTTAGCCAAACAGTAGTCATGTTATACAGTCGAAAGATCCTAGCTAAAACATTATTTGTATATTATTGTAGACATAAGATATCGACGGATATTGACAGATATCTAGACCCTCCTAATACTTGACTGACTGAGTCTCTGATTAAATAAGATCATTTCAATGGTGTTGGTTGTTTCTGAATGAAAGACTTGAGTATATTATTTTGTTGAGAAAATTCCATATTCCCACTTTGAATTCATTAGCTTAATAAATGCACTGGAATTAATTCAAGTTCACACTTTAATTCATTCATTTCTTTAGATGCACTTCGCACGCGATAAATCTCAAAATATTCGCTTAAAATTATGGTCGCGATAAATTATTTTAAAAAAAATCTACTTTTTCCATTTGTCGCATAGCGAAAACATTTTACAGAATATTTTTGTTAATTAGTTTGCTTATAGTTGTAAGTGTATTGCATAATATTGCCACTCAATCATTTGAGGAAAACCTTTAAAGTACTAAAACCAAAGGGGAATTAAAGGAAGACTTTTTCGCATATTTCTAAAATTCAAAAACATTTTGAATGTGGGGACTACTTTGATTTAATTTAGAACAAACAGATTTATTTATATTTATTGTATTATAGTATTATTATTGGTACATATAAAGCATAAGGCATAAATATTTATTTGTTATCTTTATAACTCTACAATTTAATTGCTTTCCAAAGTGTCTTCACCTCTAATCTGACTTCTTCTCTCTTTTGCTCATCCAATGCTAATCTCCTACAGAGGCTGTTATGGCTGACAATTGTGACGGCGTGCTGCTTTTGTGCCGCTCACGCAGTTCTAAGCGGCAAGGAAGCAAAACGTCAAGCAGGTTTTGATAGATATGGACCACCACCAAGACCGGCACCACAGTACGGACCACCACCGCCACAACAACAACATATACCACATCGCGAATACGGCGTGCCCCAGCAAATACCCTTCAGGGAATACGGTCCACCAGCGTTGAAATATGGACCTCCAAAGCTGAACTTCTTGGGCGGTGGCTCCTCATCATCATCCTCTTCATCATCAGGTTCCTTGCATGAGCAGGTCAAGACGCACTTTGGCGTACCGGTGCCCTTCTATGGTCCACCACATATTCAGAAGAAGCCTGGACCCCAATATGGACCACCTCCACCACCAAGCCCAGTGTATGGACCACCGCAAGCACAGTATGGCCCACCTCCACCACAGCCGTCGCCACAATACGGCCCCCCTCCGTCACCCCAATATGGTCCACCAAAGCAAAGGTACAAAGGCGAAGAGTAACCACCGTAACCACATATCTGGTAACCTTAATAGGGTGGAGTCGATTACTAATCTGCATTTATCTTTATCCCATCACAGGTATGGTCCTCCTCCACCACCACCATCGAAGATACAGTTCGGCGGCCCTCAGCCATTGCCTGCACCTCATCCGGCGCCATTGTTTAAGCCAGCCCATCAGCCAGCGACATCTTATGGACCACCCGCCTCTGGCCCATTGAACTTGCCACCTAAACCAGTGTACGAACCTCCACCAAACTATGGACCTCCACCACTTCCCATTAGCTTGCCTGGACCACAATCACCGAACTTCCACAGTGTGCCCCAGTCTTCTGGAGGCCCATTGCAGCAAGTGCGCATTCAAATTGATGCCTCGGGACACACACACAGTGTGAGCGGCTCCCAAGTGCCATTCCATACTGCCTGCGATGGCTGGAAACCAATTCCAGCACCTGTCGGCGCCAACATTGAGCAGCATCACATTGAGAGCCAGGGCTACAGTGGTGCAAACATCAACCAGGGTCACAGCCAGGTCAACACCCAGGGCCAGCAGATTGTCACTCAATACAATTTGGGTGGTGCTGGTGCTACCGGAGGGTCAAGCAGCATTGTTGACGGCCTTACCGACGAACAGTTGGTGGCTGTCGCTCTTCAAGGCGATGTCAACAACGTCATTACAGGTCCGTCAGGTGGCGATGCTCATCTCAATAGCATTGACTCTGATGCTTTGCAGGTACGTAGATCACAGCATTCAGTTAAGAGGTGGATAGCTATCGATCGGGTCGTTGACATCAATAATCATCGATCGTTTTCGCCAAAGCAATGATGAGTCTCAAGTTTACGGCCTTAATGACTTTTGTTAGCAGAATAAGGCTGAAATAGTTCTCCACCTTGAGCTTCATTTCAGAGTCAAGAACCCTTAATTGTTTACCGATCTTTATTTATCTATCTAGATCACCGTTGAAAACTCGAAGCCAACCGAAATATTTGCTGCAGGTGGTCCCAACTATCAGCCCACAGGTAATGGCCCAATTCCTGGCCCTCAGTATGGACCTCCGCCGCCAGCTCCTCCACCACAGTTCGCAGCTCAAACCAGCAGCCATGCGCAGTCCTCAAGCCAATCCCATTCGCATTCGCACTCACAATCAAACGTTAACATCCAGTATGGACCTCCCTCAGACAATCTACTGCCACTACCACAGTACAACGTTGGTCCACCCAATAAGCCAGTTGCTTATAGGCCACCAGTTCCCGCTGGACTGTTAGAGTCCATTGGCGCTACAGTGCAACATTTGGATCAATTCGGTGTTAAGCCGCCTCAACAGTCACCCAACTACATTCCACCCGCGACCAATGAAATTGCTTTGAGTGGTCCATCAGGTCCACCACCTGCCCCACAAGCTCTATACGGAGCACCAATCAACCAGCTGCCTCCACCACCACAACAGATCATTTCACAGCAACAGTTGCCACAAGCGCAACCCGGACAAGTCTTTGGACCACCAAAACTTATCGCTGTGCAACCCTATAACCCAGCTGCCCGACCACCACCACCTCCAAATGGTCATTTCGCACAAGGACTACTGCAACCACCAGCGATTCAGCAACAGTACTTGCCTCCGCCATCAATCTTCGTGCAACAACAGCAGCATCATCAACAACAGCAACATCACGCCGAGAATAGCTACAGTGCATCGCAGTACACGCAGCAATACATCAATTCGCAGGGACTTCCCTTGGCCCAACAATCACAACGTTTTGACTTGGATCCACGACAAAACACCCTTCACCTTCAGCCCCCAGTGACCGTGCACAACTGCGGCCACGGACCTAATCTTGTCAGCAGCACTGGCTACGCCGTTCAGCAACAACAACAGCAGCAGCAGCACCAACAGCAACAACAATTTGGCAGCATTTCGACGGCTTCGAATGTTGGCTATAATGCCATTGCACAAAGCATTCCCCTAGTTGAGCAGCACACTGAGTTCCTAAGTGGTGGCCCTTCTGATAGTTATGGTCCTCCACCGTCGGGCAACGATATTGATTTTGATCATTCCGGTTACGCTTCTCAAAAGTCCGCAGTTGCCGCTTTGCCCGATGGCACAGATCCTAATCAATTGCCTGGTCTGAATGGCTTAGATGTGATTTCAGCGCAGAAATCGCAAAGTATCCAACTTAATGCTGGTGCTGAGAAATCGGCGCAGAACTTTGAAATTCAATTTGGCACTTCATTGAATAATGCAGCTGGTAGCGGTAACGGTAACGGTAATGCTAACATTGCTAACCCCACAAACCTCGACGAACATGGTGTTAATCATGAGGAGATTTTGTCCCAGGGTCTACTGCAGTCCATACTTACGGCAATTGAACAACCTCAATCGTCGTCAGCAGGTCCACAGAACCATAGGGCCCAAAGTCGTTCCGATGAGCCATTAGATGATGCTGATGAGGATAAAGACCTGCATCATCACGATTCCAAGCACGATGAATTGCACGACGAGAATGATGAGGAACTCCATGCCAAAGTTAAGGAGATTGAACCTATTGTAGCAGCTGATGTTCAGGAAGAAGCCAAGAATTAAATCGAGTCATTAATTACTTACTAGTACGTGTCAATCCATAACGATAGAGTTCATGTCCCACATTATCGATTCGCTTTAATTCTTTATTTATTGCATCATTATCTTTATCACACCCATATAGTACTCTTATATTTTGCGTTTTGTATTTATCATTTAATTTTCCTGAACTCCCTTGTTGGACAACAAGCCATTAATAAGTGTCACAGACATGGGACGGAAACTGATTTTAGAAATCAATCCTTGTGGAAAGAACCACTGAGTCGATCGATGGGGATACAGATAAAAAACGAAAATAAAACAAAATGTCTTATTTAAGCTAATTGTTTAAAACTATATTAAATAAACAAATTTATTTATTGTACATACAACACGTCTTTGAGAAAACATTTTACATTTTAAAAGAGCCACCCCTCAAGTCCTCAATGATGTCAATGGAGTGACCGATTATTGGCGGGGAGTTGGAGCCTCCAACTCGGAGGTCGCCAATCAAAAACATGTAAGATAACTACAGTGAAAAGCAAAACAGTGCGGTATTATTCTAAATATATACCAAATTTATACACCTCAAACATTCTAAAATATACCAAAGGCTATATTTGGTATATTAATATAGTACTGCGTTCAAAATATTCCAGGATGTCAGCGAAAGCCGCTAAGAGCCAATTGCATTATGTGCTTTTAGCGATACAATTTATTTCTTAAATAGTCTGCGTGCAAAAATAACAAATTGGCGAAAAATTATATTTCTTATAGTCTGAGATATCTAGGTGTAAATACGGGCAGACAGACAGACATGTTTATATCGTTTAGGATGTTGACGCTGATCAAGAATATATATACTTCATGGGACCGGAGAAGCATCCTTTTACCTGTTACATACTTTTCCTGCGGACACAAAGCTGTAATACCCTTTTAAGCTATGAGTAACGGGTAGAAATAGTTAGCGTAAGAGCAGGAGGCTGAAAAGGAAAGAATCCAATTTTTTTCAGCACTGACTGTATAAAGAAAATTAAGCAAAATATAAAATAAAATTAACTGACATACATAACTATTGGAAAATGTTATTTATTATTTTAATTAATTATTATTATTATATTTTATGAATTACACTAAAGATTAACAGTCGTCATCTATAGCAGAGTTCTCTGTAAAAAGCTGACTGATTTTCTCGAATTATTTCATAGCAGTAAGCATTTAGGTACACGAATTCGCGTGTTGAGAACACGAATCCTATGAAGCATTTGCAATATTAACACGTGAATTAAAACTAATCGAAAAAAAAAGCCAAAACTTTTTTATGTTTATATAATTATTGCTTCTATATATATTTTTTTTGTTCATTAAAAACAAATAAAATTTACTTGGCTAATTTTTTTAATTATTATCTTTTTTTTTAAATTTTGTATTATATTTAATTTTTATTTTTTTAGTCCCCGAATTTATTTTTTCCTACTAAAGTGATTTATTTAATTGCATTTATATCTTTAAAAACATGAATTTTTGGTTTTTGAATTTATTTTGTTTTTTAAGATCAGTAGATATGAGGTCCACATTAATTTTTAAGTATCGATATGTTTTCAGACCAATAAAAAGCAACCAAACTTTAAATAATTGAATGAATTACGAGTGGCTGAACTCTTTAATATAACAATTTATTGTTGAATTGAATCTGGAATTAGGCTTCGAAAAATAAATTTTCTTTCGATTAATTATCGGACGCGGAATAGTAGAAACTCATTTATTTTTTCGCGTCGGCGTTAACGCATAAGAATGCATGGAATATATTCGATATTTGATCGTGGAATCCACAGCTTAAAACAATATGCAAATCGATGATTTGATAATCGATAATTTGTTACAACTCTATTTTTCGTCGGCATAAGAAAAATGTTTTTATAATTTATTTGTTAATTACAAACAAAAAATAAGTGTGGAACGGATAAAAGTTAAATAAAACCAAGTCGTTTTACCTAATTAAGACACTAGCGGTATACTGCGACTAAGTTGAATAAGCTTGTGTGCTCAGATAGCAATTGTACATACGTATGTTTGTATACCAAATATAAATAAGTATTGAGGAAATACCCAATATGAGAGTATATGAAAATATTTGTGCGAGAAGAAAATGATGAGAACACGTGTATTTGTAGTGTAAGATTCAAAATATTGTCTGCTTTGTTCAAAAGAAATGCTTCCGAGTTGCCGCAGATCGTGTGTTTTGTGTTATCCCTAAAAGTGCAAAGTTTTTTTATATGAAAATATTTGTGATGAGTTAAGAAGTAATAAAAAAAATAACAAAGAAAACTCAACATTGCATCGGTCCATTTTTTTTATAAATTGTATATTATGCATATATTGATAATACTTATGTATATATAATATATATTTAATTTTTTTTTAGTTGGTATGTTTTAAAATATAGTTATTGATAAAACGTGAATCGTAAAAAAAAAAACAAAAAAATAAAACGAACATAGAGCACAAACGACATGGATCTACTATGTTCGGAGAGTTTACAAACTGATTCCGAGCAGGCCTTAAACGTTGTGATTCAAAACCAATCGAAGTCCACCGCAGTTGCTGAAAGAACTTCAAAACAACAACATATTAATATTAATGGCAACTCTCCGCATTGCTCTTTAGGCTGCGATTATCGATCGAGCAACGTTAAGAAGAAGACTTCCGCCGCCGCCGACAAGAGTGATTTAATTAAAGATTCGCCCGTTGTTGCTTGCAATATGAGTAAGCTCGTTTATGTATTCACTTCTGTCGCGTCTTCTCCTTCCACTGGTGAATCAACAACAACAACAGCTACATCAAACAGTCCACAACAAAATACGCAGTCAATCGGTTATCAAGCCACTAATCAGCAGCCGCCGCCACCTACGCATAATTCTCCAAACACAAAAACAATAAATCGATCATTAACAACCATAAATACGAATGCCGCTGATCCCGATCCAGATATTCATAATAAACATGCGAATGCACATTTGGTTGTTAATGATCCCACATTCAAAACTGATCGCTGCTTAGAAAATGCGCTCAAAACTGAAGAGAAACATCAACAGCAAATTACCAAAACATATTTCCAAACGATTCAAAAAGATATAACGCCTCCTATGCGCAAAATTGTTGCTGAATGGATGATGGAAGTAAGTACATTTTATATGAATTAACTTTTATTTTAATAGCAAAATGTTAAAATCTCTCATCCATTTAAGATTATGAAAGTAGGGCAATCACAACATAATATTTTGACTACTACTTCTATATACCATAAGTAGCTTGATTTATCATGAATTGAAATGGTTGGATAAAGTGATTTTATTTTTATTTTTTAGTTTAAAGATTTAATAAAACCACATATGAATAGTAACGATTCGAATATTGGCGATCTTCTGCGCAGTTCATGTTTTATTTTATATTTTTACCAAACAAAATTTTTTTTTCAAATGAAAAATTAAACATACTAAAAGAAAAACATACAGCAAAAAAAATAAAATATTTAAAAATTTTTAAAATATCACTTCGGCATTACTACTACTACTGTAATATTTCCTACAAAAACATTTTCATAACATTTTTTACTTTTCGTATGTATTTCAGGTGTGCATCGAGGAGAAATGTCAAGAGGAGGTTGTTTTATTGGCGCTAGGCTATATGGATCGTTTTCTATTTTCTAAATCGGTTCGAAAAACACATCTACAAATTTTAGCCGCCGCCTGCTTACTGCTCGCTTCTAAACTACGCGAACCTCATTGTTATGCACTATCCGCGGAGCTCTTAGTTTTCTACACGGATAATAGCATAAACAAAGATGATTTAATAGTAAGTTTAACAAACAATTTCTTGTATTTTAAGTGCTTTATAAAATAACATTACCGCTATCTCATGGGAATTTGTCCATGTCTCGATGGTCATTACAAGCAACTTAATTAAATGGATTTAAGAAAGAGTTTCTTGGAACCTTTTATCAAGTGAATTATTTAATACATTATAGATAACAACTAAAAATAACTAAAACAAATAATAATTTATGTTTTAATAAGTCTTATTATCTTTCTTTAAATATCAAACGATCGTGTTGACAGTTTTTTTAACATTCAAAAGTAATTGAATTCAAAAACCATAAATAATTATAATAATTTTATGTTTTTTTTTAATAGAAATGGGAATTATTCGTGTTAAGCCGTCTAGGCTGGGATCTTTCATCGGTGACGCCCTTAGATTTCCTAGAGCTCTTGATCATACGTCTGCCCGTCAAGAATAAAAACTTTTCGGGCTTGAACATTGAGCAAGTACGCCAGCACGCTCAGACATTCATATCATTAGCTGCCAAAGGTAAGAAACATTTTAATATTTCATGTCATACAATTAAAGGAAAAAAATAGAAATACAAGTTTAAATCACTGAGAATTAAGAATCTTAATTAATTCCAATTATTCTTGTGTATAATATTATAGAACACAAGTTTGCTACATATACGGCTAGCACAATTGCGGCATCCAGCATTGCTGCATCGATTTGTGGTCTCAAATGGGATCTGAGCACTGGTCACAATATTCATTTTCTATTAAGCCTGCTTACTGATCTAACTAGTGTGGGACAGGTGAGATCATTAATGAAGGCACTTAAATTCTTAGATTCATTAATTTACATTCTATATCGACAGGATCAACTTCAACAATGCATGATGCAAATGGAGGACATATTTAAGGAGCACAGTCATAATTTGCAACCATATTTTGTGACCGTTGAGAATCCTCCAGCGTTAAAAGGATATTATAATCAATATTCACATCAGCAGTATCATCAGTATCAAAAGTCCATGATGCCAGTCTTGCAGACGTGCAAAATGCAGGCTCAAGGAGCAAAGGAGCTACACGAAATTGAGTTTTGAAAATTTGGTTAAATTTGATAATTTGGAAATTAATATGCAGTCACATCGCATATGCTAGAAGCTGTTAAACAAATTTTTGCTGACTGAACCGCCTTAATATTAACATAATTTAACATATATGACTCATACATTTGTAAATGTGTACAAGTTATATTTTAAACAGGATCGTATACAGGCACGCCAGCTAGCTGCCATTCTATACTATAAATAAATAAGACAAACACTGTATTCACTAGTTATTTTTTATTTAACACACTTCCACAAGATAATTTTAATTTTTTTTTGTTTCTCCATGGGCTTACACATAACGCTTTACTTTTATATATTTTGAACTTGTACAGATTTATGAATATATCTGAAACTATAATTTTATGAATTATGTATATTGAAGCTACAAATTTAATAATGAAAAAAACGGAGGAAAAAAAAAAGAAAACAGACTGATTGTGAAACAAAAGAAATCACTTATGTATGTATAATTTACGAACTATATTAAAAATGAGTAAAATATATTCGATAGTTGTTTAATATATAGCATTTACGTTACCAATTAAATATAAATACTTTTATCGCTGGGTACACCCTGCGTTGTGCGTGTTATTATACACAATAAATACATTTAATTATGTCTACGAACAGAAACAGAGTTGGTACTTTTTTGTTTAAAGATATAAACAATTTGATTAATTTTCGCAAACATTATTAATACGAATAAATGTTCAATGTTCAATAATATAAATATAATTTTAATATCTTAAAGTTAATACATTTTTTTATTAATAGTTTTTATGAAAGCGAAAGGTATTGACAATTGGTAAGTATGTTACATTAGGCCACAAAATGTATTTATATTTATATATTTGCATATGATTCAATATCTGATTTTTATACCTTATATCCTAGTGAGGTATTATGCACTTTTGTATATGCTTTTTTTATTCCAAAACGCATTTATTCAAAAGTGAAAACTTGTTTGTGCATTGGATAAGATTTAAGTACGATAATTATTTGAAAATTACAGCCTTCTAAGTCTTCACGGCTTGGGCAACTGTGAATTAACGAGCGCAAACATTCGATGAGGGTTCAGAAAACATAAATTCTACGACTGATCATTTAAAAATAGCATCCTCTTTTCCTCATTCAAAAAAACTTGAATTGCGTCTAACTTAAAATTTGTTACTATCTCTGCTCGAGCTATTTGCATGTGTATAACATTCGTATTTAATAGATCGGAGATGGCATTTTTCCCCATCACAAATATTTTTGGTGGTAACAATTTGCGCTTATTAGATTATAGCGACTGTGTAGAACCAAATTAAAATCTGCTTCATAATGGTGTATATTTAAATGATCCGTTTTATTGCTATTGAATTATATTGCATTTGGCATGTTATTATTATAGCAGTTCGGATTCGATATATGTACATAGTAAGAGATCGCGATTTAACGAATTTTGATGATGATTACTATCATTTTGACATGAATTGAATTGATACGAATTATGAAATTTTAAGATTTAAATTAGTATTATGTATACTATGCCTATGAATAAAGATATAGCCATTATTACGTATTCACTGAGTTGGGATCTTGAATTTAAAAAATTGTATAGATATGGTGCATGATTTTTATAACATGCGTTGTTGATCATATAATCATGTGTGGTATTAAATATGATCAAATTAAAAAAAAAAATTAAATCTTTAGTACTAATTTATATTTATGTTGAACTTTAATTGCAATAAAGATGGATCTACATTAGAGTGTTTTTTAGTGTTTCTTAAATCACTGAAAAAAATACATCACTGTGCATAAATACATCTCTCGCAAAACAGATTGAATTGCGCAAATCATTCCATCCTGTGTATAAAAGCATCGCATGCGGAAGCAACCACTCAAAACGTAGATTGAAACAGAACAAGTACCTTCATTTGAATACCAATTTTTTGGATTGAAAATAATATTATTAGGTAAGTTATTTTTTACCTGATTTATTGATTTAATAGTACTTAAAGTCCCGTATACCAAATGTTATTCAAATAATAAATTATTATTGTTATTATTATTACTTACAGGATGAAGTTTCCGATATTTCTAATATTGACAGGATGCTTGGCGAGCATCGCATCGCTTCCGCTGCCTGTTCCCGACGAGGAAGTAGCACGAAGTTTTTCGTCGGATAATCAAACGGTATTGATTGACAAAGCTGGCAATTTTATTTCGATTGAGCAACCCGCAGGCAAATTAGTGGAAACCAAAGGCAAGACGACCGACAAGAACGACATCTTTGTTTCAATTTCGCGAAATGAAGTTCCGTCAAAAGCAATACACCCTCAAATGCATTCAATTCCCGACATTGAGAAACAAACCACATTAACAGTGGCCACACATAAGGAACTACCTAATATTAACCAAGAAAAACAGGCATCTGAAATTGACGTTGTCAAAAGCGAAACCGAAAGCAACACCCTAGTGACAGTTCAATCTGAATCAGAATCAGAATATACTACGCTTTCGCCCACAATGGATATTCAATCTATCATCGACAAGATTCATGACAATAAGTTGTCCGAGAACAACCCCATCGCCGATTTAGAGAGGATTCAAGAGTTAACTACTCCGCCTACAAACGTATCTTCAATGGAGCCGAAAGTGACGCTGGACAAATCAGCTGCTTAAGACAACGGTTTGCATAAAACCAAATAATCTTTTTAATTTAAAAACGTTAGATAATAGGGTAACGATCCAACCATTAGGCATTAACATTAAACGTTATACTATTTTTAAGGATTATATCAGCTTTTAGCGTCCCGCAACAAACACAGTTTTTTGATTAATAAATACTTTTTTTTTTCTTATTGATGTTAAACAGGTTATAGTGAATAACCTCAGCTATTTTTTTAATAATACAATAAAGTAATTTATAATATGCTTAACAATCTATTGTGTGTTAATTGGCATCAGCTTCTAGAGTTGAAACGAACAACAAAACAAAAATTGAACTACTGACGACGTCAACGTTCGATGCCGATAGATCTAAACCGACTTGCCTCCACTAACTACTGGCATGTAGCCTATTCTCTTAAAACAGCGTTTGACAAAAGCGTTAATAAAATAAAGTAAGTTATAATATGCTTAATAATGTATAGCGTTTGAATACACTTCAGTTTATACGGCTGATGGCTGTAAAGTTGACATTATCGACAAAACACAAATTGAACGATTTATGTCGAAAGTCGATATCAAAAGATCTGTACCTAAAGACTTGCCTCCACCAAATACTGGCATGTAGCTTGCTTATCGACTCGCCTCCACAAAAGCGTCCTAAATCCAACGCTAGCTAATAGATAATATTCAAGCCAGCCACTCTAATTTACTTTACGCGGCTAAAACTGTTTTGTTGAGATGAGAAGACAGTCATCGTTTAGGAAAAAGTGGTCCTTAATTGTCTCCCTGAAACTTCATGGTCTTCAGAATTAATATAACATTTGATTTTATCTTACCAACTCCATGTTTTTTTTAGCCTAATTAAAGAAAAAATGAATGCTCATAGTTTTCAATTGTTAAAATTTATTTCTTCGCTTATTTCAAGCATTACAACAATATTTAAATTCAAATTTACATTTAATTACATAATATACAGTTACAGTGTAGACATACAAATAAATAATTGTATTATACTTGATGCACTACATATTTAGATCAGCTGTAATTAACCAAATCTTCATACCACTGCAAGAACAATCACAATAATTTGAATATTTATGCTTATCTCCTCCTTCCATCCATTCCCTTCCTACCTTCAATTTTCTCTCATGCAAGACTCCAAGGCTTAAGCTATGAATTCCCGACTAGAAGATATTCTGTTCCCAGGTCTACTCATTTATATAAACATACACACATTGGCGAACGCGCTTTCGACGACGCTCGCCACTGATCAATACAATTGTTCGGGTTTCAATTATTTCATAGTGGCCAGAAATTCGTGATCGTTATAATTAAAATGTGTTTTTGTATTGCTTTGATCCCATGCAGGTGAGATCAGCATACGGACAGACCGGCAGGGTTAAATTAACGCGATTATAGATACAGATCAATGTAATATAATAATTTTTGCCTTGTTTTTTTTTTTTGTTGTTTTTTTTTTTTAGTTTTTGTTCTTATATCTTTAACATAAAATAGTGTTTTCATTGACCAAAAAAAAATAGTATAAATTTCACAAGATTTGTATTTCCGAATTAATCTTTTCACGTGTAAATGTGTAATATATATTGTTTGTCGACCATATTACACGATTTTGTACTAAGCTGAATCGTGGTTCACACTCTTATTCTATTATATGGACGCAAATCTTTCGATCAAAAAAGAATTTATACGAATATACTTAATTGGGCTAAATATGTTTCTTAGTTTGCCCTTTTACGTCCATTTTTTTAAAGGTACAGCGTATCGACCAGCCTTCAAATCCCTTATATCAGAAGCAAGTTAAATTTTTTACGAGAACAGAAATGTTTATAAAGAGTACATAGATGTTATGGTGGCCCAGTTGAGTAAACACCCAAGTCGCTCTGCCCAGTCAGTCACATTGCAAGTGTTTCTTTGATAATTTTCTTCATAGCATTTCCCATTGACGGAACTGTCGAACCCGTCGTGGAATAATCAAATTTAAACAAATATGGCTGGACGTCGGGAAACGAAGTGTCAAAGATCAGATCCAGCTCACTTTGACTGGGTGTCTTTGGCACATAGTCGTGTCGATTCATTAGTTCCGTTATGTAGATAACCTTCTCAGTGAGCATGTCGGAAACATTTTCGCGACAAAGCTGACGCTCATCTTCGTTCTCATGCTTAATTAAGTCCAAATGAACAGTCCAAACCTCCCAGGGAATCGACTCTTGTGGAAATAACCAGCGATTTTTCTTTTTTTGAAAGAACTCCAAACTTATTTGGCCCGACCCGCAGCTTTCGTTTGAGCGTAGCTTTTCGCTAAACAAATTAATGGCACGCTTCACCCGCTGCGTCAAGCTATCGGATGTGCAACATACGTAGGTGAAGTCGATAAAGTCACAGTCCACATCCGAATATCCCACAGTGCCAATTGAGTATTGAGCATCACCCGTATACATATATTTGCCTAAGCAGCGATGGAAAAGCACTGTATGAAAAATGCTTGCAACCGCCTCGTCAACCTGCCGACCCTCCATTGTGAGGTCGAATACCTGAGACCTTGCATTCATTTTTACACGCTGTTTTTTACTTGACTTTATAAATACGGCTTAGATTGAATTTGATTTTTCGGTATAATGTGCTTATTTTATATATTATAGTGTCTCAAATTGGTCGAAGTGGTTTAAGCGTAAGTGAATACTTTGAATTTGATTATAATTTCCCTTTTTAAGCTACCTTGTGGCTGTTTACTTCTATAGCTACGTAATTACAATTTATATGATTAACTTAAGATCGTACCCAAATGAATCTTACTGTTCCATAAATATAACTCTGCTTCGACTTTCCTGATGACGTCCTGGCGTGAACTGATCAGCGATATACGGCAATTCTGAAGATAAGAGAAAAAAGGAATTAAGAATAAATAGAATATATCTGTTTACAAATATCAGTATCACCATTATTGATAAGGCTCTCATGTATCACACAGTATACATCATTGGTATTATCTACAGAAAATATATCAAACTGAGAAATGCAAATCGCGGGTTTCTTCAGTACACAACTTTTTCATTCTAGCCAATATAAGACCAATATGTTTTCCATTTTCCGAAATTAAACAAAAATAAAAAATCATAAGGAAAAGTAAAAATATATCATACTCTCTAACTCGTCTGAAAATGACGCTGTCTCTGTCTAACTCGTGTTTTGCAACAGTCAAATCCTTCAGTATCACATTGAACAGAAAGGACCGAATCACAAACTTAGGAGAAGACTCCTAAGTTTGCACATTATACTGAATAATAAAATAATAATAATGCAGATAACCATTTCTTCTCATATATAATCAAGTTTAAAATTGCCTAATATAGAATTTATCAAAAATTGTATACTGTATCATATAAACATATCACAAAAAAAATCGGGAAACGAAAAATCTACTACCGATGTCGTCCTTGAAGATATATTAAACGTTCTTAAGGAGAATACGATATTTTTCCTTTTATTGTCAATGTTTTTGCTTACGAAATTCTGACAGCACTGGGTTAGCTCAAATCTTTTATATGCACATACATATGTAGTCTTTGAGATCTACCTGTACTTACACATGCACAACATCTAAACTGTTGAGGCTAATGACCAATATATATATATGTATATGTACATACGTCACATGTACATGTCCATATACGTTTTGTGTCAAACTAGTAGAACCTACCTGAATACTCATAAATCGGATGGTTTAACCCAACCGCCATATTCCTGAGATACACACAAATAACTAAATTCGTGGAAAGCCAAAAATATGGAAAATTTTATGCTAACGATCTTAAAGTGAAAGATGAAAATATGTATGTAAGTTGCAGATGACGATTAATATTGCTTCGAATAAGTGACTTGTAACCCATTATTATTGGTATAAAATCAAGCAACAGTTGCATTTGGAGCAAGTACGTAATACCCTTCTATCCAAAGGAATATGATTACTCTAACTAAAGTCTTATCGCTTGGCATTGTAGTTGGCGCTTTTCTCATCGTCATTTATTGCAGAAAACGCAATAATACTGTGGGCAAAAAGTAGTAAGACTTTGTTCATCATTTTAAAATTCTTTATTTATTCGGCCAAATCTATTTCGTCCCCCCTCAAATTAATCCCCGCCGGCCACAATACACTTTCGCAAACGTTTTTTCCAATCCTCGAAATAGTTTTTAAAGTAGATTTCCGGAACAGCCTTCAATGCGCGTAGCTATTCTCGTTTAATGTCTTCAATTGACTCAAAACGATTTCCCCGGAGCGATCGTTTGAGTTTTCTGAACAGCCAGAAGTCACACGGAGCTAAATCAGGCGAATACGGTGGTTGTGGAACGATATTGGTTGAATTTTTGGCAAAAAACTCACTAAGAATCAATGCAGTATGCGACAATGCATTATCGTGCAGCAGAAACCAACAGTTATTGATCCATAATTTTGGTCTTTTTAGACGAATTGCCTCACGCAAACGACGCATAACGTTCAAATAATAGTCCTTATTAACAGTTTGGCCGGATGGAAGGAAATCATAGTGCGCAACACCACGAAAATCGAAAAAAACTGTCATCATGACCTTGATTTTTGAACGACTTTGACGAGCTCATTCTTGACCCTCCTTGAAGTCTTTGTACCACTTATAAACCTTTTTTTGTGACATGGTAGAATCACCGAAGGCCTTTTGCAACATTTTGAAACATTTCGGCACCCGAAATTTGATTCCGCACACAAAATTTAATGGAACTTCTTTATTGAAAAATTTCACTCATTGTAAAAAATCGCCGAATGCACTTTTTGTACTTCAGAAAAACAGGCATATATTAAACACTAATGATTATTTTGATATGATATTTGGCATAGAAGTTACTGACAGTCTTGCCAACCTAGAAACAAAATATTTCGACGAATGGACTTCCGCACGAAATATAAATTAAAAAGTCTTACTACTTTTTGCCCACAGTAGTAAAACGTGTTACATCTGTTACATACAAATACGCAATTATGGTCAAGGCAATGCAAGGATTTAGTGCATTTTTCTATATGTTCTATGTACCCTAGTTCCACGCCAATCCAATAGCCACGATTTAGACTGCCCCTCATTTACCGCAGTATGGAAGCATGTGTGGTAAGCACGCATTACCAAAACTATAGTCCTTAGCTGTACACAAAGTAGATAGTTGGAGACATTCGACACCACCATACCTAAAGAGATGCGCATTGTATTTATGCATGCCCCTGAACACTTACATATATAAGTATGTATGTACATATGCATGTATTTGTGTTTGTGTATAAGCACGTTGTGTGAATTTACTTTGTACGATTTATGATTACATACCTGCTGCTGCTGCATCGAGTGATTTGATATCAATGTGATTACACCAGCTAATAAATGCTGATGTGTTTGTTGTTGTTTTTGTTGTGGGGGTTGGGTGGGCTGCGGTGGCTCTGCGTAACAGTTTTTGCAGCTGCAACCGCCGCAGCCAAAATGCTTTTGATTGTTTTGTTGTGGTGTTGCTTGCTTGATGACTTTACGAATTGTACCTCGTTCAATGTGTCACTCCTCGCTGTATAGTCTCGCTCAATAGATAAGAAAATTGAAGCGCAGGCGTTTATACTTTATTTCCATACTTTCATGCACGTTGTTGCCATTAATAGTTGTTTGTTTTTGCTCACACTGTTGTTGCTATTATACAAAACACAAAAACAAAAAAAAAACAGTTTAGTAATCAGTGTTTCACTAAAATGTCAAATGAATTCAAGTACCTTTACGATCTTGTAATGGAATATTGAAGCAATTTCGTTTTATATACTATACAAATCTTTATTTTGTGTAACTTCGTATTTAATATTTATTCTGCGATGCAGCAAACACACGGAGTAGAGGTGGATTAACATACGCTCATTAATATCGATATCTTTACATGTTTTTCAGAATCGATATTATTGCGAGCATCGATATATTTTATTGTGCAACTCACGTATGTTCATATGTTTGATTTTTAGTTTTGGAGACAATTTTTAATTTTCGATATTGAATTTATATGAAAGATATACAAAATTGACTACTATACAATATCAAAAGATCGTTTTGCCGAAGCCAAACACTATTATATCGCATAGTTGTTTTCCGAAATCAATTTTCTGAAATTAAAATACTTTATTACTTGAATTTACATAAAAACGTGTGCTTTTTATTATTAATAATAGGTTGATCATATAAAAATATGAAGTTGAAGTTACAGGTGGAACGTTCGCGGGCTTTAAACCATTTTTTTTTAAGTAACTTGTAACTTTCATCGATTGCTATCGAGTTTTATTTGAGCGCCAATTCAAATCTCATTAGTTAAATGTTGTTTAAATATCGGTTTTTATTTTAGAAATTTAAATTACAAGAAACATGTAATTTGTTGAAATTCGGTCCAGTCAGCTGTTATGTAATTGAAATTTAATCCAATCAATTCAAACCAGCACCATTAAGGATTAAATTGTTGTAGAAAATAGAAACAAAAATTTGAATCTGATGTTTTCAGCTATTTGGCCAGATGCAACCTACCTCTGTTCTTACCATACTTACTCACAATAATGTAAAACTACTAATAAAATTCTTAGGCATCAACATAATATAAGTTAACTGTCATGTCGATGGTCTTAGTAGCTAGCACTCCCCTATTTTAGTTATTATATTATTTTGTATAATAATTAAACACGTAAATAAATAAATAACAATAAATTTGAAGAAAAATCGAATCCGACCTTTGAAATATTTTTCACAATAGTTATACAAATAAATGAACACACCATTTTTTATATTATAAAAATTGAATTTATAATATGTAATTTATATATTTATTATTTTCAATTACTGGTTTGACAATTTCATTCTTTTGAAGTTCTGATTAAATTTTAGCAACTGGCTTCAAGCCTAAAATTTTAAAACATTGTCGCAAAACAGCGGCGGTTGCTTCGCATAGTAAAATGCGGCTATGATTAACTTTAACAATTTTGCCTGTCTTGTCTTTTTCAATGCAGTAGCAACTGTCATAGAATTCGGTGAAAGCAGTGCAGACTTCATAACAAAATTCGCAGAGGAAGTGAAGATACAAGCCACTGGAACATTTGATAATGATGTCAAAGAATTTGAGCAATGTTTTCGCAAGCTTCCACTCCTTTTCATGATCCAATACAATGTTAAATGCGTCCAATATCTTTGCAGGATTACTGAAATCTTCGCCAGAGCTGCGAGCAATTGAACAAATACGAGAGTATGTGTACAGTAAATATACGGCAGTATTTCCTCGATCATCCAGCATTTTCTCAAATGAAAACACATAATCACTAATACGATTGTGACAAAGATCAGCGTATTTGATACAACCGTATGCCACTGATTCTTGAGCATCGCTCAACTCCTGTGGTGTTAGTATTTGATCACGACCTCTGTCCTGCAACTGTTTCAAAGAACATTTCATTCCCTCGTCGAGTAAATCAGACAATTTAACGGTATCGCCAGAGCGAGTCTTGAATTTTTTGCCATCTTCACCCAACACGACGCCAAATTGCACATGATCGATACGATGTTCGTTCGGATTAGCAATGCCGCAACGCTGAGCAGCTTCAAATATGGAATTAAAGTGCGTGCTTTGTCCAGAATCCACAACATAGATGATCCAGTTAACACATTCTTCTTCTATGCGGTGTCTAATTGCAGCCATATCTGATGTATCATATGTGAATCCTCCATCCGATTTCACTATTGTTAGCGGTATGCCAGTTTTATTAACATTCGGCCACATAATTTCACGGCCATCGTCGTGCTCCAAGAGATTCTTGCTTCGCAAAAACTCGACAACAGACAACATGCGCGATTGATAAAATGATTCGCCACGTTCCTCAATCGTGACGTCTAGTCGATTGTAAATCTTTTGGAACTCCTGTCGCGAAACGTCACATATGAGTTGCCAGGCCTTTATTGATTTTGGATCACCTGCTTGGGAGAGTGACAACGTGCTGGTAAGCCCGCTTTTTGAAGTGCTCATCATCGTCAAATCTGTAAGTAAAAAAGACAATACACCAATAATTTAGCTTTACACAAATAAAAAAGGGTTTCCTACAACTTTTACACAATTTAAAATTAGTCTGCGAACGAGACTTTCACTATGTTTTCTTAATAATAATTTAAGAAGACATAAACCAAGACAACATAATATAAAGTTAATGATGAAACTTTCGGGTCTTTCCATTAAATGTGCTAACACTCAATACTTACCGCTTTTTTGGACTCTTTGTAAAATGCTTGTAAATCCCCAATTGGTGGACTCTCATTAATGAAGTTGGGAAACCGATCTTCCAAATGGGCAATGAGCATGCCGAACTGTGTACCCCAATCGCCCAGGTGATTAATGCGAAGCACATCATGTTGCAAAAACTCAAGAAGGCGGCAAATCGATTCGCCAATTATCGTTGATCGCAAGTGACCAACATGCATTTGCTTGGCAATGTTTGGCGATGAAAAGTCAACGAGAATGCGTTTCTTGGGCACATTCGGTGGACTGATACCATCACGCAACATAGTGGTCAAGGCACTTACAGCATGTTGCCTACAAAGAAAAAAGAAATATATATTTGTATGCACAACTAATTAAACGTGGAGGAACAAGTAGTAAACTTACTTGCTGAGGAAAACGTTCACGAAGCCAGCACCAGCAACTTCGATTTTATCAATTAATGGTGAAGCCGGGCAACATCTCTTGATCTCAGTGGCAATATCACGCGGTGATATGCTAATGCCGGCTTCTTTCATTTTCTTCGCTAATCCCATGGCATTATTGCATTGGTAATCACCGAATTTGGCGGACACATTATTCACAGCTGCAATAATAACTGGAGTTTTACTGTATAGAGGATAAGCTTCTGCAATTGCTGCCGAAAAGATCTTCTCCAAATGATCCATTATCAAGAGAGTATTATCCGAATCAGTTTCTGGCGACATATTCTTCTTCTCATCGGCTATTGCCTGTTGTAACACAATATTGAGCAACAGATATAAAAGTCATTGGTCAGATATATAGATAAGACAAATTACATACTTGATTAATTATGGCAAGACGATGCTTAAGTTTCGCATTCTCATTCAACAGCTTAACCACGGTGTCATCACCCTCTACATATGGCGACAATTCTTTTCGTGTCGAGTATTGGACTTTCGTGTGCAATTCTTTCGCTACACGTTCCTATTGAACGGATTAAACATAGTTTGTAAATAGTGAAAACAATTCTAATTTTTCCATTATGAACATACCAAACTATTCAGCTTGTTTAACTCTGTTATTAGCCCAGTAGACATACCGCAGTTGTTATTTACTTAGATCTGACCACGTTACAATTCTGAATAAAAGTAGTTGATGTACAATAGCTCTATCGATACTATCGATATTATAAACAAGTTAAAGGAGGAAATAGCGTTGTATTTTCACTCGATAACATATCCGTGTCAAGCAAATGCTGACACGGAATACTACAAAACATATGCAAGTGGGTTGAACAGGTTAAGTAATTCCAAAATACATAAAAATACAAAGATAAAATTTAAAAATCACCATAAACATAAACTCTTTTGGGCTATGATTGGAAAAACACGTGTAAATTATCAAGGACTGTTTTAAAGGTTCAAAGTTATATAATGTTAAAATTAAGTTTATATTAAATCATCAAATTTAAATTTATAGATTTATTTTCAAATTTAAGGATTGGGAAAACTATTTCTGAAATTTTTAAGAATTGTTTGCAATAGTTTTGAATTTAATGAAGCAAACGATGATTAACATAAAGTAAAATAAATAAAAATACTACTTAGGCATACTTGGTCCAAATATTTAAATTATTTTAAAAATAATAAGTGTAATCTAAGCATTCGATGATTTAAACGTTCATCTCAATCAAAGAAGCGTTTAGAAATCGATAACAATATTGTAGACTCCTAAATATATCGATGCATCTTACATCTCTATTCGCTGCATAAATTGCTTTGTTATTGCAGTTATAGAAATTTGACATCGTTTTCTTTACAAAAAATTGAAATAGTTCTTTTTCTGGAAAACTGTGCTAATTTACAGAAATCACAGCTCTTTGAGCGCAATCGTTAATGGTCTAACGAAATACAATAAAGACATTGCTTGTACTTTGTCATCAAAACAGCATTATGGTATGTCTTCCGACATGTTCGTATTTTTGTACGATTTGTTATTTAGTAGATTTGATTAATAATTTTAATATAGATAAATGGAACATTTATATTGAAGCGGTCTGTTATAAGTGCATTAAATATTTATACAACAAAACCAATTCAATGCACACGTCAGTGCAGGCAAATTGAACTGAAAATGATTGTAAATTGCAATGCGACTCGTGATTGGTCTAACATTATTCATTTTGCAGAATTGCGTGTAGTTCTTGCGAAATTGTGATTTACTTCAGCCAACTTATCATTAACAAAATGCGGATTTCCCTAATGTACCGCTGCTTAAGTGCTTTTTTATTTTTGTCGTACTATATTGCAATTAAAGGTTAGCTCTTGTATAGGTTAAAGGTATTTGACAATACAGTGAAGACTCGCTCTGTGGAACGGTCTAGAAGGCTTCTAGTGATTGTTTTTCAAACTATAGTAAATGTGTTAGGAAAAGTGTACATGAAGCAAACTGACCGGCTAATAGAAATGTTTGCATCGGTTTGCAATGAAATCATTGCAATGTAGTAAACCATAAAACTGTAGCCACAATTCTTAAATTATTGTCTAAATTACAATTAGGTGCAAACACAAGCGTAAAGCTACAAGATAACTAAAAATTGCAGCCTCCTAGGTCTTCCCCATTGTGTGTTATAAAATTTGAATGTCCTAAACATGCACATCCATTTATTTTATTGAATAGAATATCTGCAAATATCATAATAATAATCATATTATATATTTTTATAGGATATCCAACAATTGGAAATATTGTGCAAGCAACTTTATGAAGCAACAGACGCCACCATTCGAGCTGATGCTGAGAAAAGTCTCGTATCCTTTGTCAATAGCCAGGATGCCTTACCAAAGTGCCAGCTGCTGTTGGATCGAGCTGATTCAAGCTACGCCCAACTGCTTGCTGCATCAACCCTAACTAAACTAATACAGGGTATCACTTTGACACAGCGCATTGATATTCGCAGCTATGCTCTTAACTACTTGGCAACCAGACCAAACTTGCAGCACTTTGTGGTTCAAGCACTCGTCACGCTGCTAGCGAAGATCACAAAGTATGGTTGGTTCGATTCATACAAAGGTGAATTGATCTTTCAGAACCTGCTTGAAGATGTCAAAAGGTTCTTACAGGTATGCAATGCATATACGATATGTGTACTTCGTATTTAATAGTTATTTATTTATTTATTCGATTCGTTAAGGGATCGGTTGAGCATTGTACAATTGGTGTACAGATTCTCTCACAGCTGGTGTCCGAAATGAATTCAATTGTCGAGTTGGATGCACATCTATCATTTTCCAAAAATCGAAAGATTGCCACATCCTATCGAGATCAACAGCTGTTCGACACTTTCCTACTCTCCTGCTCGCTTTTGGATACAGCGCGCGACAATAGCAAGAACTTGAATTTTATGGACGAATCACAACAAGCGTGAGTTAACATTTAACTTATCCATCCATTTTTTCGATTTGTCTATATTAAAAAAATGCGACATTGCATATCACCAAAGATAACCTAGCTTATGATCCACGATATTTCAA
Organism: Drosophila nasuta; assembly: GCF_023558535.2. NCBI lineage: Eukaryota > Metazoa > Arthropoda > Insecta > Diptera > Drosophilidae > Drosophila > Drosophila nasuta. Next base: position 3,047,962 of record NC_083459.1, on the reverse strand, counting down.
CAGTAATAAGCCATAAGAGACACGGGACTATTCTGCACGAGATTATTTTAGAATTTTGGTATTTCTACTTGACTTCTTAATAATTACAGTTACAACCACGAAATCAGCATATTGGCTTTTTATATTGATTCTATAAACTTCTCAAAGATCGAACAATAAGTGTAAAAGAGTGAATTTCAATATAAAATTGCGACGTAAAGTTCGTATGTTAATGTTTTCGTTTGCAGAATAAAAGAATCAAATTTTTCTAAAGTTTGCATTTTGTGAACATTACAATTAATGTTTTAAATAGAATAAGTTTTAATAATAATTAATTTCGTGTATATAAAACAACGGTCTAACGGTTGATTTTTCTTTTTTTATTAATCTGTTCAGTTTAATATCACAAGTGTTACGTCTTACAAAGAATTGCTTGAGCTTTGACTTTATTGGCAGCTCTACAGATGAATCAGCTGATGATATGAACAATGTGCAGGTTTGTGGTTAATATGATGAATGGTAAAACGATGAATGGTTAATTTAATTATTTTTACCCACAGATACCGACAGCATGGCGTCCGGCTTTTCTTGATTCCAACACATTAAAATTGTTCTTCGATTTATATCAAATATTACCGAATGGTTTAGCGAGTTACTCACTATCGTGCCTAGTGCAAATGACATCGGTTCGAAGATCTCTATTTAGTAACTCGGAGCGAACAAAGTTTTTGACCCATTTAGTTGAGGGTGTCAAAAAATATACTCACCAATTTACATGTAAGTATCAATTTGTATTGCCATTGAAAAAGATAGATCAAAAGAAAAATGTTTATTATGAATGATGCTCAAAGAATGAATGAATAACATTTCCAGATAAAACAACACTTTACTTCTTAGTTATCTAATCACATTTTAAATGTATCTTTTACAGGGACTTAGTGATCCTGATAATTATCATGAGTTCTGTCGTCTGCTTGCCCGTCTCAAGTCCAACTATCAACTGGGTGAACTTATTGCTGTTCCTTGTTATCCCGAAGCCATAGAACTGATTGCAAAATTCACAGTACAGTCGTTACATGTAAGTTTGTACTGTTTTATTTTTTTCGAATTTGTAATAAGTACTGATTTATTTGCTTCATCAGATGTGGCTCTTTGCTCCAAACAGTGTCCACTATTTGCTTACGCTTTGGCAGCGTATGGTTGCGTCAGTGCCATATGTTAAATCGCCGGATCCGCATTTACTTGGCACATACACTCCGGAAGTGGTTAAGGCGTACATTGAGTCTCGCCTGGATGCTGTGCCTTTAATTGTTCGTGATAATATGGAGGATCCATTAGATGATCTTTGCATGGTGCAGCAACAACTCGAGCAGTTGTCGGTTATTGAACGTTGCGAGTACAACAAGACGTGTAATTTTCTAGTGCAGCACTTTGATCAAAAAAGCACGAGAATACGAAAATCTAATACAAATGCCAAATGCCAACCCCACAGATATCACTGTACATGAGCTGCAGTTAACGTGGTTGGTCTATATAATTGGCTCGGCCATTGTTGGCAGACTTTCAGTAACAACCAGCGACGAACATGACAATATGGATGCCGAGCTTGTGATTCGTGTATTGCAATTAATGAGTTTAACTGACTCCCGTCTACCGCAGACCGGATGTGAGAAGCTAGAGTTGGCAATTCTAAGTTTCTTAGATCAGGTTCGGAAGATGCACAGCAGTGACCAAGCTCAGAAAGCAACTGTATATAAGCGACTAAGCGAAGTATTTGGATTGAATGATGAACAAATGTTGCTCAGTTTCATCAATCGTAAAATGTAAGTGTTATCTGTAATCAGTACAGAACTTAATGCATTATATGTTCGAAGGTATTAAGGAAACTTAAATCGACCTTTTCTCCATAACTTTTCTTTCTGTAAGTCACGTCTTTTTTATATTTCTGTCTTTTCAGTATAACTAACCTTAAATTCTGGGGTCGCTCTGAGCAAATAATAACAAAAACATTAATGTTATTGTCGGACCTTTCGGTGCACTTTAATTCAGTGCGTAAATTGGCACGTTTAGAAGAAGTCCAATTCATGTTAACACATCACACAAGCGAACATTTTCCCTTCCTTGGTACGAGTTCGTCATTGAACGAAATGCGTTGTCGCACAATGTTTTACACTTCGCTCAGTCGCTTATTAATGTTTGACTTGGGCGAGGACGAAGAGCGTTTCTACAATTTCTTAACACCACTCACAAGTAAGTCGCATGAGCTAAGTTTAAATTATACATATATATTTTATACAGTTTGCTCTCAGATCAATTTGAATCACTTGGCAATGTGTTGATGGACACCAAATGCTTTCCCAATGATGAAGTGAAGAAGGCGATTATTGGTCTATCGCGAGATTTACGTGGTCTGGCATTACCTCTTAATGCTCGCATTCAATACACCATGCTATTTGAGTGGCTGTAAGTATTCGTCGATTCGCCCTCGATACTCATTCCCACTTGATTTCCTATTGATGGTACACTAATTGCAGTTACTACACTGATTATTTACCAATACTTCTTCGTGCTGTTGAGCTTTGGGCGCATGAACCTGCTATCACGACACCTGTGTTAAAGCTGTTTGCCGAATTGGTGCATTGTCGCACTCAACGTTTGGCTGGCAATGTGTCTAGCCCAATGGGCATTTTATTGTTTCGAGAGGCATCAAAACTGATCTGTATTTACGGCAATCGTATTTTGCACCTTGAAGTGTCAAACGATCAACTATATCCGATGAAACTGAAAGGGATATCCATATGCTTTCTAATATTAAAAAATGCACTTGGGGGTAATTATGTTAACTGTGGGGTATTTAAATTATATGGAGACGACACATTACACAATGTTCTTGACATCATCGCTCAGCTTATTCTGTCTATTCGCCAAAGCGACTTGTTGGTAAGTTAAACTGGTAACCGTAACTGGTAACCACAAAGTAAACATCCTCACATATCTTAAATACACATTTACAATCAACAGGAATACCCAAAACTGGCGTCAGCATATTACAATTTATTGAACTGCCTATCTCAAGATCATGTCACATATCTTGCTGCTTTTGAACCTCGTGCGTTTGTCTACATTCTTGAAAGTTTGACGAAGGGACTTGCCGCCTTAGGTGGGTATTTTCATTTATTTGTTGCCCCCCTTTCAATGCTTGAAACTAATGTTCTAATTTTTATTAAATTTTAGATTCAGCAATTTACATCAGCTGCTGCACCATTTTGGATAGCATCGTTTCGTATATCTTCAAGCAACTGCAATTGAAAAGTAATTTATTCCGATATTTTGTTTTTAAAACATATTATAATCTTTATTTTTCTAGTTTCAACATTCCCCAATAAGAAGCTACGTAGATTGACACGTGAAAATTCACAGTTTCTTAAGGTAAGTATGTGACACTTCACAATTATTTATAAAATATCTCATTTTTGACTTTAAAAAAGTCAACTTTCAATCTTCAAACAATTCCCTTCATAAGCATTTTACTTTGTTGTGTGTCGTCCCTCTCTTTCTATTTGGTGTCTGCACTTGGATTGGGAACCAATCAGACGAATCACACTACAATTATAAACAAAGTACAGTGTACCCAACATAGAACAAACTGGTTTGAATGTAAAGAAAGTGAGTTCTCGCTTTCTGAAATTTCAAGTCGGAAATTCCTTCATTTAAATAATGTAAATTATTCAAGAATTATCTTATTATATGTTAGGCATTATGATAATATGAATATTCTCACTAAGTAAACTTTCTACTTCAATATTTTTAGGTGGTTGAATTGAACTCGGAGTTGTTACAAAGTATGATGTCATCTTTGTTAAACAATGTACTCGCTGAAGATGGTAGAAACCAATGGTCCATGTCTCGTCCACTTTTGGTACTTATTCTGCTTTATGAGGACTATTACCGGTAATTATCCTTTAAAATGATTAACAACAAAAATGCAAATGAAAAGTAACTTTTGTTTGTTATCTAGATCATTAAAAGAAACAATAATACGAACACAACCTGTAGAGAAACAGCAAACAATGGCTCAGTGGTTTGAGGACCTAATGCTTGGCATAGAGCGTAATGTGTCCAGTAAAAATAAGGAAAAGTAAGGATAAAACCACATTGTTTGTATTACAATAATTAAGTAAATTAAATTGTTGAATATGTGAGATCAAGAGATTGCAAAACTTTAAAAAACACTTTTGGTAAACACAAAGGCATACAAATTTGAAAGTAGGAAATCATTAATATTTTAAAGAGTTTTACTTTATAAAGTTACAAGTAATTTATGTGAATATTTCCTTCTATTTTGCTTTAGGTTTACGCAGAATTTATCAACGTTTCGGCGAGATGTCGTTAATCTACCAAAATCGACGACGTACTCTACAGGTATTGATTACTTTATATACATATTCCCTATTCACAATAGAATAGTATATGAGTATGCATCAGAGTTAATAAAAACCGAATTCTATTAATTTATTTTTGCAGAGAATTCATACCAGGTGTATACTGAAACAAACTACTCAATATCGGTATAACTGTTGGATTTGGATTTTGTTTGCTTACATCTACTGGTGTTACCTGTCAACAAGCTGTCATAACACAATTTTATTAACATTATCTTGTATTTGTATATAAGTAACTCATTTATAAAACAAACTAATTTAAATTAAGAAATAATTCTTGATAAAATTATACAATTGATAATGTCAATCAAAATAAATGATTAGTTTTATTAATATAACATAAAACGATAAAATATTGAGACAGCATTCCCACAAAACCACAATCTCATTCCTATCGGAATATTCTTTACATATTTATTTTATGGTATAACAAATACAGCTTGTTCTTGTAATTTACCAGTTTGGGAGTACAAATTGTAGTCCGGTTCCTTACTTGAATTTTCAAATTTTAATGGTGAAATTAAAAAACATTTAAAAACTTGTTTCAGGTCACACAATTTTTATTTGTTGTTTTGCGCATTTATACATTAATGGTTCAGAGTTTTCAATTAGTTTCCCCAATATTCGCATTATTATACCAAATCTGGGAATAATTTTTGTTTTTTGGCTTTTATACAATTTATTGCAAACAGTTATGGTCAAATGTGAACAATGGTAGCCTTAACAAATTTATAGAGATTTTTGTTTACGAATGACTTTGGTCTAATGGATACAAGTTATCACTGGGTAAAAGAGAGAGAGTATAAAAAATAAGTAAATTGACTTTCTTATATTTGCCATTTCGAACGAAATCCTAGGAGTAATCGCTTAGAAATATATGGATGACCTAATGCATATTCTACCAATAATATGTATATTAATTACTATCATAAATATGATATAAAACCTTTATGAAAATGCATTTTGCTCTCGTGGTGTTTATACGTTTATTTGTTGTCATTCTACCGCTTTTATTAATTCTCATTCAAAAGTTAACTACATTTGAAAAAAAATATTAACAATCTTGTGCCCATCCCTGTTAAAGAGCGCAAATTGAAGTAAAGTGTAATAGCAATTAAATGAATTTTCGATGTAGTTGGGAAAGTTCGATTTAATAGTTTCTTTTTACATGATCTACATTGATTAAGAACTCATTTTTGCTTCTCAAAATTTAACGATCGCGGCATTAAGGCGAGACATGCATGCGCCTGCTGTTCCATGAAAATTTGATCTTTGGTTTTTCCGCAAGCAACACGAGCCCATTTTGGATCTAACAGATGATCGCTCGTTGAGCCACGAAGCCGATGATAATATGGCCGATTCTCTTTTTTGCCCTCATCGAAAAGCAGATCCTGACCGCCGCATAGTGAATCTTTCATAATGTTGCTTGGCGAAAAATGTGCAGGCGATTGCTCCGATGATAAAAATTTACTTGGTGTTTCGGTTTCGAACGGTAACGTCTTCTTTCCATATTGTATGTTATAGCCCCAACTAGGAAGCAATGATTTTCTCGTACGCTTTGGCGCTGGGGAATGTACGCTTCTGTATGCAAGTGAATTGGAACACTCAAGATCCGAGCGATCGTCGCGTTCAGTGTTTTCGCCGACACCTTTGCTACTGTTGTTAAGGTCTGAATCATTCATCTGCTCCTCGTTGATAATTTCGGCCAAATCCTCAACCAGACTCGACGGGCTTGAGGGAATATAGGAGCGTCCATCACGCTTCTCGCGTTTACCAATGGCAGCGAGAGCATTCTTAAACGGAGTTGGCGTCCGCAGCCCAACAATACCTGCGGAGGGAAAGCAAGAGGGATACATTTTTAAGAGTGTACAGTGAATAAAATATATAGAATTTTAAAGAATATGATTCTTAAGCTATTCTACAATCTGTCTGCCTTTAGCAATAATTCAATTGGATATTTAATCGTTTTATAGATTATCATTATGACTGTACTCACTTTTATGTGGTGTTTCAATTGATGATGATTCCAATTCCTTCTTAATTTCCATGCCAACGCGATTATAGACTTTAGTCACGGGCGTGCTAGCTCGCAAGTTCATATCCTCGAATGTGGTCAGACAGGGTGATCTAAGGAATTGACTCGGCGAAAAGGGTAATGATTTGATTGGCGTTATAACTGGCGATTCGGGCAGCTTGTTTTTATATTCGCTCTTGAGTTCAACATACGGATGTTGTGTCGTTGCCTGCCCATTGTCGACAGCAGCATTTTGCTTGCGGGATCGCTTCAAGATATTGGGTGTTGGTCTGTGGCCCAGTTTTAGATCCGTGTATTGCAAAAGCGATTGCGCCGAAGCTGATATCGATACTAGTTTGCCAAGTCCATCGGCTCCGCCCCCGGCAGCTGCTGTTGCATTGTTTGCTTTGACATCCTTCTTGGCAATATTCTCCTCATTGCAAGAGTCACTTGTGGCCATATTCGAATCACCATTTAATTCGTTTATCTTGCCATGGCCAGCCTGTTGTTGTTGCTGCTGCTGTTGTGGTGGCTTGGCACCAATGCCGCCTATGCCACCGGATTTGATCAAAGTGATGAGATGCGTGCGAGAGCTTTTCAAATCGCCCGTTGTTAACGTATTCACCGATCGTCGCTCAGCATCATATTTGCGACGCATTGTTGAGTTCCAATGATTTTTAATCGCATTATCTGTGCGTCCTGGCAAAAGTTTTGCAATCTTTGCCCACTGATTTCCCAGCTTGATGTGAGCATTGTAAATGATCTTATCCTCCTCCTCGGTCCAAGCGGTCTTCTTGATATTGGGATTAAGGTGATTGTGCCAACGTTCCCGACACTGTTTGCCAATGCGACCATTCAAATATCGCGCAATTAGTGTCCACTTCTTGGGCCCAAAACGTCGCACCAATTCAATAACTTTCTCATCCTCATCGCGGGTCCACGGGCCTTTGATGAGCTCCGGATTAAGGACTTTGGCCCAACGCTGCTGGACTTGTTGCTCAAGCCGATCCTTAAAGTGTGTGCCAATAATGTCCCAGCTTTCACCGTGTTTCTCCACCAACGATTTGAGCAAAACATCTTCGGACTTCGACCAACGCTTGCCAAAACCATAGTTTGGATGTCCAGTCGTCGCAATCTTTGATGTCTGTGTCTGCAGCTGAAGGTGAATTGTTTTACCCCTCGCCAATTGTCCATCATTATCGTCATCATCATCATCATCGCCATCCCCATCCCCATCTCCATCACCGTGAGTATCGTCATCATCGGCAGCAAAGTCTGCCTCCAATTTTGCTTCTTTATTTTTTAAATGATCGGCTGTAGCAGCAGCTACTTCGTGGCCATCATTTTCATGGTCGCTATATTCAGATGCTTCAGAGTCCTCCGAAAGAAATTCCAAATTCTCATCGCCAAGATTGGCGTTGCACACACTGTCTGCCATGCTGTGTGAGTGTCTGCTTACGACTTTCGTGGTGAGCAGAAATGAAAGATTTCAGTGCGCAACGTGCTGTCGCCGCAGTTTCTAGTGTAAAAATGAACGTGTCCGCGACAGTACAAACACTTTATAGCACTGGCATGCGGAGGCGGATGGTGTAAATAATGTTCGCAAATATCACTGAATGTGCTACTGGGTATTCGTTCTTTACAGCTGAGGCACTGTATCACATTGACCGGATGTCGCTGATCTCCAGACAATAATGGATGCGTTGCATCACTTTCAGATCGGCTGAGGTCAGTTGTACTTGCAACCGAAGATAACATTAAGCATTTAAAAAAAAAATAGAAAATAAACGACTTGTGTACAATTGTGTTTTCTTGCAATCCTTAATAATCACAATCCAACACATCAAAATTAATATCTGCATATATGTATAATTTCAATCACAATGTCGATACGCCTTAACTGACGTCTCCTCCAACTGTAGATTTTTTAAATAGCATGTAGTTTATTGTAAATATTGCGTTTATCCACATCCGTGATTTCAATTTATCCGGCTACGACGTAACTTTAGTTATTTTCATACTAGAACCGAACTCGTAGTTTTGTTAACATTTGACAGTTATTTATTCGATTACGACTTTTAATAGTCCACTTGCAAGTAATAAACAATTTAATTAATTCTGTCACAAAAGCATTGAATTTACTTGACGGCGTCGATTACAGTTTGTTATCGAACCACGAGTTTCATGAAACGGAACCAAAACGATATCATTGAGCAAGATAGCATCTAATCAATCCGAAACGTGGAATTGGAACAAAAAATTGGGAATTGTTTATTCAGTTATCGATTGACAATTTTTCATGTTCGTTATATTTATGTGACTTAGGAAAATGTTATCAAACAAGCATAATAGCAGGAATAACAACGCGAAACGTTTAAAATAAATATCGTACACAATATTTAAAATTACAAATATCGATATTTTATTATACTTATTTATTATTTTTATTGTTCTGTGTTAAAATTTGGAGAATATAATCCCGATATATTCGTTGTTAAGCACTTGTTTTTATTCTATTTATTTAATTTTTTGTATAATTAGTGTTTTATAACATTTAGCCAACAATCGTAACTATAAGTAAAAATGCATTGCCAAACTACAGCTTTATTGTAAATTATTTCTCTTAAATTTTTCACGACGTCTGTCGACCATACTCGAACCCAAGTGGATAGCGCGATTACCAGCGAACATTATATTTTATTTGCAATTTAAGCTTCGATAGGTGTTTTGCTTGTCAGACTTAAACCCCACACTCTGATAATATATCATTCTACCCTTTAGGCCTTTGCCAATATAATGATAAGTCTTAAAATTGAGCCTTTTAGCTATTACCATTTCGGTTGTGCTTGATTGGTTCAGTCAGTTAGAACAAACATAGATTATTCATTAGACATAAACATATTTTCGCAAATTTTTGAGGAAAATTCGTTATCCAATTAAAAGAATTCAGGCTTCTCAGTTGAAAAAATATTCAGGAACTAAGGACTCAGAGAAGGTTGCAAAGTGTTGATTTTACAGACCTCCCAATTATTGTCGTATTAAATTATATTGCTCATTACTTTCCTCAAGAAGTTTATATTTTTAACTATTATACACGTATTTCGTTGAATTTTAAATTTTACTATAGGTCTTAAAGTGAAATGTAGAAATATTACTCAGTTTCCACCTATAAAGATAAAAAACTCACGATGATCATAGTTAAAAAAAAAGTTAGTTCCAGATTATTAGTCATTCACATTTGAGGTACATTCTTTTCATTTATTGTAGGAAATTACTTGTATCACAAAAATTGTATGGGTTGTTAAATGTATTCCTCATGAATAGAAATTATCAACATATTATGATAATACTCAGTTAATTTAAATGTACAATAAATTACAACGTCTTTGTTCTTACAACGTAAAACACACACATAAAGTTTTAAATATAAGTACATACAAGTCAATTGCCAATGACAGTCAATAAAATCAGGTCGGGATTTGATGCATACCCATTGGCAACACTTGACGTACATTCATGTTAATGCGCGATTCGTGAATGAACTCATTAAACGGTTGCCAGAATAATTCATCCTTCACTTTTTCGAATAATTTCGAGTCCAATGCATTATTAAGATTTGTATCCATGTTCCCAACGTCATTGTTTTCTTTAGAGGTATTAGCTTTTGATTCGACAATATTCCATGGCTCCTGATCAGTTGTCATAACACGTGGAACAGCATGATAACAAAGGCGGGATGCTTCCGACATTACTAGTACATCGCCGCTACGAAGATATATCGCCGAAGGTTTCTCATTTAATGTCGTGCCACCTATAAGGAATATCGCAGATTGTCCGAAACTGTAAATATATAACGGAAAGAAATAGAATGTTTTGCAAACTAATTCATTATTATTTATGTACCTATATGAGAACAATGGTGCCGAATGATTTAGCTCCGAATGATCTGTGTGTCCTGATAAACAAGTGCCGATGGGATAATAATTGACGATGGCAGCTTGTGGCACAAAGTTGGTGTATCCAAGTGTCACACAAAATGCTTCGCATAAACTTGCCAAATCTGAAGGAAACGTTGAGTGCATTGCTTCATCGTAGACTTTGGTGTCCCAATTGTGATGATATCCTAACGTTGTCCAGCGCATTGCAACCTTAAGGCGGCTGGCCAGCTTAACATCACCATTGTTGCTGCAGTTTTGCAGCTCTTGCCACCAGTTGGATAGAGCAGCAGGTGAAAACTTTGTGGCATCCAAGTTAGAGACGTATGGCGGTTGTGAATAGTCTCGAAGACCGCGTGCAATCCAATAGCGTTGACCGCTCAATGTAAACGGATTCCGAATGAGCAGTAGTCCAGGATGATTTGACAGTTGGTAACATCGCCACAAATGCTCCGGCTGCAGTCCAACAGCCTGCCGCAGTCTTGCCTCACTTTGAATGAATGCAGATTCAGAGATATGCACAGGTTTCACCAACTACATATGTATGTACATATGTGTGCGAACACACACACACACACATACATGTGCATATGCAACTCATCAGTTTGCTTCCCACATGTTTAGAACATACTCTGTATTGTATTTATGTACTTACATTATGCCAACTGTGAGATGTAATTTTATTTTCTTCGTACAAGTCAACGTCAATCACATCTTGTAGGTCGGGCGGGGGATTTTTCTTTTTATATTGCTGGAACGCTTGTTTGAACATTTTGCAAATCTTTTTTTGTAATCACAATAAACTCTCATATCTCTGAGTAGCTAGTTCTACCAGCTGTGAGAGCGTGTGATTGCTATCGATTCTTAATCGGACTTTTTGGCGTTTTTGGTATATTCCAACTGTGTTGAAATGTACATTTTTTAAATATTGATCATGGTTACACTCTGGCAAGTAAAACAGTTTTGGGAAGTTATTTTTTTATGAAACAAATTGTCCCAATCGATCATAAATTTATTTTTCTTCGAAAAGAAAATATTTTATATTTTATTTATGTTGCTGCAAAAAATATATTTTCATCTCTAAATGTTTTTTCTTTACAAGAAATTTAACTGCTAAATAAAATTTCAAATTATGGTTTTGTAACAAACAAAATAGCAAATAAATTTAAAGGAATAATCTATAAATAAAATTCCATGAATTTTGTTGAATATACATATGTTTGAATTCTGGAAGCTATGAAAACGGACAATAGTCCTGTATCAAATTCTTCAAATTGTTTTGTAATATTGAATGGGCACATATGATATTTCTAAAGGAACCCAAAAGTCCTTTTGTGTGTGTGACGCAAGATCCCCTGCAAAATACCAACCGACCAAGCAACCAACAATAACAATATGAGAATTCATTCATCTAACGAGCATAAAAACAGCTGGTCGCACTCAACGCTGTATTCTTATTAGACAGTCTGGTGTATCATTGTGTGTACCACAAAAAAATGTACCGAAATGTACCAAAAATGTTCGGCGTACACTTGCTTTTCCTCTCAATTATTCTCTTACTTTCATTTTATACTGTACACGTTGTATACGTGTATGTATGTATGTCTGTACATACATACGTATGTAGGCATGAATGTATATCTCTCTCTTTTTAATCTTGCACTCCTTGTAATTGCGCTGCGCAGCAAAAGCAGCGCGCGCCACAGAGCACCGAAAAAATTCATTTTCCACATTTTTGTTAGCCACAGGCGGGCGGACACAGGCTCAGAGTGCCGAGTGCGTCGGATGTCCTCTAATCGTGCGAGTGTCCTTTGTGTCTCTTGACGTGCGTCGTCGTCGTCGTCGTCGTCGAAAGTCGACAGGAGAAGCAAAAACCAAATCGTACAATTACACAAAAATTATATCACAATTTCTCTCGACTGCAAAAGAAGCGCTCCAAGAATTCCAATAGGAAAAATATATTTTAGTTGTATATCCAATTGGATCGTCTATAAAACATACATACATATAAATGTAATACATATTGCCTAACAATAATAATAAGAGCGAATATTTGTCTGTTTTTTGTATGTGATTTATTTGTTACTTACAACAATATTGTGTGCGAAAAAAATCAAAGAAAAAATTGAAACGAAAATCGGAAAAACGAAAAAATAGAAAAAGTTTGTAGCCCAATACAGAGGGCAGTATTATGGAATCGAAGCAGGTTGCAAGGTAATGAAAAATGTCTGCGAATGTGTCTGTGTGCGTGCAAGTGTGAGTGTCTATGTGAGTGTGTGATGCATGTGACAGTGCTGTATTATTGTTAGGTGCTAATATACACACACACACACACACAGAAACAAAAATAAAAGTACATATTTTATGCTTCTATGCCGTTTTTGCAATTTCAATCGTCTTTCATAAATAACACGATATCTATGGGTGTTGTGTATGTATGTAGCTTTGTTGCGCCGCCTTTCTGTCATATATTTTGACATACATACATATGTATGTATGTATACGCAAATAGTGTATGTCGATGTATGTACATATGTACATAAATGCGCATATGTTTTTATGAACGAACATTGTTCAAGTTATTTATCTTAACTAAACGTATCTGTGAATATGCATATGTACATACATACTTATACATATGTATGTATCTATATTATGTGGTTCATTCTGCACACACATACTCATGCAAATGTATGTGTATACACATATATATTTACATGCATATGGTCACACACACACAGGCAAATGTATGTGCATGTTTATTTACATTAAGCGCACAAAGCATTCTTTGCTTTTTCAAGTTCATATTGTTATTGTAATTAATTGTTGTTCATTTGTAACGACAAGGTCGTCATTCAATACTTCAAGCCTACGTACGTTTGTATATAGACTTCTCTATGCTCTTAAGGATGTCTGTATGTATTTCAAATATACATATCTATATACATATTATGTGAATTATATGTGCAAAGCAATATGTGAGCCTGGATCCTAAGCTATGTGCATTTACATAAGTTCAGCTGTAATTTTTTTTTTGTGATGCATACGTAAAAAATGTATGTTTACACTATCGTAAACATTTGTGCAGTTGTTGTGCATACATACGTATGCATGTTTGTATGTACATACATAGAAAAATAATGAATAGGATGAGAAATACAAAAAAACGGTCTGTCGAGAGTACTCGACAACGATTTACCAGCTTCGAGATGCCCTAAACACGCACGTATTATCCCTCATTAGTATGTGTGTGTGTGTGTGTGTGTGCATTAATACGTATACGTATGTATACATACCTCCATGCCTATGTTTGTGTGTGTGCATACATCTATAAGCGAATAGATACGACGAGGGTACAAGGTCGTTCCAAGCTACGCAGCTGTCGGCGATACTGCTCCACACATCGGTACTTATTGCATTTTGTACCAAAGCTTGTGTGTTCTTCTTCGTACATTTGTAGATCACCTTGTGTTCCAAGCGGTACAATTGGTGTTTCTAAATTATGTAATTTAACTCGGTTTGTTTATTATGTAAGAGATGCATTATTATGATTTCACGGATATGAAAGTGAAACATTATTTGGTTTTTATGTTTGCACTTTATTTTTTATTTTTATTAAAGAGTTGCATCGGATTTATATTGAGAGATTATACATTTTAGTCAAGTCAAGTTTGGAGTAGAATTTATCCGAAGATTAAAAAAAAGAAACTGCTTCTTTCAAGGTAGTGTTTATTTCCGGTGAACACATTCAAAACTATATTGTAAATAATATTTAAGTACAGTTTCGGATCGGATGTTAATCGGATCTTATAAACGAAAGAGTTATTGTTTTCATACTCTTATCAATCGACTGCTGCTAACTTCTATTCAGATCTGCTGAGATCAGGTTCATAATATATGCATATTCTGATATTCAGATATTGATGCTCGTTCCTTATGATTATCAATCATCTTTTGATGAGCTAAATTTTAATCATTTGAATTTAATGAATGGAGCACAATCAACCGAATCAAAGAAATTGAAGGATGATCAAATAGCTTCAAGCAATTTTTTTTATTCGGATAAGCAAAGATTCTCTTCTTGCATTTAAGACCTCCATAATTAACACTATGTAGTGTTTCTTAGGCATTAAAAAACAATAGTCCCAATCCGCAATTATTATTCAAATTTCCACAATTCATGAACCTTTGTGATAGATTTGAATATCATTAATAAAAATCAGAAGATCTTCCTATGTAAGTCTGTTGATGGGGTACAAAATCTATTATTTATTTGTGTTATTTGTGTTTATTTGCAGTGGTATACCCGAAACATTCCGAACTCCAATCACATTTATGATCACTCAAGGTCCTCTCAATTCCCTATATGGATAACGCAATATTTTGTTAATTATAAGGATTCTACGCTTGTCGTAGAACAATTCTAGAAAATCATCAACAATGAAACTATGTAAGTATAATAATAATATATCATTAAGTTTTAACAAATCAGAATCAGTGCCAGAATATCGTTGATAAGTTAATAGTGATAAAGCAGTAATAATTTTCAAACAAATTTTAAGAAAAAAAAAACACAATTATTACAAAAATGTTTCAAAAAACCTTTAATGTGATCCGTTGATAAAGTTAAAAATGATTTACGAGATACTTTTTATAGTAAGAAATTTAAATCTATAAGCTATATCTTCAGTTATTAGAACAGTTTTTCAGTATTATTGAAAAATACAGTACCGTTTAATACATTTGTGTCAAGCTAGAAAGCTTTATGGTACATTGCAAATGGTACATCCCCAAGAACGGTACATTTTTTGATAACCTATGTAAGATCTTCAACTTGAAAGCCTAATGGATTGGTTCAATTTGATTGAAATCATGGTTCAATGCAATGGTAATCAGTGCAAATAGGCTGAAATGAAAGATTTTTGTAGCAGACAGATTCGATTTACAATAATTACACAAAAAAACAATAGAACACTTTTCTAATAAAGCTGATTTCTTCTGCAATTTACAGCAAACATTTTTACATACTACAACACCTTGGAATTCGGGTAACGGCAACAGGAAGTCTTCAAATATTGTAAACATATTAAGTATTCAAAACCAATTTAAACATATTGCTGAAACCGACAAGAAAATAGCCCAAAGATACGTTGCAGTCACTTAAGCAATTCGAATACGTAAAAATCAAGATCCCAAGAGAAAATCAAAAACACCCTGCGAAAAAAGAAGCAAGAACAACAAAAACAACAACAACGGGGGGTGCTGAACCGTCTGAATAACGGCGGTTTATCCATTATCCGAAAAGAGGGCCATGGAACCGCCTGGCTTGCCCGGCTTGCCGCCATCTAGAGATCGACAGTTAGTTCTGTGCAATGAGTCAACATCGCCACACATTGTCGTCACAACTTCCTCAACTATATCGAAAGAGCCACAGATTCAAAATCCGCAGCAACATGTGAAGCCAACTTCATTGAGTTTGCAGCCGCTGGTTGCGTTGCCACAGGGACAAGGACAGACGCAAGAGTTGCCCGCACACACACAAGCAAACAACAATCGAATAACGTCCACAACAACAACAACAACAACTACAACAACAGCAGCAGCAGCAATTGGCAGCGGCAACAGCAGTAGTAGTAATATTCATTGTGCCAGCAGCATTCCCGATTTGGCATCCACGGCAACTGCCATATCTGCCACGACTCAGGCGGCAACTGCATTCAGTGGCAGTGCAGTAGGTCATCACCATCCACATCAGCATCAGCACCCACATCAGCATCAGCATCCACATCAGCATCCACATCCGCATCCACATCCGCATCATCAGCAACATCAGCCAGCGGGCTCAACAACAGCGGCTTCTCATCAACACCATGGCTCGACCTGTGGCTCTGGCTCAATCGGCAGCAATTCGCCGTTTTGTGCAACCCAACTACCGCAGCCCCAAACAATTGAGAAGCTCTCCCGTCCGATGTCGTTCGACAAGGTGAGTGTACCTTTATGTAGATATATATACCTTATATAGAACACATTAAATTATCAAGCCTGTTGGTGATCGTGAAGTTTAATCAAGTTGACGTCACAAGTGAACATTCAATGAGTGAGCTTTTGTAGCAATACAAGTAATGTTTATCTATTCAACTTCACTGAAACCTTAAACTTTACATATACTCTGTATGGTTCCGATTTTTATACCCGCTAACTATATCATAGAGTGGTATTATAACTATGTGCCTGCAGGAAATGTATGTAACAGGCAAAATAAGTTATCTCCGATCCTATAAAATATATATATTCTTGATCAGCGTCAACAGCCAACACGATATAGCCATGTCCATTCGTCTTTCCTTCCGTCGTCCGTATGAACAACTATGTTAGATCTCAGAGACTATAAGAGACAGAGATATAATTTTTTTTAGGCACCACTTGTGATGTTTACATGCAGATCAAGAAATACATGCGTCATTTTAAAGCTAGAGCCGATTTTTGGTACATATAATAACAACTGCCGTAAAAAATCAGATAAAAATTGTACATGTTATTTAAGAAATAGTTTTGTATGGGGAGAAACTCCTGCCAAGTACGGGACTTAGTTGTTTTGGCTGACAACATGGCATATTTGGTACTCTAACGTATATTTTTAATGTTGTACTATATCAATATATATATTATATCAAACATAGCCTTTGGAATGTTTTAGTAGTTTTGCGGTATATGAAATTGGGAATATTTTCTGAATAATACCGCACTGTTGCACACTTGAATATAGATTCCTTACTTGCTTTTTAGTTTGGCTTGATAATATTAATACAAAGCAATATAAGCTACTATTGCTGAAAAAGAAACTCCGAAAAAAAGATATAAATACAAAGAAAAATATATTGAAAACAAGACGAAAATACGTGTACTTTGAGCAATCGTTAATTAAAACAAGTAAGAAAGCTACAGTCGAGTGTACTCGACTGTGAGATACCCGCTACCCAATTTGATTAAAGCCAATATATTTTGCGGTATTATTCTCAAAATATACCAAATACACTGCAAATATACCTAAAATATACCAAATAGTATACTTATGTGGTATATCGATATAGTACCGCATTCAAAATATACCATGGACGGCTCAATATACCAGATTGTCAGCTAAAGCAACTCAGACCCCTAGTAAGTAGGCGATTTGCCCATACAAAAGTATTTCTTTAATAACTTTTTTTATTTTATCTGATCGCAACCAAATTTTCAGGAATCATAACTACTATAGTAATTATACTATATACCAAAATTCGTAACTCTAGCTTTAAAATTACGCTTTCTATTTGATTTTTTTTGATTTGCGGGGGCGGAAGTGGGCGTGGCAAAAATTTGAAACAAACTTGATCTGCGTGCAAACATAGCAAATGCAGTCGAAAAAAAATTATAGCTCTATCTCTTATAGTCTCTGAGATCTAGGTGTTCATACGGACGGACGGACAGACACACAGACGGACAGACGGACATGGCTAGATCGTCTCGGCTGTTGACGCTGATCAAGAATATATATACTTTATAGGGTCGGAGATGACTCCTTCTACCTGTTACATACATTTCCTGTCGGCACAAAGTTATAATACCCTTTTACCCTATGGGTAGCGGGTATAAAAAAACTTTCAAATTTGGAATCGATCGATGCGTTCTTTTATTTGCTCAAATCCGAATAATTGATCGCAAGTTTGTTTTTCGATTTGTGATGATTAACAAAACATGTTCCTTGAATACATTTACTTATATTACATTATCAGCAATATTGATCAAAGCTACTCACTTAGATCCCATACTCAAATAAATATATTTTAAATGTACATTTAAGCAAATATTTTACATTGCACACGATTTTGGTCTTTTCAGATGGAAATGCTGGTGCGTGAGATGCAGGATCAAGAACATGGAGTTCCAGTGCGACAACAGAAGATATTCCTCACATCCATACCATATGCATTTATGGGTATGTAAATACGTAGTACATATGTATATAAAAGATTCATAAGATGTTTGGAGAATAGTACAAAATGGTTCTGATCTCTGTAGCAGCAGTTTGGCGCTGAGTATCTGAGATCAGATTCAATATTGGATTGATTGTGATTTAAAAATATTGTATTTGCTTTTAAGCAGTCAGAATCCGAGATTAACAGACTTAAAAGGATATTTGTGGGTGGAAATATGCAAATTTTAAATTTTAAATATATGTAGCATCAATATATATTTGAATATTAGACTATAATAATATATATATAATATTTCAAAGGAACCTTTCTCAGAACCACAAAATTATGTACCATGAAACTTTTTCGCGTTTCCTAAATTTCCCTTTTTTGTGTATAACCAAAATGAAAAGAGAAAATATTGTTTTTTTGGTATTACAGGTTACGATCTAATTGAGTGGCTCATGGATCGCCTTCAGATTGAGGAGTCGGAGGCGTTAAACATTGCTAATCAATTATGCCTTCATGGCTACTTTTTTTCCTGTCAACGACTCCAAGATGCTGACCGTCAAAGACGACTCATCGCTTTACCGCTTCCAAACACCTTACTATTGGCCCTGGCAGCACAAGGCACCCGACAATGTTGAATACGCGATTTATTTGGCAAAAAGGTCACTACGCAACAAGCAGAGACATGCCCTTGAGGATTACGAGGCGGAAGCCTTGGCATCGCTGCACAAGAATCTAAAGGGCAAGTGGGACTTCATTTCCATGCAGGCCGAGGAGCAGGTGCGCTTGGCCAAGGATCGCAAGAAGGGTGACAAAATCGTTGGTGATTCGCAAGAGCGTGCTTATTGGCGCGTTCACCGTCCACCACCTGGTCAATTTACGCCGCTTGAGCCGTGTCCGGTTCCATCGCGGGATCGCCAGGGTCTTAAGTCAAACAAAAAGAAGACTGTTGTTGATGATCTACAACGCGAAGTCGACTATTTGGAGAAATCGTTGAATCGCACACGCATGAAAATGTCGCAAGCATGCGAATCTCTAGTCGCGTATTCGGAAACGTTTAGCGAATACGATTTCTTTCTGCAGCCAGCTCTGCCCTCGAATCCCTGGGTCACCGAGGATATTGCATTTTGGCAATTGAACAGCACTTTTGTTGATATACCCACAGAGAAGCGTGTCAAACGCTGGGCCATTTCCATAGATGAGCTTGTCTCAGATCCAACGGGCTTGCATGAATTCACCGTGTTTCTCGAGAAGGAGTATTCGCATGAGAACATCCGATTCTGGATTGCCGTGAATTGTCTCCGCCGATCTGCGCAGTCGCAAGTAGCGCATAAGGTTAACGAGATATTCGAGTAAGTTGCTCGGTTTTTGTTGTTGTTAATGGAAACATCAATTTCTAATGCAAATATCAAATTGAAATTTCACATTTGCAGAGAGTTTCTCAAGCCTGGAGCTCCCTGTGAAATCAACATCGATGGCAAGACAATGGAAAGCGTTTTACGCGGTCTTAAAAATCCATCTCGCTTCACATTCGATTCCGCTTCCGAGCACATCTACATGCTGCTGTTGAAAAAAGATTGCTACCCACGATTTGTACGCTCGGAGCACTACAAACGTCTTGTAGACAGTGGCATTCAGCCGTCGCACAAAAAGCGCTTCTTTAACTTTGGCGGCGTTAGTGGCGCCAAGAAAAAGATGACTGCTGCCCTTTCCAGTCAGCCGCATTTGGGGGATGCGTCCAAAGTCTCAATTATACCCACACCACCTCCAGGAAACTTGGCTCGTCGTCGAGGCAGTGATCGGAGTCTCACTGGATCGGCACACGAGCTCGCTGTCATTGGGGTTGACAAGGACTCCGGCTCGAAAGTGCCACACTCCCATTCGCAAAACAATCTCTGCGAGATTCCATACAGGTAATAAAAGTGCTCATCTTTGAAATCACAATTCGTAGGGGTAAGCTTAGATCAAGTTAAAATACTCAATGGGAAATCTGCTAATAGTGATAATACACATTATCAACGAAAATTTTAACTTAGCACTAACTAATAAGCATTTGCTTAAAGCTATGCAATAAGATAATTTAGAGAAAGCAAAATAGAATTTGGACGATTTCAAAGTCAATAAGAACATGTAAGAAAGCTACAGTCGAAGAGAAACCAAATTAATATACCTCAAAAATACTAGGGTAAATACCGAGGGTTACATTTAGTATACCGATATACTATTATAATCAAAATATACTATAGAGTATGAAATATACCAGATTGTCAACCGTTTGTGTCGTATAAAATCGGTTGTTTGCCCTAAAACTAAATGAATTAATAAGATAGAAAGGGTTGAGCTTTGTATTCCTTAATCAGTACTCCTTTTGTAGATTTTAGCAGATTAAACAATCGTCAATTGAACTTTAACACATTTGCTACTTTTTGACTTCACAGAGAAACACCTAACACGAAAGTCATTCAGCTGGAGGTCACCGAGGAGAATTTGCCAGCTGCAACTTGTAGTGTCTGCCCTTGGGATAATTTGTCACCAGTTCCAGTTCCGCCAGCAGCACCTGTTAAGCTGTCTGTTAGTCCATGCGAGCAGAAAACTCAAACATCCAGTTCAATGGTGACTACATCTCCATTTGATGCAGCTTCCACTTCAACTTGGCTGTCAACTTCGAAGCCAGATAAACTCAATGACAGAAGCGATCCGAAACCTTTAACTGGGTAAGCAATTGATCTCAATTATAAAGTATACTTAACACTAATGACGGTTTCGACTCTTTCAGCACATTTCCGGAATTGTGCGAGTTAGGCGATCGCATACAACGTAATATAGGCATACGGCATCAAAACACCGTAGACAGTGGCGAGGCGGACAGCAAACGTTTGCTGCCCAATTTGGTCGAGCAACGACGTGCCTCCGTTTCCTTAATGCCCAGGTATAATCTTTAGCATTGTAATTGACGTATAAACTTTAGCATTGTAATTGAATCTCTATCACAAGCTGGATCGTCCGATTGATACTGATATTGTATACTTTCTACTTCCTCGCGGAGAGGTTGTTGTAACTTTTTTTTTATAATTTGTAGTATCCGATTAATTATCTTGTAATACATCTTTTGGTACCACATCACATTCGATTGGCGCCTATTATTGTTGAATACTATTTTGCCATACAAATTCTATAGCCGATATTTGTACTTTTGTCCATAGCTTCAGGGAACCTGAATTCGCACGCACTAGTTGCTTGTCGTCTGCAACCTCGCCCAATGTTAATGACAGCTTCCCACCAGTAGAGGTCCGAAATCAATGTGTTTCCAGTGAGAGTCAGAGCAGCATTACAACTACAACTGCAACAGCAACTGCAACTGCAGCTACAACCACAACAACTACAAAAGATCTGCCAACTAGCAGTGGTGAAAAAAGTGGAGCTTATGGGGGGAACTCAACAAATTGTCAATGTCACAGCGTAGCAGCGATTTAGCTGTTTCCGAGTTGCCAGCATTGACCACACCAGTGCCAACACCAACACCAACCGCAACCGCAACACCAATAGCAACAGCAACAACAACACCAACACCGCCGTCTAACACCAAGTTAACCCCATCGCCCAAAATATGCACACCTTATGTACAAAGGACTCTTAAAAGTCAGGACTCAACGTCCGCAAATGCAAAAGTTGAAACAGACGATCCAACTGGAAGTGTCCTCAGCAGCATCAGCAGCAATGAGGCGGCGGACCAGAAGTTCGACTTTGACTCCCAGACTGTCATCAAAGAAGTGCAAATTGAGCTAATTGAGCCGATAATTTACAACAATAATGAACTACAGCTTGAACTTGCCGATAATAAAGTGCAGGAACAACAGGCTCAACACGCCAATAATCCGTGTCTGAGCAGCAGTAACAGTAAAGATATCCAATGCGATCCACAACAAGATAAACAATTTAAGGAACTGATTGAGATGGAAATCGCCGAATCGGATGTAACATCCGATTTGGAGGTGTTTGTACAGGAAAGTGCTGAAGGAGAGCTATCGCCCACCACCGAAGAATATCAGGAAGGAATGCATTTTGGAGATGCCAGAAAGGATATTGTTTACGACATCGGTGATACGGACAGGCATCTTGGCTATATACCACCCGCATCTACACCAGTGCCTTCAATGGCGCCACTCGCTGTCCTAGATATCGACACAGTTGATGATGAGCACTTTGACGACGATCTTGTCGTCCAAATACCAGTGCCAGTGCCAGTGGCAGTCCCAGTGACGGTCCCGCTGCCAATTCCAGTGCCAGTGCCTGTCGCAGTCCCAATGTCGGGAGTCTTGAGTAGCGACGAGGTCCGACGGCGTCGCAAAAAGCGCAATTTGGAAGCTGGTAAAAAGGATGAAAAGGACAAGAAGAACGAGAAGGCAAGCGGCACAGCGGAAACAGTCACGGATGTCGAGGTCGAGCACAACACTATATGTCCTTGGGAAGATGAGTACGTATATTTTGAAAGTCAGGGCTGCAATCCTTAAGCTAAAGATAAAGAATGCTGCTTTACTTCTTGGAATTACTTTAGGCCTAAATACCAATGTTTCAAAGTTTTCTTCAGTAAAGCGACATAGAGCCATAAACAAAATTACTTATTTATAGAAAATAATCAAAGAACTACACTTTATAGACAAGCAGTGAACATTGAAGGTTACTCGAATTTAAAGAAAATCGGTTACACCATCGAAATAGTGTTGTATATATATATTTTCTAAAGGGACGTCTGGTTCAGGTTTTGTTTAATTCGGTTCCGAATTGGTTTGCAGCCCTGCGAAAATCTATGATTAATTCGTGTACTAACTTTTCGTCTCATCCATCCACAGAAACGTTGACACAAGTGACGGAACCTTTGTAAAGACATACGCTACGCTTGGGTACTTATGAACAAAGCCGAAATTTTTAAAATTAGTGGTCAACAAGTTTCTGAAGAAGTAGCAAACAAACAAAATAATAACACTTATCCATACAAGAGTAACTTATTTATTGTACTGTGTACTAAAGCACATTTTGCATGTATTTATACAAAAAAATAATACGTACATATATAAGAATATTTATCTGTTTGTCTTTAACTCAGTGTATTTATGTATTTATATATATTTATACATACATACGTATATATATACATATATATATGGTAGATGCATAAACGCTTCACAATTTCAAACTAAACAGATACATATATAGCTAGTTGAAAGGTTTGTTTATGTCTAAAAGACCTATTAAAAAAACGAAAATATAGTAGTAAAGGCAAGTAAAATGAAATGTTATTTATCGACTTATTATACTAATTATTGTGAACAAATTTGAAATATAAAAATAAACAAAAAGTATAAGAAACAGATATCGTTCCAGTATGCTTGAATACTGAATATATTTATTTGAATTTGAGTACAATCTTGAACAAGAATGTGAGAAATTATCTTATAGACATCTGGGATTCATCAGACTAGGTAAGAATCTGATGAAATCGAACATTAATCATTCCAAATTTAACAGGTCGTTTAAATTTTATATTTATTTGAATACCTTATTCCTTCTGATAAAGAATTTTTTAGTTCGATCCTTATATGACCTTAACATTTGTGCATTTATGTGCTATCATTGGGAATTCAAGAATTCCCAGGAAAAAACAAAATTATTGATTGCTAATTTCTCAAAGCAAAAACAAGGTGACTACTTGTATGTCATCTCGCTCTTAGTTTATGTGCGCCTGGTCACCTACTTATTTGGAACTTCTGAAGAAGTCAGCAAAAACAAATAAAACAGCTACAGTCGAGTGTACTCGACTGTGAGATACCTGTTACCCATTTCGAATAAAAGAAATATATTTTGCGGTATTTTCTCAAAAAATACCGAATATATTGCAAAAATACTAAAATATACCAAATCGTATATTTGGTATATCGATATAGTACCGCATTGAAAATATACCATAGACGGCACAATATACCAGATTGTCAGCCAAAGCAGCTAAGACCACTATTAAGTAGGCGTTTTTGCCCATACAAAAGTATTTCTTTAATAACTTCGACAATTTTTATCTGATCGCAACCAAATCAAATCAGGAATCATAACTACTATAGTAATTATTGTATATACCAAAATTCACAACTCTAGCTTTATTACGCTTGTTATTCGATTTTTTTGATTTGCGGGGGCGGAAGTGGGCGTGGCAAAAATTTGAAACAAACTTGATCTGCGTGCAAACATAACAAATGCTGTCGAAAAATTATAGCTCTATCTCTTACAGTCACTGAGATCCAGTGTTTCATACGGACAGACGGACAGACACACAGACGGACATGGCTAGATCGTCTCTGCTGTTGACGCTGATCAAGAATATATATACTTTATAGGGTAGGATATGCCTCCTTCTACCTGCTACATACATTTCCTGCCGGCACAAAGTTATAATACCCTTCTACCCTATGGGTAGCGGGTATAAAAATCCACAGCAATAATTATTCCAACAAAAACTGAATTTGTTGATATGTACGGCTCCGAGAAATTTAGACACGATTGGTTGAAGTAGTAAGTTTATTTATTTACTTATTTATTAAGTGAAGAGCCTGTACAACTTAATAAGCACCTTAACAACACAGGAATGGTAAATGAAAATTAAAACAAACGCCAATACAATGGAATAGTGAGTGGAAATACAGAAGAATATTTATAGCATACTTTCAGGAAAATAAAAATTACGACAACAACACCTAGGTGGCGCCACAAGCAACTTGATTTTTCCATGCGCCTGATGTAAACTATACTTACGAAGTTCTCAATTATCAATTATCTCAATTATATCATGTTGAAGATAGATTCAGTATATAATCGAATTTCAAAACGCATAACAGCACTATCGATAAGCACTCAAGGATTTGCAGGATCAAAGCAAAATAAACATCAAAAGTGCTTCAAATAGGAAGGCATGCAAAAATCGTCATAAAAGCATTTTTTGCGTAACTTCTCAGTTGAATAGAATTGAATTGAATTGATTAATATCTATCAAAAAACACAAAATTGCAGAGTCCAAATATTTACACGGCTAAGATAATATGATTTAACCGCTATCTCTAAAGTGGTTGGTATCTTACTATATTAGTTAAAAATAAAACATTTTTAACAGTGAGTAAAATAAAACATTCATAACCAGACTACGCTAAAATGTCATCTAACTATATCCGGAGATACCAAAGATTTTATGGTTTTGACCTTCGCAATACAAGACATTCTGCATGCGATCATTATAAATGTAAAATATGTATGTATATATATAGTATATATTCTATTCCGTATACAAATTTTCCAAGCAAATCTGTGCTTTTTTATTTTGTTCTAGCTGAAGAAAATATTGAACTTTTATTGCCCGGAACTTTGTCATCTTTTTGGTGTTGTTATACCCTACATTTTCTAAAACGATGAATAGGTTTCCAAATCATCATACCATCTCTTAAAGCGGAAAGCAACACAAACAAAATGCGAGTCGTTTCTAAAATTTCCGGACTTTACCAGTTGGCACAATCGTGATGATTCTATTCAAATGTATCAACTTATTAAAGATATAAAAGTAACGCATTAAAATTGTTGTAAGCATATAAATAAAAAAGAACCGTGATATTGATCTAAAACATGTTTAGCAGTCCTTTTTTAAAAAACTTAGTCTTTTTTTCTGTTATTTTCACCCCTGTCACTTTTTAATTACCTGATGGCAACAGTATTCCATATATGTATATAGCTAGCTCTTTGTTCAGACTGACAAACAACTCCCAGTCCAACGCCAGAATTTAATAAGATAGTTTTTATAACTTGAATCCATGAAAGCCTACAAGTCGCGTATATTTTTCTATATTTTCATATTATTATTAGCTCTTCGCAACGAATTATCGTTTACTTTGAATATGAGTACAATAGCAATAAATAGCTCTTTTCCTGAAATAAAATCCAAAATTAAATATGAAAAAATAAATTCGGGATCAAAAGCTAAGTTAATCCGCAGCAGTGAACAGTAAATTGGCTAAATTTAAGAGATTGGCAACTTTGAAGAAGTTTCATACTAACTGATCGAGCAAGTGAAATTAGAGTTCATCCAGCGACTATTCAAGAGTGCTCTGACAATATTGAATTAAAATTGATGCCATCATGCTGAAATTTTGTGTTTAACGACCGTTGATCGATAGAGAATAGGATCGCAAAAAAAAGAGGACGGTGATCAATAACTTTTCGATGTATTACATAAGTGTTAATCATAAACAGAATGTACAATTTACACTTTTATTATATTTACTTTGTATTTTTCTATATTTTTTAATCTAAAATCTAAACAATTTCAAATAATTATACATTTCTATTTTAGACCTCTAATAACATACAATTAAGAGTATATGGTACAATATTTAATGCAGTCAAGCATACTTATGTAATATTAAAAAAATTTGGTATATTTAAATTTAAAACAAATGATGCTACCTGCAAAAAATTATTATGTTGTATATATTTTCTTTAAAACTTAAGATATACACATATAACTATGAGACAATTTAGTTACAAAATACAGCAAGAAGTAGAACAGCAACGTCCAGATCCACCTTTACTCTTCTGTCTTTGATCTGAAAAATACAAAATAAATAAATAAATTAATGCTAATTAGTGACTGCGAAATCTGGTCAATATTCATACAATTTGTACAGAACGTATAAAAATTAATAAAAATAAAAAGAACTCAAATAAATACAAAAATGTAATGAAGGCTTTTTTTTAGTATATTGATATACTTTCGTTAAAAATATACCAATATACTCACCAAAGAAACTAAAACCCGACTGCAGCAGCTGTTTTTTGTTTTGCCATATACAATTTTTTCTTAAATAACTGCAAACATTTGTATATAGTCGCAACTAAATTTTCAAGAATCTGTGTAAATCGGGCGTGGCAAAAATAATCGAAATAAAATAAGTATGAATGCTACAGTCGACTGTGCCATATTAACATACCCCAAAAATACTGAAGTACAGAAAGCATTTGGTATATTGATATAGTACTACATTTAAAATATGGAATAGAGTACAAAATATACCAAATTGTCAGCTAAAGCAAGATATCCGTAGGAAGTAGGTGTTTTTCCCATACCAAACTATTTCTAAAATAACTTCTACAATTTTTATTGCAACCAGATATATGTAGGTTTTCATATATGAACGTATATACTTTATGGTTATAAATACTGTCTGTTACATACATATGTACATTTCTTGTTAGCACAAAGTTGTAATATACTTTTACTCTATTGGTAGCGTGTATACAAATTTGCAGACTGTCTCTATTCAGAGTTGCAGTTGCCATTTAATGAGTCTTTCTCTATTTGTTATATTGTCTGCAAATAATAACCAATATTAAAGCAATTTATTTCCCATCCATTCATTATTGTGCTTTATTATTAATGCAAATAGTATAATGATCGAGTCGATTGCGACACGAGAGATGAGGAAAAGTGTCTTCATAATAGCCAACGGCAAAATCGATACGCCCCTGCAAGACGACAGAGAAAACTATCCCTGCAATGATGATGAATTGAAAAGACAATCCTAAAGAAAAATAAGTACACGATTCCATTTGTAATCATGGGTTGCTTAAAAAGGTAAAATTACAACCAGCATTCATTCAAATTTAGCTTCCGAACGAGATATTATACCATATTATTAAAATCTTTTTTAATTGAATTATATTTCACTTACCTTGCGAATTAGGTTCCGGTAAATTATCACGGGGCACTAAATGCATAACAGTAGTTTTTCCCAACGGAAGTCCTAATGCTCCCAATGTGACATTGCAATGTAAAAAGCGACCTTGATATATTAGACGCAAGATTTCGGCTTTAGTTACGGCTTCTTGTGACCAATCTGAAATTAAATAAGATAAAAATGTAAAATCCGTAAAAAAAAGATTTTTCTTTTATATTCTCACTTGTTTGACTTTTATAAAATTGGTCTAAATTCATTGGAATACATTTTAAAACCAATTGAAGTAGTCTAGAAAATATGTCACACTTGACATTAAATATATGTTTTTGTGAATTGACCAATAAATCAAAACAAAATCATATAAAATCTTATTATTGTAATAGATAACATCACATTAATATATACATAAATCCATCGATATAATATTGGTTGTTTCATTTGTAACTTTCTACTAAATCCGAAAATTTGTTCGTTGATATATTAAATTCCTTATAACCGAAATAATAATTGTAAAAATCTCTATAAAAAAAGCATCAAAGCTATATAAGTAGAGTATTCAATAAAATGAGGAATCATTTTCTTACCTGTGGGCCAATTCTCAAAAACAGTTTGTGCAATATCACCAGCGGAATCAGATGGATTAAATAAGAATTCTTTTGTTTTTCCGCTGACAAGGATTAAACGTAAGTTAATCTGCAAAAACAGAAAATAATACTTAGTTCACTGGGAGATTCTGATATTCTATGCGCGATTCGTATATAAATACGTAATAGTTTTTTTTATGGCTTATGGGTGTAATTAGAAATATACCTTATATGCATATTGAATCCAAAAACCTGCATGGGAAATTTAAATATTTCCTTACTTTTTAAATAGTTTGAGATTCATGTATTCCATAAAATTGTATACGTATTGTTTCTTCTCATCTTATGATATCCGGATCATTTTTCTTTATATAATTTCGAAATTTTTTGTAAACTTTGCCCCATTTTCACCTTACGATAAGGATCAGATCATTGCAAAAGTAGTTGATTTCTTCTGAATAAATATTCTTTCAAAGGCTAACAGCAATGTGTTCCTGTCTCCACTGAACTTATAAGCAATCTATTAGACAGACTCGCAGTTATCCTGAGAATTACAATGCCTCAAATGTGGCATTTTATTTATTGCCAAAATTTCATAATGATCAAGAGAAAAATAGTGAGGAAAAACTAGTATGCGAGTGGTGAAGATTTTAAGTATTTCTATAAAGAAAAACATATCCATTACAGTAAAAACTTGACATGTATTTGCCAGAATATCTCAAGATATGCGGCGTAAAAATTCTCAAAAGCGAGTAGATCCCACAAAAGAAAAAATAATCAGATATAAGGATAGATCACACTCTATTGATAGAGCGGATGTTGAAACCTAGACTCAGATTTTTAATGTACCCTAATTTAACTTTAATGTGCCTTATTATATTAATTAATCGGGCAATTTATGTACTTCGGACAATAATTAAATTGTTTTTCAATTAACATAGCTACCCCTTGAAGGTTACATCAGGCTATGAAAATTGACTCTTAAAAAACATGCTTAACTCTTTGCAACTTGTTATTAAGGATCGATTTTTCGGGTTATAGTAAAGGTGATAGTCGCCACACGAATATACTTTCTGGCCAGATAAAATAATTAGAAATTCTTAATGTTCGTGACACTCAATTGATCGATAAATGATCATACATTTTTTAAAAATCAATTTTAAGCATCCTCGACTGTTTATGCCTTGTTTACAATTGGAGGATTGTACAAAATATTATAATTTTTATATTATACGCTCAATTAGTGTAATATCCAATGATCCAGATCACTTGGTTACCAAATTGTGTAGCATACATAAGCTTGAAATTACATGCAGTGCCTAGGAATGCATTTAAGTACATATTAATTTTTTGCGTTATTCAGACAGCAGATTATTTAACTTGAAGCTTAGCAACAGTCAAGCCTTAAGACTTGACGCATTGTTCAAGTGGTCAGTCGAGGTTGAAAAAGTGATCCTAAAGTTATTCAAGAATTCCTTGAATTCAATTAAAGATCACTGCCTTATCTCGTTAATGTCATTATCCAGTTTATCGTCGATAGTTATAAAAGCTTAACATTACAAATGATGCAATTATCTGCAATTACAATTAAAAATATATTTGTGTTTATTTATACTTCGAACGTATGCGCACAAACATTTCACAATCACAATGATCGTACTTTGTTTCTGCTGACTCGATAAATGATGCAACGTCAACAGCTGTTGTCCGTGCAACTGAAACTACTCATGTATGTATATATGTATACAAAGAAAATTCCCAATTGGCATTGCCATTAAACAGCTGTTGTGCGTTTAACTGAAACTATTTTATGCCCAAAAATGATGCAATAATCCCAAAGGATATCCCACGCACTTTAAGTTACAAAAATTGAGAGTAAATAAAATTAAATTCGCAATTTCCATATTCTAGCAGTTGCAATTAAAATGTTTCTGTATCTTTTTTTTTAAATTTAAGTGTCAAATATAACCATATAATACTTACTTTATCTGATGGTATAGTTCGTGTCATCTTTTGTAAAATCAATGGATTTCCACTGGCTTTCATGGCAGTGCTGCAGCAAAGCGATGATGTTGGAGTCTCTAGTGCAAGTGACGTATTTTGTTGTCGCTCTCTCCACTCTTTGTTGTTCTTCGAACTGTTCTCAGATGCAATTTGCAGTCCATATTGTTGTTGTTGTTGTTGTTGTCGCTGTTGTTGCTGCTGCTGTTGCTGTTGTTGTTGGTGATGGACGGTCGCTATAATGGGTGGACTTTTAATGCAAGTTGTCAAGGATGAAGGGTGGTGATGATGATGATGATGATTGTGGCTGTGGTGAGTAAGCAACGAGCGTGTTGTTGTTGTTGTTGCTGCTGCGGCTGTTGATGCGTTGCTCATATCGGATGACGATGATGATGATGCATCAATAATTAACGAATCTGACAAAGTGCTGGATAATTTGTTGCTGCGTTGCTGTTGCTGCTGTTGTTGTTGCTTGTGACAAAGTATTTGATTTTGCTGCTTGCTCGGAATGGGAACTATTGCTGTTGTTGTTGTCGACGAAACGATCATATTTTCATTATGAATAATGTCCTCTCGCGACTCTCGCGAGTCAATAATAACGGGCTTTCTTCCAGTTGGCAACGATGTCGAAGACGTGGAGAGCATGACGTAAAGTTGGCAACTCGATTGAAATCCTTGCACAGTCGTAATTAAACTTTATTGATTTTCATTGATTTAGTTATATTCATTATTTTTGTGCTTTTTTTCTTTTGGAGGACACGTTAATTTTGTTAAGACATTTCACTGCGCATATCTGTCTGTTTTAAGTTTCTGATTCAGTTTTTTTTTTTGGGCCTTGTACTTGACCTGTAAATACGATTTTGCACAAGAGATGGCCACAAAAAAAAATACAATTACATTTAACGTATCTTGGATTTTACAACGTCCAACGCGACGACGACGACGAAGTGTATGAAAATACCATAATATCAATGCACATTGACAGCAACATAGGACAGTCGACAATAAGGAGATAATATATTCTCCATACACTCAGTAGAATTAATTACGATTTTTGCTCACTTTCATTTGATTGTATAAACTGTATACATACACATACATACACATGTGTTTACAGAAACTGGCATATACAAGCTTACATGCATACATATACATATATGGGTATGTATGATAACTTTGGCGCACGCGTAGAAATGATTACATTGAAAATGTTAACATAAACGACGCCAACAAGCACTCATACACTTTGATTTTGCAATTATATTTGCACTACACCCAAATTGTTTTGATTTTTCAAATTATTTATGTTTTAAATCATTATTATTGAATACCTAAATTTTCTTTACCAAAGGAATGCACTTTTCTAAACGTAAATAGGTGTCTTTTATTTCGATGACACTATCGATAAATCCAATAAGCATATATGAACACTTCGCTCGATAGCTTCCCTCAATCGATGAGCTCGATATTAATAGCACAGAATAACAATTTTCAAGGTAAATCGATAAAAAAATGTAATTGGTTTTCACTTGTATTCATAAGTACTTATATTTTTTCAATCTTCGCTATACCAGATATTGCTCTTGGTTCATAATAATAAATTAAATAATAATGAATCTAGTCATCACTAAATTGTAAAGAACTGATGAATTATAAAGCTCATCTTTTATTTTTATCGGTTAAAATTTTTGCATTATGAGAAACTTATATTTTGAACTCAAATTTTAAAATTGTTACTAAAATTTTTGTTGAATTTTCCTATACAATAACTATATATCTTAATTTTGTATGTCTGATGTTTGAGTTACTGAGTTTCACTATCCACAATCGAATGTAGAAGAGATCATTTTTTTATTTATTAAAAAAATTGTGAAACACTTGTTAAATCAATTTAATTGGTTAAACAAAATTGTACATCTCTTCTTTAATTATTTGATTATTTCTATAATTTACAATTTTTGGACGGATATTTAAGTTATTTTGCTACACCATCCACAATCGATTGTAAATGGTATAATTTTTTATTTGAAACATCTTTCTTCTTGAAAGTTTTGAAATGCCACGAAATGCCAATTTATTGAACTTATTTTTAAATTATCCTATGCTTAATACATTTGTTAATACTATTTTAACGAATTTCTTAATTGAAATTTATTAAAAATTTTTTTTAAAAAAAGATTAACAATAATTTTTGGAATAAGATTATATTGTTTCTATTTTTTTTCTAATATTTTGACTATTGTAATATCATATTTTATTATTTTATTCATACAAAATAAGTTAAAAATCGCAATCTACAATCGATTTTAGATTATGATAATGAAAAGAAATCATGAATTTTAAAATCGTTATAAATAAATTTGTTCTATATATTAAATTATTTTTGACATTTTGGTATTATTTTTTCACACCTGAAATCAGCTGATTATATTTAAGAATAAAAATCCTATAATAAACGTTTTTAATATAAACAGTTACAGTTTTACTAATTTCGCAATGAATGTTGGTCTTCCAACTACTATAGGAGTTTATACGGCTATCTGTTGACGTAAATGCAGTGCGGTGTAAACGCAATGTTTTATTTTAAAGTAGGATACATCGATGAAATTATTGTAATCGATATTTTGTGTGCATTCCTGGAATACTAGGTGTTGGCTGCCAATTGTAGAGTGCAAATGAAAAGTTGTGTTAAGATTGATATATGTGGAAAAAGTTGTCTACGGACGATAAGTTCACAATAAATAAATACAAATATCTAAGTTTTGCATACTGATTTTAAGCTGAATCTTTGGAACTAAGAAATAAAGCTGTAAAGCAACTCATACGCGACAGAGGTGCCCCACCAGGTGAACTATTTTAAATAGCTCAAATACTTATGTGTACACATATATCTACATATGTATATACATACATATATGCGAGTACTTATATATTATATTGAATACGATTTTCAATTTGAGTTTTTCGGTTAAAAATGATTGTATTTGCTTGAACAAAAACGGTTTGTTTGTGCTAAATGATGAAAAATACGTCAATTTTTACATGCAGAATTTAAATAATGTAGTATAAAATAATATTTGAGTATTTAAAATTGATTTTTCTTTTGTATTTCTTTCTCGCTTTATCAATGTAATGGAACATCACTTTTCATTGGTGCGAATGGGATAAATGGTCATTATCATTTATCTATGCTTGTCGCGCCGCTGCCGCCTGCTATGTGTGTGTGTGGTGGTCACGTTCGAGTCTGCTTTCGCTTACGTTCGTACCGTATACTTGCCACAACGCGAAACACTGGCTGTACTGCTTTCTCCTATTAGTTTCGTTGCCATTGACAGCGGTGGTGCAAAAATTGCAATTTTGGTGTACCAAAAAACCGAATCGAGTAACCAAAAGGAAAAGGCAGCAGCAAGCAGCACTGGTGAATTCAGGCGGACCAAACGAGCGAGCAGCCAACATCAATTTTATCATCAGTGTAAAAATTATAGTGCTGTATAACTAACAAAAACACACAAAAAAAACAAATTACTTAAACGGAGTAACCTTTTTGTTCAAGTTCAAACCAACAAACCAACAAAAACAACGGCTATAGTCCATCAACTAAATATTTTTCACTAGAAGACTCGATTTTGTAAAAGGTGCATACTAAAAAAAAAGAAAAAAGTACGAAGGCTTCTTTGAGACCCCCAGCAAAATACCATCGTATTGTTAGAGTTTTAACTTGAAACAAATGCGTAAAACGTATAAATCGTAATAAATTATAAATAATTCAATTGTCTGCAAAGAAAAAAAAACGAGTGTATATAAGCAAGTAAACTCCAAAGATAAAACCCAACGAACATTTTGGCTGTAAGAGAAATACTGCAGATCAGATAAGTCAACATCGCTAATACGCTGTGAACGCTCCAGGAACATATATATTTATATATATTACGGTTATTTGTATGACGACGTGAAGCAAACGGAACACAAAAAATCAACAGGAGACGCGCTGAGGAAATCAAAATAGTTATAACAGTAAGTTTTCTTTTTTTCTTGATAACGTGACCGACTAACTGCTATTTTATATATGTTCAAACCAAAATCGGGTGAAAACTATGTATATACATTTGTGGAAAAGTCAAAACAGATATTGATATTATTTTGTTTTTTTTTTCGAGTTGCCTCGTGAGTTTGACTATATATATAGCATGTAAAACCCGGCACGCTGCATTTTGTGTATTTCAATTACTTGAACCTAATTTCGAATGTTTGTCTTCCTTCAGTTTTGAAAACACAGCAGCAGCAGCAGCGAATAAATCGAATCGAATCGAATCGAGCAAAGCAAACCAAAGTTGCAACAAAGAGATTTAAACGAACCTCAACCAGCATATAAAGATGAATGAACTCGACAGTCTACGACAAGAAGCCGAATCTCTCAAGAATGCCATTCGCGACGCAAGAAAGGCGGCGTGCGACACATCGCTGTTGCAAGCGGCCGCCTCGCTGGAACCAATTGGCCGCATACAGATGCGCACACGCCGCACACTGCGCGGCCATTTGGCCAAAATCTATGCCATGCACTGGGGCAACGATTCGAGGAATCTGGTATCCGCATCACAGGATGGCAAACTGATTGTTTGGGACTCGCATACCACAAACAAAGTGCACGCCATCCCATTGCGTTCGTCGTGGGTGATGACCTGTGCATACGCTCCATCGGGCAGCTATGTTGCCTGCGGTGGCCTCGACAACATGTGTTCAATCTACAACCTAAAGACACGCGAGGGCAATGTGCGTGTGTCGCGCGAGCTACCCGGCCATGGTGGCTATCTGTCATGCTGTCGTTTCATCGACGACACTCAAATTGTGACCAGCTCCGGTGATATGACGTGCGGCCTGTGGGACATTGAGACGGGCCTGCAGCTGCATTCATATCTGGGTCATACGGGAGATGTGATGGCTCTATCGCTGGCACCGGACTTTAAAACATTTGTGTCGGGCGCCTGTGATGCGTCCGCCAAGTTGTGGGATATTCGTGACGGTCAATGCAAACAAACGTTTCCCGGCCACGAATCGGACATCAATGCCGTTACCTTCTTTCCGAATGGACAAGCCTTTGCGACTGGATCGGATGATGCTACATGTCGCCTGTTTGATATACGTGCTGATCAAGAGCTGGCGATGTATTCGCACGACAACATTATTTGCGGCATCACCTCGGTGGCGTTTTCAAAAAGCGGCCGTCTGTTATTAGCTGGCTATGATGATTTCAATTGTAATGTCTGGGATACAATGAAAGCGGAACGCTCTGGAATTCTGGCTGGCCATGATAATCGTGTATCATGTTTGGGCGTCACCGAGAATGGCATGGCAGTGGCAACAGGATCGTGGGACTCATTCTTGCGCGTGTGGAACTAAATGTGGGCGGTGTCGATGGCGGTGGTAATGGTAGTGGGTGGTAGTGGGGTATGAAGTAGGGTCAACGTGGCATAGTGGCTGCAGGCAGTCAGCGTTCAGTTCAGCAGTAGTAGCAGCCAGCGACAATAACAACAGAGCACAGCAGCAACACACAAAAGACATCATCTCTCATAATGTGTAGATGATGGTCAAATGGTTCCTTGTAACTGTTGTTAAGCTAAACAAAATAAACAAACAAACAAACAAAAGCACAAGCAGGCAGAATATGTTGTAAAGCGCTTGATTGATGATTGATAATGATAATGGAGATGGAGATGAAGATCAAGAAGGAAATAGAGATTGAGATGGAGATGGATATGCAGATGCAGATGTTGAAGGGGAAATGTAAACGACGTTGACTGCAACAAAGACCACAGCAAAAACAAGAACTTTATATACAAATTATTTATATTGCTATATACTTATTATACTTATACAACAACAACAACCAAAACACACAGACACAGCAACAAGCAACATGCAAACATGCAACAAAACAACTAGACATACACAGACACACACACATACAAGAATATTATTAGTGTAAATGAAAATGAAAATTCGAAGCAAAAACCTATGATGATGATACTGATGATGGAGCTGTCATTGATCAGAAGTCAGATTGAGAAAGAGAGATAACAGCTACAGTTTAAAGTACGTAAAGTTAGTTCAAATCGTATATAGTCATATACAACAACAACATTTAGTGTCGGCGACGTCTGCTGCGCTGCTGCTATATTGTCAAATGAAAATGAAATGAAATGAAAATGAGTGTGCACCATTGTTGATTACTATGATAGCACCGTACATTATGGTAATTATACTGTACTGTATTATCCGTACATAACTGTATGAATAACGACGGGGTGACGTGACGACGACGACGCTTCACTTTAATTTGTCAGACATCAAAACTTAAACAAAAATTCTTATATGACTTCATATATATACACACATATACATACACACGGCAGAAAGTTGTTCTTAATGAAGTAAAGTCAAATAAATTTAAAG
The DNA here is from genome assembly GCF_023558535.2 of Drosophila nasuta. NCBI lineage: Eukaryota > Metazoa > Arthropoda > Insecta > Diptera > Drosophilidae > Drosophila > Drosophila nasuta. Next base: position 3,010,826 of record NC_083459.1, on the reverse strand, counting down.
CATTTACAACAACAACAAAAAAAAAAATAAAATTACAGATAGAACATAAAAAGGCATGAAAATATTGCGTAAATTAAAAAATTTAATGTAATGAACAAATTAAAACCAAAAACCAAAAAAAAAAAAAAAACAACAATACACTTTATAAAACATTTTTCTTATAACGTTTAAGTCCTTAATTTATATACAAACAAAAAGAAGAATGATTTAAATAACATAATTATTAGTGAACAAAAACAAAACTATTTACATATAATTGACGGCCATATAAGCTACAATAATAAATGAAAAACAAAAAAATTAACTTTAAAACCTAACAAAAATTTATAAATGTTTAACGAAATCTTAACATATAGACTAACAAAAGAAGTATCGATCGCGAAGTACAACACTCAACCAAAAAGCATAACTAGTAGAGGTGGATTACTATCGCTAGTCGTCACCATCGATGATCGACGATCGATTTTCACCAAAAACCATCAATAATTATCGATAGTATTTTCCATTAAAAATTTAATTGGATTTTTATTAAACTTATAAAGTTTTTGTTATAATTTGAACTCAAATATGCATTAATATTATTTTCATTACACTATAAGTTGATACTAAACTGTTCATGTAGCCAAGCTCTTCTATCAGATGCCTGTAAGATCCTTTCGAAGAAATTCATACAATTTTTTTACTATACAATCTCTCTCAAAGAATAGCACAAATAACTATCGTCCACAGTCAAATAGTGCAAAGCGCCTAACTATCGAGAATACCGATAGTGACGTCGATAGTTCTCCACCTCGAATAACTAGTAGCAACGCAGTGTTTGATTTGATGATGAATAGTCAAACCTTGTGACCGGCGCATGAACTTCATCAATTGTAAACAGGATAAGTGAATTCGCGAGCTCGTTATGAATAACTTTACAACTTGAGAGTTGCGATTTCATATGTATTTTAGTTATTGTTTTGACCATAAGACACGTATGAGCTTCTAATATTCCAAATGTATTTATGTTCATGTACCCGCAAAAACTCACTAAAAACCATTCACAACGGTAAACAAAAATGATAGATAAATATGTTGTATGTCAATAAAAACAACTTAATTTCAATATACTTTTAAGTTTAACTGGAACGAAAAGCTTGCACGCAGTAACATACACAAAACACGTAACACGTTACTAAGTAAAAATGACTGGTCCCCCCTAAAAAATATTATAGTGGAAATAAAAGTTAATTCCTTTAAACAAAAAAATTCAAAAACATCACAAGAAATTTATTCTTATTATTAAAACAATGAAGGTAACACAGTTTAGTGCATATATGAAACAGCCTGCAATCAAACAGACAATTAGCTTAATTCCGTTCAAGGGTAAGAACGAACGGAAATTCCAGAAAATAAACTTGTTCATGACCTCTATTAAAAACATCATAGTTGTATTGTGCGCGTAGAGATTTAAACAGATAATTTAAACAATTAATTAATCTTCATAAAACCCATTTTCGTTTAGAAGACAATTAATAAATAAAACAAAATAAAATTGTTAGTTATATGCAAAAAAAATTTGATAATATTCGTCAAACTTTGAAAACGCGTCAAAATGGAAGATAATGCTTAACGAAAAAACTACTCTTTAAATGTTTTCTGGTTAATAAAATCACATTACAAGAAGAAACCATATATTAATTATGTTAATATCAGAATCTTTATACAAATTTATATGTTTATATGTAAATTTAAAAAAAAAAACAAAAACTGTATACATGCAATACATTCTTACTTATGTATATGCCACAAAATCACAACAAATGCATACGTACAATATTGTAATTTTATTATGATTTCTTATGTACAATTTATACCTAAATCAAAAGTAATAAATAAAATGAATGTCTGTAATTAGCTGAATTCATCAAACAATGAAAGTAACCCAACAAATAACAAAATGCTTATGGTATTATCAATAAACTAATAGATAACAAAACGAAAAATACATGTTCATGTTAAAATTACATTAAAACTCAAAAATACATTTTGCTTACATACATACATATATGTATCACTTATGTTGAATCCGATTCACTCGGCATTTATAATGAAAGTGTACTTTAATTTTAATAAGTAAACATGTGGCACCCACTAGCAGCTCGGGAGCTAGTTGATTAAGATTAGTATGTTGTCATTGGTGGGCGGAATGAGGAATTATGATGTATGTGACGTAACGTATGTAGGTATTTCGAGCAATAAATTGACATCCCAAGAACTTAAATGTGAACAAAAATCTGCATTTATGTATTCGTTCTGAATACCTGATGTATGAGGACATGATGTAAGTACTGCAAATAATCAAAATTACTTATAAATTGAAGTCTCTTTTTCATCCATATTCAAATATCAACTATAACAGATTGAATCAAAACTTCGCAATACATTCACTGAAAACTAAATGTAACTTAGAAATCTTAACTCAATCTTCATGCCGCACAGAAAAGTGATATTTCAAAATGAGGACAGTGACATCGCCTACATGATCAATGTTAACAAGTGGATATATGTAAACGTCAGTCGCGTCAACATCTCATAGGCTATGAGCCATCGTAAATTCAGGAAGTAAGAAAGCTAAAGTCACTCTTCAAAATTATTGCTTGTTATTTTGGATCATCTCAGAATGTGTAGAAATTATTCAAGTCATAGTTGCTAGTGTGTGCATCAACAACAAATCATTTTGCTTAAAAATTGCACTTGTAAAGTAGGTATGGCCCTTAAACAAAGTCAAGACCTCTTTGAACACGGATTTCAAGTGAAATTACGGTTGCATTTTGGGAGAATTAACATCCTAATCCGTCTGTTCTAACTAGAACTGTGACTAACTTTTGGTGTTGGTACATATAAAAAAAATTTGAAGAAATGTGTAAGCCAAACTTTTGCGGAGATTTCAGTATCGTAGCGCCTACCATCTGATCAGTCAGGCAAAGACATTTTGATAATGGTCTTATCCAGGATAACGTAAATCGGAAAAGAGACCTTAACTTATGTTGAATTTATATCAAATTATTGTTTGTAATTTAACATAACGCTTCAACGAGACGATCTTTGGAATTTTCTTTGGTACTTCCACAAGTGCTTAAAAGTTTAACGAAGACACGAACCTGATGTATCTATTAAGCATTAAGAGCTGTGTGAATGCACATGCGATTACATATGCAAAAACATTCGTAACTAAAGATAATTGAAGTGCAATGCCTTCTCGCTCAGACACAGTTGTTTATTTTTCTTAACTGTGAGTACATGCATATGTATATATATGTACATACAGGCATAAACATCAAAAAGAAAGAGAAAGATAATATCGGCATCCGACCACATGAAAATAATTTTGTTGTGCCAACACCCATATACTATGTATGTATATATATATACATATGTACCATTTACGATAAAATACAAAATCAGAGCCACAGTATACATTGTTGAGTACAATCTTTACAAAATGATTTGTAAAACTTAGTTTTTGCAAGGAAAAATACACGTAAAAGTATTTAATGAAATAGCAGTTCTTATTAAAGTTTAGAACTATGTACCATTTAAAGGAAATGGACTAAATGTACCAAAGAAAAACGCAATGGAACATATTTTAGTACATTTACATTAAATTTAGCAACTATAAACGCAGGCGCTATGCTGTATTGTTTGACAAAATTATTTAATTTTTTATTATATGTATTTATGCATAATTATTTAATGTTACATTTTGTTTATTCCACTGTAGAATAATTTACTATTTAGAAAAATGAATCCAATGTACCAATGGAAAATTTTTTGTACGTTCTTGTGAAAATCAAGAACTAGCGCTAAACGGAAACGCTGCGCTATGTTCTTTAGAAATTGTATTATTTTTTTTGAGTAACCAAGCAAGAGCAACTTTAGTCTTAATTAGAAACGCGGGAGGGATATATATTTGCTATTTATTTATATTTACATATATATTTAAATTTATACAATATACTGGTAAAGAATCGCTTAAATTAAATTTGTGGTTGGTGCTCCGTATTACTATCCGCAAAAATACAAATGATTACTAAGCGTAGCGCAGCTGAGGGTGAAAGATTAGTAATCAAGTTCCCTCATACTCATACCTTCATTATATTTGTAGCTTAGAAATATATTACTTTTTGTATAAACAATGGAGTTATGAGTTTGTCTAATATTAACTCTGCAAATATGTTCTCAGAATTTCAACTTGATGGCTCCCATTCCGTTGTGTTATGGAGCTGTCCCTGATTTCATGCTACACATTAAAATTATGGGTACACAAATACTATTAGAGTTTCCAGAGTTCCTTAAGTGAAGTACATATAACACTAGGATCCGTAAAATGAAAATATTCACGAGTAAAGTAGTCCAGTCCAAAAGAAGTACTCTTTAATTACATATTTATACCCGCTACCCATAGGGTAGAAGGGTATTATAACTTTGTGCCGGCAGGAAATGTATGTAACAGGTATCAGCGTCAACAGCCGAGACGATCTAGCCATGTCCGTCTGTCTGTCTGTCCGTCTGAACACCTAGATCTCAGAGACTATAAGAGATAGAGCTATAATTTTTTGTTCGACAGCATTTGTTATGCTTGCACGCAGATCAAGTTTGTTTCAAATTTTTGCCACGCCCACGTCCGCCCCCGCAAATCAAAAAAATCGAATAACAAGCGTAATTTTAAAGCTAGAGTTGCAAATTTTGGTATATAATAATAACTATAGTAGTTATGATTAAAAATTGTCGGAGTTATTAAAGAAATACTTTTGTATGGGCAATTGCTTTGGCTGACAATCTGGTATATTATGCCGTCTATGGTATATTTTGAATGCGGTACTATATCGATATACCAAATATACCATTTGGTATATTTTTAATATTATTGTATATTGATTTTATTCAAATTGGGTAGCGGGTATCTCACAGTCGAGTACTCTCGACTATGTTCAAGCTGAAAAAAAAACTTAAAATCATTTATGTAGACATTGTTGCTGTTATTATTGATTTTACTGTTGTTGTTGCCAGTTTAAGTCGTAAGATATGTAGTTATTATTGGCTGCTTGATGCCTTCAGAATCTGAAGTTTAGATGCATGGTTATTGCTCTTTGATTATGTTCGCCTGGTATTTGTCTCGGCCTATAGCCAGCTCAGAGAGCGGGTTGCCGGATGCTCTTTGGTCCCGGATTATAACAGTGACAGTTGCAGATAATGTTTTGTGGTTGGGGGACAGCTACAGATGGTGGCAAGTAGTCCATGATTGTTAAGGTAGGGTTACAATTCTTCTTTTCGACACCAGCCCACAATAGAGGATTTGCTACACAGTTTCAGAACCAATATCTCTATCACATTTTGCCAGGATTCGTGGAAAGTAAATCTATGAATTGGCATCAAAAAAAAAAACTTGGTGGCATTCAACTCTTGTAAACACACGGTAAAAGGAAAATCGTCAGAAAGCGAAAATTTGAATTTTTCAAAAAGTAAAACAATGATTTCAATATTCATTGGTCAAACAAGAGCGCCTTAAAAATTTAGCTGAGTAAACAAAATTATCCTGTTATATCAGCCGCTTGGCAAAACCCCTATATCTATATCTACAAATACAGCTGTGAATCTTGAAATAGCAGTGATAGCGACCTGTGTGTTTAAAATTTAAAAAACCTGTCATAAACACAAATTTCAGATAAAATTTAGTTATAACAGCATAAAGTATTTAATTTTTAATAATTAAACCCTTATTCCAGTTTGGCGAATTCAATATTTTAGCGAATATAGATAATACAAAATGAAATTGGGTGCTTTATGAATAACTTTGAAATAGCAGTGTCAAAAAGTTAATAAATTTCAAAAAATCATATAAATAACTTTATTCTACTACATTTCAAAGTGCCTCCCAACAATGGTGCACGAATGTAAAAATATCAAAATATCAGAAAAAGTGAACAAATCTATCGGGGGTTTTGCTTGTTTCCTATCTCTATGTTCCATTTTACAAAAATAATGTGCCAGAGATCAACTAACAAAAAGGAATAAGCTAAAAATCCGTTACTTAGTTTCTTTTGTGTCGCACTGCTATTTCAAAGTTTACAGCTGTACATATTTGCAAATTTGATAAACGTCTTTTCAATCGATTGATCTTAAAATAACGAAGCTTCTGCAGAACATTTTGGACCATTTTTGCACGTCTCACACTTACTCTTGAGGTCGTCGATGACTTTTTGGTTTGAATCTGCAAATCCTTGAATGCCAAACTATTCTGCTAGGACTGTGTGTAAGTCAACAGATTATAATTCGACCACATCCTGCAGCGTAATAGATATAATTATGATAACCTTTATCGAAAAAACGGACATATTCTTACTGCGTATAGTTTGTGGCCATAAACGATCAACTTGCATCATACGAAATTACTTTCTGTCAAATCAAAATTAGGTATTTTGCGAAATGTTGTTAAGGATATGCTAATCCTTCGTTTTTATGGCATACAGGCAGCAAATTGCAAGAGTTTATTTATTGCTTAAATTAACCAAGAAGTGCAGAATTACATACATCCTATTCCTCTAGTCACAATTTTGAAATAAACACCTTACAGAATTATAGGCGCATCTCAAGTTGTTCGTTAAAGGAAGTCGACTAAGCTTTTCCGGTAAAACAGATTTCCAAATTGAAGACACAATTGGTAAATATGAGCAGGATTTCTTTTATTCGAATTTTCCCAATGTATCCGATAATATACGTACATAATTATATGGTTAATTTGTCGAATTTGTTGCCATATTACACTTGTTTTAAACCATTTTGTTTCAAACCCATATTTGTAATATTATTTTAACCTGAACTGTATATTTGTTTGCAGCTATTGAATGTTGAAAATATTTAATTTTTAACTAATAATATACTCGTAATCAGTTCTGTTCATTATCAGTCTGGCAAAGACAGTACAATGACAGCTACATGTCGGAAGAGGAATGCAAATATACCTTGATTTTTTTTTATGTTTTTTCCTTTGTTTTTGTCTGACAACAAGTTAAAAATAAGCCTTATTGTGAATAATATTTTATATAAGCTTTTGCAATTTAAACGTTTTTAAATAACAGCTATATGTACATAGTATATATTCTATATATAATATAAATATAAATACAGACATATATATATATATATATACTTGTGTATATTCAGGACTACAAATCTCTAAGCACAAGATTTTGAATTTGAATTATAAACTGAAGTTCGATTTGTGGAACAGTTTTGAACAGAGCCATCAATATTGTGATTTAACTGAATTACCATTATGAATTCTTTCCTAATCCATTTATGTTAATTCCAAAACAAAAAGTTACACTTGAGTTGATTCCTTACTTCAATATTTGTATCATACATTGATATAAATGAATAGAACCAAAATGTACAATTAAATTCTTTTTTTGAACCAATCTTCACGATATATAATTTTGACGCTTCGGCTTTTAATATGGTACACCGAGGATCGGTTTAGAACCGATTTGCAGCCCTGCTATATGTATATATTTATATATATACATACCCAGATATATAGCTGTTATTTAGATCATTATTGTTATAAAAAACTAGCTTTACTTTCAATTGCGTCAAATGTTGGTATGTTAATATTCATATTTTTTGTTTTTTTTGTCATTTGTACATACGCCAATTACTTCTAAGATGTAGTTGAACGAATCGTCATTAAGAACGCACATTTTTAGTTTTTGTACGGTACTTACATTAATTTGTTTTTAATTTAACTATATATTTTGTTGAAATTTTAATATTAATTATTTTTATTATTTATTAGAAAGGAGTGCTAAAATAAAGCCCCTTATCGGGAGCCACTTGTAACCTCTATAAAAATCGAGGTGGCCCGGAATTCAGCGCACCTGATGGGGGATGCGGGTGCTGCGGAGGAGCAGGCGAGTGCAGCCCCTGTCGTAGAATATCAAATGGCGAGTTGGAGCGCTGCTGCATGATGTGGTGATGGTAGTTGTTTTGCGGCAATTGATGCTGTGCAGAATGAATATTATTAATATTTTGAATTTTGAAAATACATAATTAATGATTAACCACAGTATATATTGGTTGACGAATCTACAAAAATTGCACAGATATAATTGCAATTTATCAGTTTAGTCGTTAAATAAGAACAATCACATACAGCATTATGCTTAGTAAACTGTTTTACTGATGCGTACAACCGATATATAATGTATATAGCACACTTTATAAGTACTCACTTGCAAATTACGCAAAGATATCACACCAGCAGCGGCAGCACTATTGATTATGTGAGGACTTGGGCCATCTCCTAGATCAAGTTGCAAACTTTCGGACATATCACTGTTGCTGCTACCAATGAGACGATTGGGATGATTACTCACGCAACCAGAGCCAGATCCTCCACCAGCGGAGAGATGCAGCTGGCCCAGTGATGCTGTTGCCATTGCCACATCTGGCATCATATCAGAGAGATGCCCATTGCCATTACCGCCGCCTGTGTCAACCAATCCACTCGAACTGTTTTCAGCTATTCGATCCAAATTCAAAGCATTACCGCCATGCGGAAATCGAAAATCTCCTTCGGTTATCAATGCTGGCAATTCATTGCGATGATGCATTGCTGATGCCGATAAGCGAGCGTAACTCGATTGCAGTCGTCCAGCACTTGAGTTGTTTGCCAATAGAGTTGCAACACCAAGTAAGCTACTTGATTGCTGCTGATGACGTGGGAAAGTCAAATTTCGACTATAGCACTGTTCTGTGCCGCACACAGAAGATGCTGCTGATGATGATGCCATCGATGATGTTGTCGTCGACAAAAATGAAGCGCCAACGGCTGTTGCCGTATGGCGAGCAGCTGAATCTGTAACTGCTGGCGACGGTGGTGGACTTTGGTCGTCATGATCTTCTAATAGGCATTCCTCTGTTTGATGAGTGGTCGAAGCAACATCGTTGCATTCTTCTCGACTGGTGTTATCTCCCTTATTGGTTAACATGGAGTTTTCCAATAGATCGGACACCTCGTCTGGCAAATTAAACTCTCTGACAACGCGCAAGCGAATTTGCCGATCAATTTCATGACGCGATGAGAGGGGCAACAATAATGCTCTTTGACACATTGGCGACTGTCGAAGCTTATGCTCACGCTTGCGCATTGCTGAAATCGTTAGACTATCTGGTGGTGGTAAAGCGGTTGGATCAACTTTATCCGGTCCATCGTTGCCGATACCAGCAGCAAAGCCACCGCTATGCGTGGACGCGGCGTTCATACGCGACACCATATAGAGCGTATCGGGTATATCGGGGAAATGTCGTGATCGACGCATGCGCTGAAGTTCAACTTGATGATGCGAGGTGGCCATGCGATCCTCGAGCAGGGCCTTCACCTCCTCAAAATACGGCATAAAGAGCCGCGGGCGCACAAAGAGTCCTTGATTCTTGCCACCGCGAATCCATGCATTAACCCGCAAGTTTTCACGTTCATCGCTGATCATATGCGATGGTGGTGTGCTAACAAGACCACGACGAATCGCTTGACATAGGACCTCACTGTTTGGCGGCAACACGTGATCCATTCGCACCAATGGCAGCAATTCGGATAGAATTTCACGCAACTCAATGTCACTGAGATCACGTCGCTTAACGCCTTTCCTAGAGACCGAGTGCGCTGTGTGTGATAAGAGATTTGGCTCGCGATCCTCCATGCGCCGAATAAGCTCCTGTTCACCCCACTTGAGCACAGCTTGTAGAATCTCCAATTCGGAGGCTTGCAAAAAGTTACTTTGCAGAATGTGCACAAGTTGCCCCTTGTCCAATTGACAAAGCACTGGTGAAGCGCTGACGGCAGCAAACTCTTCCCGCAAGTATTGACAGGCCTGGCGAAATACCCAAGCGGAGCCATGAGGTTGACATCCCCACTTAAGGACCATTGACAATGTATCCAATGACAACCACTCGAGTATCAAGTCTTCACAGCCTTGCGCCAATATATCGAGCTCCAAAAATCTTCCAATTTGATACAACTCCATTGCTTCTTCCAGCGTTGTCGGCCGCACCCGTCCCGTATTCGTTAGGGCGTGCACCTCACCAAGTGAGCCGAGGGAACCAACCGAATTCCCAGTGCCACCACCGCCACGCAGTATCAGCGTCAAATCGACAGTGTCCAAATAAATGGCTTGAAGTAGAACTCGAGCGTAACGCTTCGGTATAACAGATTCATCGAGAACTATGCGTGTGGGCACATGAGTCGATCGCTCTATGTACTCATCAATGTTACGCGTTCGGCGGGCAATCAGATTACGAAAGAACGGTGAGCGGGCACTTAAGATGGCCTTGTGACATGGCAGCTCCAGCTTCGGTCGAAATCCGTACTCGGAGGTACCAGCGTCCTGACGCAAGCAGCTATCATTGGAACCATCCGCTGTGAACACAAGTGCAGCATCCGCATAATCTCCGGTTTCCAGCAAATAACGTAGATCATGTTCTAGGGGATTGGGTGTGCCGAAGTCATCGCCCAGTTGACGCAGCAAATTGATATTAATCGTTGGATCATGTGGACAAAGATCACCGGTATACAAGTAACGCAACAATGATGAGAAGATCTGCACATCGATTGGTGATGATGACAACTCCAGACAAATGCGTGCTCCAAATCCCGGACAGCCCGAAAGCAAATCGCGAAAATAAGTGCAACGCGATGATAATATGGAACGATGCACGGGAAATATTGAACCACGAAATACGAGATCACAATCTGTACACAAATTTAAATCATATAATGCTGCCAAATCTTGTTTGTATGTTGTAGCCGGGGGTCGTGCCAATTCCGCTTGTACCTAAAAAAAATATATATACATATATTATATACTCAAATATTTAATAATCATCTTAATAACTTCATTAAATTCAATTAAGTAGATTATATGATATTATGTAGAAAAACTTGTTTATTTTATCTAATGTAAATGTATGTATAGAAAAAGTCGACTCAAAAAAAGAATTAATTGAAAAGAACAAAAAATATATTGCACTTTATGTCGGACAAGTATTGCTAAATTCTGACCTACAATCCATGTACTTTTTATGATAGTAGCAGATAATCTATCTAAACCTAGTCCAATGTGGTTGCTCAATTTCTTAATAGTCATTTTGTTTAGATCATTACTTACGGATAAATCTCTAAGAGCCGACAATGCTTCAAACTCCTCGCAGAGTGCTGCCAATTCAAGGGGGGTCCAGTCACAGACAAAGTCGCGTAGAACACGTGCGTGATCGCAGGCTTTGGATGAACGTCGACGTCGAATGAATTTCCTTTTTAACGTGGCAAATCCAGTAACTCGCTTTCGCCTTTGGTCTCGATGATGATAGTGAATGCCGCTATATGCCACACTTGTCCCAGGTCCTCCACCAGAGCCCGATGAGCCCATTCTTGTGGTCGTAAGGGACTGAAGGACTGATACGTTTCCGCTGCCATTTTCACTATTCGCACCTGCATTGTCAGCAGGTGTGGCCATGGGATAACCACCGCTGGAAGTATTTGCTCCCATTTGCTTCAGTTCCAATCAAACTGCTTCCAGGTTAGCAAACGTATTTAATATCCGTGCTTTTTATTTGATTTTGTTGTATTTAGAGCAACATTATTTGCAACATATGTGGTTTTCTCTTCATGTTATCATCTTTTAATTCATGAGTAGTTTCTAAAATTAGAAATTTATATTTGTGAATATTGGTTAAAAACGGTTAAAAAAGTAAAGCTACAAAATTATACAGAATACAAATTATTCAACTTATTTATTTTAATAGTTCGACCACTATTGTTAGCATTAAAACATCGAATGTTGGACTCTTCAAATCCTTTTAAGCTGTACATCCCACAATTCAGGCTCAAGGCCTGATATATAAAGACCAACATGGGAAAACGGTCGAAATAAAGGGACTATTAGAATCATTTAAAGAATTTTCAACAATGCATCGTTAACCAAATACAACCAGTTTTTGATAACTGATCTAAATTTCAATATCGTTACTATTTTCTACGTCAAAATTGATCTCTAGATAATACAATTATAACAATCTGTGTCTACATTAATAGTTACCAAGGCTGAGTCTAGGTTTTCACAGAGGAGGACGGACATGAATGTTGTTTATAATTTATTAAACATTATGCCATACGTGATACCAACCTCATAGAAAATAAATGTCTACGCAACAAAACCATTTACAAGATAGCACTTTTTGTTTAGCTTTTGCATTGCAGTGGTTAAGTTGCAATTAAGTAGATTTGTCCACTGCTGTTATTTTTTGGAAACATATATGGTATAATTATAAAACAATCTTGTAAAATCACTTAAACATTTATAGTTTTAATTAAATTTTACTTAGAATTGCTGGGAAAAATATCCTTCTTTATGGAATATCGAAAAGTTGCATACCATATTTATCATTTACTTTGTGTGCATTAAATGAATGGAAAAGCGACCACAATACAGAAAATATGTACATATATGTATGTTAGTATGTGTGAACATTCATGTCAATAGGTTTGTATGCATTAGAAAATAAAAGAGATGCACACATACATACATACGTGTTCGCTTATATACATGCGTACATATATCCTTGATACACATACATTTGCATTTAGATGTATGCGCATACACGCATATGTATGTATGGATGTGGGTTCCATCTCAATGCATTTTTGCTACCAAAAATGAAAATATCACGCACTATGTAGTATTTTTTTTCAAGTCCTTCAAGATTTAAAGGTACACACATTTCACACACATACATATGTATATGAATATATAAATATATTTATATAGGTCTATTTACATACATACATACACACACACACTCGCGCATACACACACACAATGTGTTTATGGACAGCCAAATCAATGTACATACATATGCGCTTATGAAATCCCAACAAGACATTCACAAAACCAATTCAGAAAAATGCAAACTCTCATGAAATGGAATGATTTTTACTTACACCTTCAACTATATGTATACATGTATCTAAATTTCAGCTGCAAACATCCTACACGAATTTCAGCCGCCTACAACATATTGTTATCCTCTATACAGAGCCAATAAACACTTTTCGCACAGCAGTTTGGATCACTTTAAGTTGCACTGCACTAGCATAAAAAAAAACAGTACATTTGTATAATTGATTTTCAAAATGTATCCCATTATGATGTGGACACCACACTATTCACATTATTCAATTGTTTATTTTATATTCATTTTCATTTATGTCGCGCACAGTGTAATTTTCACAAATTTGGGGTGCAGGCCAAGAATACAAAAATACATCGATTGTATCACCTGATTAATATCGTTTACAGCGCATTCAATACTTCATTACCTATCGATGTATTCGATAGACCATTGAATGAATTGGTTGCTTACGGTGTTGCTCATCAGAGGCTTCGACTTATAATTAATGGCGTCAAAAATAACATTAAATCGACGTCGAAATTATAATAATAGCAAATTAAAAAAAGACAGGAAACTAAATAATATTATAAAAATTATTTTTAAAATATATTTTTTGTATCAATAGAAATAAAAACACAATGGCCAAATATTAAACCAAAATTGAACAGAATTTCAAGCAATTATAAAACATAACTTAATAATAAATCTGCTTGGTCGGATTTGCTGGACCAAATACAGCAATTGAAGTCATAGTTGATCATACCGAAAAATTATTTTTGTTTTTGAAAAATTAATCAAGTAAGACGAATTACCCATAAAAGTTAATTTTTAATTAAAAAAATATATCTTTTGAATTTTGATGTAGCATTTAGAGATTAGAATTTTGTCTGCAATACAATACAATATTTGAATGTTATCAAACTTAAAATTTTTTGTTTAAGTTAAAAAAACAGATTTTTAAATCAATATCATATTTGTACAGTACTGATTTAAAATGTATTTATATAAATTGTATGTGGCTTAAAAGTATAACGAATATAAAAGTCTGGATAAATTACGATGTTTTTAAATTAATTAAATTAAAAAATTAAATTTAAAAAAAAACATCACCGAATATGAATTTTAATAGGCCAAATAAAATCGATTATCGATACAATATCGGAGCTACGTTTATTTATTTACACATTTCTTGTTTAATGTTTTGAATGACAACACGTTTGATTATACTTAATAGCCTCTGACAATGTCTGCTTGTAGGAATTAAACACAAATAATCTGTTTATTAAAATAGCAAATATCTTAATTCCTGAACTATTTAAAACTAGGCAAGAGGCAACTACATCGTACATCAACATAATTTTTCAAAAAGATCATGACTTTGAGGAACTCTAAATTAGTATAAATATTTTGATATTTGAAAATTCTGGAGATTTTAATGAAGTGCGTTTTAAAGAACATATGTATATCTTTCATGTTGGCATATATGTTTCATGGTGGCTTATGCGGCAACTGCACAATTGAAAAGAATCTTCGATTGGCACATACAAATATAAAGAATAAATGACAACAAGTGCACAGATCTCATTTCGAAAAAAATACGTCGACAGGCTTAATAAGATAAGCATCCATGATAAATCAAAAGTTCATGAACCCAGTACATCATCCAGATTTGCTGGACATTTTGCCTGAATACACGACCATAACGACAGCCAAGAAAAATTATGCATAAGTAGGATACACAACTTGTTTTAGATGGTTCATAAAATTTCCAATATGCTTAGTCTATCAAATATGGCAGTAATATGATTATGGCTTTGGGTTCAAAGCGAGAAAAAGAAATAAAAACTTTACACAAGTTAAACAATTATTTGTCCACTGTTCGTTTAAATTATTATTTATTGATGGGTAGAGTGAACCAAATTGCCCTTTGATATATAAGCAGCAATTGTTATTAATGTGTTTTTCCTTTTTACCACATTTAAATATGTTTATCTTCCTCCAGCTCAACAAATTTAAATATAAAAGTATATTTTTTATCTAGGCACTAATGTATTTGTTTTTTTTTTTTTTTAGTTGTGTGTATGCGGGAAACGCTTTTCGTTTATGCTAGTAGAAGCACCATGTCAGATGTTCATTTAATTTTTACTAGCACTTTCTGCTAAGCTGCGTTGATATTGCTCTTTGGTCACCATGATTCCATCCATTTCAATGAAGCGTGTGTGCATTCCCGATGCAATAAAGCGTTTGCTTGCTGCGATGTCCAAGCGTGGTGCTGTTAAGGAATCATTTATTTCCTTTTCACGTGCTAACATTTCTTTGGCTCGACGCAAATCATGTAAAATGTAGTGCTACGGATAAAAATTAGGCTGAGTCAATATTTATGTACAATACAAACAATGGCTCATGTGTCTTACATTGGACAAATCGGTTCCATTGAGTTTTAAATTCATCCAAAACAACGTGCTATTTACATAGGCCAAGTATGTGTCCAGTTTAATTTTATCGTCTGTATTTAAGCCTGACAAGCTATGCGTAATTGCATAATTTAGATCCTTTTCCACCATGTCTAAGTTTGCTGCAAATTTGTTTATTTCCTCAAACATTTGTTTGTTTTCCACAGTTCGTTCATTAGTGGAAGCCGTCGAGCTATTTTTTCGTTTTTTGGAACCCTTTACTTCGGCCATCACGTGTTTTTGAGGGTATGTTCGAGTTATTAGGAATAGTCAGAAAGCAATGACGATTTTGTAGTTAGAATTTAAACAATTTAAGCAATACAATAATTGCATAGAAACACATTGACCGCGTTTGGGATAGAGCTGTCAAACTTTATAGAGTAATATCGATAATATATGATGGTGACATCTGATCAATATTATTATCGATATATTAAATACATCGCATATTATGTGTTGACGTTGTTATTTCGATTCATAAAATATTCGATTATCAACAGCGTCTGCATTGATTGTTTTTAAATGTTCAGAAATTTTAAAATATATATTCTTGTTCTTCAGTTAATTTATATTGTTATATCATTAATTATCCATAGAATTTCTTACTTATTACTAATAAGTTGGTATCTATTTAAGTTGTTATATTTTTGAAATATTATTACTGATGAATGCTTCAAGTAAATAATTCGATTAAAATAAATTTAATATAGATTGGAAATTTGAGTGATAGAAATAATTCGAACAAAGAAATAAATATAAATAATTATTCTTGGCTGTAGTTTCAGCAAATGTGTTCTTTAAATGTATATTGGTTTTTTTTCTAATACTACTACTTTTCAAAATTTTTTATGTTGTCAATATTTCTTAACAAAATTAGAATTATATTCCAAATTTACAAATAATTTACAATGTCTTATATTATAAACTATCAAAATTGGGAGAGAAACTTAAAAAAGAATTTATATAGAGCGCTATAATCTGAAGTCCCTATTATCGATTTTTTAATGGATGTGGACGTGATATGGTGGAAATACAAAATGATGGATTAAGACTATTCGATAACAATGCAAAAATGACTCAAACGAACAAAATAGGCAAAACGAAGGAACTAAATGACCTCGTTCAAGTTGGTGACTCGATGTTCAATTGAACTTATTTCGAACAATTCGACACAACTAATATGGACAGTTCTAACCCCTAAGTAAACCGTAAAATATATTGTTAACAGAATATATTTTTGATTCGCGAATATCAATTATTCAATATATGTATATAATAAAATTCCGCTATAATATTGGTAGCAATTGTCGCGATTTGCCTTTAATTTTAATTTGTATGTGCTATGGGCTATCGGTCTAATAATAATACGCAACTCAACACTAATCAAATAAAACAAATATAGTCGGTTTGACATATATATTAAATTCTTTGATAGAATGTGTGTACATAAAGGTGAACACAGACATACATATTTGTTACTTGTATTTACAAGCAATACAGGTCCCATTACGGATTAACCTGCACACATACAAACATATGTATGCTTGTACAAATCTATATTTTTATGCATGTATGTATGTACAAACATAAGTAAATGTGTTGTGTATATTTGTATGCTACATGTGTAAATATATATGTACTAATAAACATATGTACTTACATATACTTACATATGTAGTTTGAATATCTGAAAAGTTCATTTTTTGAAATCAATTTAATTGCAGATTACAACAACATTGATTTGCCTTAATAAATATAACTTAGCAAACGTGAATTCGGTCAGCCAGCGATATTCAAGCCATAAAAGAGCAACACTTGATGCGGTTAATGACACATATGAACAATAGACATATAAAGATTTCATTAATTTGGTGAACACCATGGATACCACAAGTACCACAGGTCGGAGGCGAAACAATATCTGTGCTAATGCCGAGGATAATGCGCTCGACCAAATTACAAAGGAGGTAATTTCCGTTTCGACTCTAACCACTTACACTTGATTTTTTATCCCAATAGCGAAGGGGTTTGATGAATGACTTATCCATATGTTTGATTTTCGGATCGTGGTACGGACTGATCATGATTTGATGATGAGTCAACATTTGCAAGCAAAACTTGACGCCGATCATTAGTATATAGTTATTTTGAGATAGTCATGTTGCCTAAATTTATTTCCTGACACTACGTTTTGAATCCGTTCTACCGGTAAAGGGCTGAACCTTATAGAATCTGATTATCTATTAAAAAATTAAAAAATAATTTATACAGCTTCGATCATTATTAACATAGATAAACAATTTTGCTGTGTTCCTGATTAGTGATTTTATAATATTTACGAATTTCTATTATTTCAAAGAAGAAATATCTATTGAAAGACAGACCAAATTTAAATAGTTTTTTTTCTTCTCAAATTGAAACTGATTTTGTCATGACTATAAACGGATTCGAATGTCAACGAGTTATTCAAGAAACACTTTATTATTATATCATTTTGGATTAACTAAATTGGAGTTTAACTGATCTTTTATGCTTGAATTATTGAAAACTATATGGATTACACATCTGTTGTTGGCGCCTAACTAATAATATAACTTATTCTTATACCTTTTTGCACAGGCTGAGGCGCGTCTGGCAGCTCGTCGTCAAGCACGCGTAGAAGCTCGAGAAATACGCATGCGTGAGTTGGAGCGGCAACAAAAGGAACAAGAGCACAATGCCGATCGTGCCTTTGATATGCAAAATATCAGTGGCAGCGTCATTCACGATATACCTCGTCTTCTAAACTTAACACGTGCAGCAGCTTCGCGACGAAGTAGTGAGGATTCATTGGAAGAGGAAGGCCGCAGCGTTCGTGACATCAAACATGAACTTAAAGTAGGTACCTAATATTTCCGCATAGTATAATGATATTATTATAGTTTATAAACTCAATAATTAATATATATGTCATTATTGAAAGCCAGAGAGCAGCTGTAAAAAAGAATATTAAGTAATTATCCCTTCTAACAAGTAGTTCTTTTTTCTATACTGTGGATTGTTATTCAAATTTAAGAAAGAGGAAAGGAATATTACGTTTAAAAGAATAAGAATGTTTAATATTACCCTAATATCCATATCAAAAGTCAAGTTGATAAACTAAGTCAGCATACCGAACCTAATCTTGTTGTTAAAACCATATTTTTTATTTAAGGCAGTGATAAACTCCTGAAAAATTTGAGTATGGACAACTTATTAAGGACACAGCTTTGTTGAGGGCACCACATGATCAGTTGTTTTGGCCACTTCAGTTTTTTTTTTATTCATTTGCGAACTGAAGCTGTCAGAGTAATCTTTTAGCAATATTTCGGTGCTAAGTCGTACTTACGTATGTGCTTTGTAGTATTTTAATTATAATACAATAGTTATGTGTAGTAATTTGGAATTGTTGTTTTTATGTCATACATAATTTTTTTTGTATTATTCGCACTTTTAAAGGAAAAATGCTGGGCGTCTCACAGTTGATAACATGGACTGTGGCCTTTCTGTCCTGTTTTATGAGATCGGGCAGATTGATGTCCTGTCCTTAATATTCGGAAGAGGAGAATTGGAGAGTAATTGGTGGTTTGGCTGTAAGATATTTTCTTTTGTTATGTAAGATATTTCTACACGGCATCGTCCAAAAGTTCTTCTTCAGATAATTGTCTGGGTGGAATGTTAATCGTTATGCCAAAGGGTTAGCAATGAGATAAAGGTCAGCGCTGACACAATCTCTTGAATTGAATTATAGTCTAGAAGTATACTATTTATGAATTGTAATGAATTAAATTTAAATTGATTGCATTTTTACTATATCTTTCTTGTTGGTGTTATTTATAAATGTTGTTTGTTTTGCAGGAAGTCGAAGAGCGCTTTCGGAAGGCAATGATAACAAATGCTCAATTGGACAATGATCGCTCATCTCAAACATATGAGGTTAAACTACTGAAGGATAAAAGAGAAACGATGCAGGAGTCTGTTGCCCAACTACAACGCGAGCTTAAAAATAAATTGCGAGATTGTAATGCGCTTAAACGAAATTTGGACCGAACAACACTTGAATTGAGTTTGGTCCAAGGCCAACTAAGCGAACGAGATACGTTAATAGCAGAGCATGGTCTTGTTATTGTTGCCATTGAGAATACGGACGGCAGTGATGCCAAGAGGGCGTTAGTTAGTGTTGAAAACGCAAATATTTTGGCTACCGTTCAGGGATCAATTGGTGAGTACAATAGAATGTTAATAAAATGATCATTGGATTTTTGCAAAGAACATAAATGCATATATCGAATAATTGAATTTTTTTCACTGTCTATTTCATTTATTAAAATGAATTTTGTATAATCGAAGTGTGATTTAATTTTTAATTGAATACTTTCAGATGTAAGACTTAAAAAGTTTGCAGAGGAAAAGCAGCTGCTTTCAACGCAAGTACAAGTACTGCATGAACAGTTAGATGCTTATAAAAGTGAAGGAAGATCCGGTCGCTGTGGTTCGTTAAATAACTCATTGGGCTATGACGATGATTATGATGTTCAAAGTATGTATCAAATCGATTTGTTTACGTATATTTTGGAATTAATATTTTTGTGTAATTCACAGGAGAAGCAAATAAAGTCATATCAGATTATAAATATAAACTGCAAAAAGCTGAGCAGGAAATTGCTAATCTGCAAGCAAGTTTGTCACGTTCGGAGTCGCAGGTCATCCGCTACAAAAGTACAGCCGAAGCAGCGGAGAAAGTTGAAGCAGAATTAAAAGTGGAACGACGAAAACTGCAAAGAGAGGTGTATTAATACTGATGAAATTAAGTATACTATATAAGCAGTAGAATATCAATCTTCATAGCTCATTTTACCCTATTTTATTCTTACCATAGCTTGCAATTTATAACTGCAACTTGAATTCATTATCAGCAAATTTTTAGCTTGTGAATCATTTTCGTTTATTTTCATTTCGAAGTTCGCTGATTAGTCCGTTGGCTGATAACAAGTCCAAATGTGTGGATATAGATACATACACGCAAATATCTGAACCCATTCTTCGTCAGCGAAAACCTCAAAACACGACAAAGAAAGAGAAAATAATACAGAGTTGGAGAAACTAAAGAGAGATAAAAAAAAAATTGATGTCTCTTTCTTTTTAGATATAGAAGGATAAGAGTGAGATGGAAAGACGCGAAAGACATAAAAGAAACATCCTATGTTCGCAACATGAATAAGAAATATTTTTGTTAGTTGGTTTTTATAACAATTAAATTTTGTATGGAAGCTTAAGAGTGACACGAAAAGAAATATTGCAAAAATACAATTTATATTGTTTATGCTAGTTCATAGTTTTAATAAAGAACCTTCATACTCACTTTTCATAATGATTGTAACTGTTGTGGAGGCTTTCTTTAAGCATATTTTCGATATGCATTTATTTGCGTCATTTACATTGCATTAATGCCATTATTTTTTCATTTGTATTGCAGCATCGCGAGATTCTAGAGCGTCTGGAAGAAGCAGAAACTGCAAACAACCATCTTCTGAAGCGGCTCGATAAACTAAAAAATGCAAAAAGTACGATCCTGAAGGATTTATGACCGACGATGACAAAGAACCCAGTAACCGAAGAAAGAACAACGATTCTTCCGTAACAAGCTAAAAGAAAACCTTTGATGTCAGCATAAACCAGAATAATTGCACAAATAATACATTTTTACAACAGTCATGTCCAAAATAATAATCTGAATAGCAAAATATTAAAAATTCACAGAAATAAACTATTATTCAATTTCCATTTATTTATATTGAACACAAGGGCCACGTTGATTAAAAATCTCTGCACATGGTTCTAGTACAAATTACGGGGTAATATTCATAGAAATCAGTATAGTGCATATAATATTATAGCATACAAGTTTGTTAATCGAAAAGGTTCCAATTTTCAACACCAAAATGTTTAGTCACCGCCGAGTTCCGAGTAAGCGATTAAGTATCCTGTGGGAACCAACTGCACCGATTTCTTGCGGAATAGTGTAACTGGAGAACTAACAGGAAGACTGCGTATTGGAAGTATTCAAAGAGTATAATTGGATTCGGTGATACATGTGCAGCCTAGCTTAAATTGAAGCGTATGTGCTTTTTTACCGTTGCTTGAAAACGGGAGTCAAAAATATCACATTTTGTGCAATTCTTTTTCAAAGTTTATTTCGCTCTTTTTCGTTTTCCCTTTCAGCTACGAGCGACAAAACAAATCTTTAAGAGGGGTCGTATAATTTTGGACAGGAGTGTAAATGCTTAAATTTTTAATTCACTTAATTGTGTTTTTTTTACCATGAAAATACTTCAAAGTTATATATTTCAAATTAATTCATATTTATTTAATATTCAACATTTTTAAATTAATGATACTTAAATCAACTTAAACCTTAGTATATATAGTTCAATTAAATTACAGTTTATTTTACCATAAAGGTTTTCAAAAGCACTCTTTTAATATTACATTCATATCATTAATTATAGTTAATAGTAAATCAAAAATCGACTATTACTTTGATGTGAATTTTTTAAACTTAAATATTTTAAATCTATTCATTTTAGTCATATTTAATTTTTATATTTATTATTTTTTTTATTGGTCGCTATCGTTTTTTTTAGATAATAATTTTTGTGTTTCTAAAGTTGACTCCTCAAGTTCAGCAACGAGCTGGCATTAACGTGCCCGTTCCTTTTAAAAATATAACAAATAAAACCAGATATATGTATGTAAATCAAACCATGCTTTTTCCGCAAGGCTAGCGTATAGAAAGAATAAAATCTTCCTGTCCTGATCCTAAACTTCATCTCTTGACGTCACAACCTGGCAAATAATAAAAAACATTCAGCTTCCCTCGCAATTATTATTTTTTTTTTATCAACTGTTCTTAGAGTTGTTCTTAATTTATACAATTCAATGTTGATGACACCCGAAACCCAATGGGTCATTCGGTATGTTAACATTATTGCAACATTGTTGACATCCGCTGGATATGCTGATCCACGTCTGGACTATTTTGCCGACTAAGCGGAATAGCCCAACGGCAGCGATCAAGCCAGCTGCCTTTCGAAATCTGCCGACGATGCAGATTCCGATTTCATTTATTCCATGTACCCATGTACCCTAGAATTTTTGATACTCTGACTAGCGTCCGCCCCTTGTACCATCGAGGGACAATCTGAAGACACAGCCGGCAGCGCAACCAAGTTCGCACAACAAAATACTACAAATTACTTAATTTTAATTTGCACTGCGATGCAAGAATAGTTATAGATAACAATTGTACAAACCAGGCAGTTTCTAGCTGCGGGTTTTCTCTTTTTCTTAAAAGGTAGGGAAGTATGTACCAAAAAAAGGGCAAATAATTTTTTTAAATGAAAATATTATAAATGCCTAAGAATAATAATAAGAAAAACAAAAGAGGAGGTCAAAAGAACTTCCTCAATTTAAAAATTAAGAAATTGAATAAACAATTATATACCTCAAGAACTGAAACAGTTTCCTGGGAAGAAAATGTGGCTCTAAGACAAGAATTAGAGGCCACATATAGAGAATAAGAAGCATACAAAAATAAGAAAGACTTAAAAGAAGTCAGAAAGCCAAAATGCCCAGCAGATTGTAAGGGTGCTTTTGACAATCCTGGCTGCGAATACACATGCAAATACACATGTGGCGAAAATAAAAACTGAAATAATAATAATAATAATAAATTTTAAAATGAAAAAGTTTTCAGTTCAGTTGAATAAATAATTTTTTTTTTGATACTCTGACTAGCATAACGAATGTTAAAAACCAAAATAGAAGCAGTCAGAGAATCAAATATAATACCCCAAAAGGGCCCAGGAATTTATCAGTTAGCAGTTAAAACTAAGTATTCACCCAATAGTAGACGTTAAGACAGTGGATTCCACTGCTGACGTTATCAATAAGGTAGAGCCACAAACAGTGGATTTAGATTTAATTAACATTCTGTTAATTATAATAGCCATTGTAATGTGCGCAAATTGTTTTTTTTAAGCTGTATAAATTGCACAATAAGTGCTTGAAAAAGAAATATATGAGCCTGGCAAATGACCTGGACAAAGTATAAAGAATACAGTGAAAAAAAAGAGAAACAATTTGCATTTAATAAAAAATAATGGGAAAACCCATTAAAAGAAACTTAAAACAAGTCTTATCTAGAGACCCAGAATTAGTAGAAAGAGTTAAATTCCTAGCATCATATAGCCCTACGTATATATGTAATTTCGAACGCATATATATGAGAACATATGATCTAGATTTCTCGCCTTTCATTGGTCTGTCTAATAAAGAAAAGGCACAGCTATTGGCACAAATACCTGGCATAGAAATTATGACGGTATTCAATAGAAATTTTGAGGAAATTAACTACGAGATATTCAAGTACTAAACCTCGTATAGAAACAGCTTGCTAGCCCATATTATGGAATGGTCAGAACTTTCTGAGCGAATCCATAATATAAAAATCAGATTTGAAAAAGCATACAAATGCTTAACGCAGAATAGACAAACTCATAAAGACACAGTAGACAGACATGCAATAACCTTAATCGACTGCTTCAATGAAGCACGAATATTAATATATAATCATAAAGACGTATTAACCGATCAACATTGGTCAGAAACGTCGAGGTTATTGACAAGATTAAGAAATAATCTGCAAAGTATAAAAGAGAAACATAATCTTAATCTAACTGTGCCGTCTATTCTACAAAATTTGAGGCTAGTAGAGAAGAAGATATACAAGTTCAAGAAGATGACTTGGCAAATCTTACTATCCCGGCCATTCTAATGTCCACTGTAGATTCGGATTCTGATACACATTCAAGTGTAATAGAAATCAAAACAATCACAAGGGCACAATCAAATATTGATTTTATTAATACAGCATCCAAGCTTATACCAGTTTTTGATGGTAAAGCTGAAAATTTAACAAGTTTCGTTGATGCTTTACAAATAATACAATCAATAAAAGGCGAGCACGAAGAATTAGCTGTCTCCATTATTAAAACTGAACTAAAACTGCACTGACGTGCATGAGTTTTCAATTGAACTTGAATTCAACAGCTCAAAGATACAACTACTGAATAACTGTGACGTTATACAACATGGCGACCGTGACGTGGGTCTAGCAAGACCAGGACCCCAGGATCTCTATATCCAATAACGAAGACAACTAATAAGACAAACTGGGCTGGCTGAAACAAACTGGCGGAACTGAACAACAATTGTAACTGAGTGAGTACTGGGGTATGAGCTTCACAATCACCAAAAAGGATAAAAGACGCAGTGATTCGCAGACGAATCAGACAGAGAAAGTCTGAGATTTTAAGATTTTTATATAAGTCCGAAATCCCACAACCCTGGGAAACTGCAGTGAAACTAACAAGTGAACTCGAACATTTAGAGTCACTGTTAAAGGTGAAGAGCAACCCCTGTCCCTCAGAAAATACAAACATTCAAATTAACAAAAATACACATCGCCCACAGCCAAAGGAGATACCAAAAAGGAAACCCCAATATCCACCGGACTGCGATACACATTCAAGTGTAATAAAAATCAAAACAATCACAATGGCCCAATCAAATATTGAATTCATTAACACGACATCAAAGCTTATTCCAGTTTTCGATGGTAAAGCCGAAAACTTAACAAGTTTTCTTGATGCGTTAAACATTGTGGACGCAATAAAAGGCGAACACGAACAATTAGCTGTGTCGATGATAAAGACAAAGCTAAAAGGTGTTGCCAGAAATTTAGTCGGGAATGAGACTACAATATCTGAAGTCATCTCCAGACTACAAAACAATGTCAAAGGCGAAACTGTAGCAGCAAAACTGATGAACCTACAGCAGCGCAATAAAACTGCCAATCAATATGTAACAGAGATTGAGCAATGCATATATAACTGACGGGTTAACTTTAGAGTTAGCCAGAAGTTATTCCACCCAGCACGCAGTAAAAGCAATGACTAAGAACTGCACAAATAAGAGCAAATTGCTTTTTTTTACAAATCAAAAATGACGATTTGTTAATTTATATAAATTAACACTCAAAATATTACGAAACTTAAATCATTACGAACTACGAATCCCACAAGTCCAATATGCAGACTCAGCGTCTGACCAACTTCCTGCACCTTCAATATTCCAAGAAGACCCAAAACCAATTTGCCCAACACATCTGCCACATGCCGTTGCAAGGTATTTCAAGAACATCGAGCAATGCACCCACTTCGCCAACCAGAAGCAGCGCTGTCAACGCCGCTGCTGAAACTCACAGCTTTATATTGAGCTAGCTTCAGAATTAGTTTTTAGTCTCTAATTTGATTTAATAAAGAACCGTTCTGAGATAATAATAAAAAGTGAAAAAAACAAAAGTTAACAAAACTATGGTGTGCACATCCGCACACTATAGCAACGTAGGAGTAGCAGACGAGCTACAAAAGAAATCCAAGAAGCTACACTAGCGAATGACGACCAGGCCAACGTTTCAACACCCTGCTCCTGTCGAGCAAAGGGACCTGCCAAGCCTTCAAGAGGCAATAGAGGCAGATCCAGCCACGGGACCAAAGCCTTTGACTATCGAAGAATACAAGGCAAGGACAGCAGCGAGGGGAGCAGCCACCTAAGAAGAAGCGAGGTGGCTGCCGATTAAAACTACTCAGCATAAGAAGACTAAACATCGAGTTGCTGAAGACGGCAACCAACGAGGAAGACCGACAGCGCTACAAGGAGCGCCTTGCAGCCCTCAATCTTCAACTTCGCGGTGCGAAGTAAAATGGCGAGCTGCTTTAAAAGCCATAGCTCCAACCGCCTCAATATAATTAATGTTGCCAATGCGGTTTCCGCTGCAACAAAACAACAATACTAACACGCTAGGGCACATTCTCATTATTAACACATTGTACTCAGTAGTAAACTTAAATAAGTAAAAACATTGTAAACTTGATAATTTGCAACTGATGTGAACTGAGTACAATGATTTCATTCATTATTCAGGGAAATGATATAGAGTTTTAATAGGAACAATACAAAATAATATAATAATTTTCAAATATTCAAGGCATATCTATGTCTTAATCTTTCCATAATGGGAGGCACACAGTCCAAAGCGGACGATAATACCGCAAATGTCGTAAATACAGTAGTCAAATATATTGTAGCATGCGTCTATACATGTGTATATAAGTTAAGGCCAGACATTCTACGAGTTCATGTCCACCACAAAGTCGGTTGCCATGAACCTTTCCCATGCCCAACGACACGTGCGCTGCGTCGGCACTTTTACTCCAACAACACTTGCGCAACTCCACAAGTGCAATGCCCAGACTTTTCCGCCCATCCGTGGGATCGCCGGATCAGCACTTCAAACCAAGGGACACCCGACACCAGCGGCTACAACAACAGCCACAGCGACAACGGCAGCAGCAACGGCGGCTTCTTAGCGTAACATAGATTGTTTAAGTTTTAGTTCTAATCAAACCTTCAATTAAAAAACACTTGCTTTTTTTTAAAAACCAAACTACCCAGTTTGTTAATTTATGTGTACAGCTACTCTTCTGCCGCTGCCAACGGCAGCGCAGTAGCATTCCCATATTATGTACTTAGGCTAAGTCCCCAGAATGATTTTAAATAAAGAACAATTAAGAATCAACCACAGAAGAGCACAGACGTGCTGTCTTGCCTACTAACTGAAAACATATTATTACATTATATTCCAAATATTATTTAAATATGCATATACAAGTATTAAATAAAAACGAAATAAAAGGATCAACACCCCACTGTAACTCTGTGAACCTGTAATGTATTTTATTTTAAATAATTTGTAATATACAAATTCAATTGATAAATAAACGTCCACTGGAGCGAACCTTCGCTCGTGGTTAAAAACAAACACGGATCAATTCATATTATTCAATACAAAATTCTATTCCAAAGATTACAATTTGAAAAAGACGACACCAATATATGAAACAATAAATAAAAGAAATACACATTGTATCACTTTGTTGCAATGTTTACATAAACATAAGAGCCAACTACTGGGCATGTTTTATACAGCTTTTAAGTTGAAAAGAAGACAAGAGATATTCAATAAAGTGCTTGAATAGAAGACAGAGGTCTTCAAACACAAAAAATACAATAGTGTTTTAATTAAAAATAATACACCCCAAACACCTAGGACTACAATCAAGAACTAATTCAAAATTCACGAGAAGCACATGTTGGTGGCCACAAAGTGCTGTGTGTCGGGACACGGCTGGAGGACCTGAAAGTCCTAGGACATCAAACCTACGAGGAAATACAGATGTCAATGACGAAATCCTACAGGAGAAAAATAAATATATGAGTGTGTAGAGTGCGAGTAATGGGAAAATGGGGAGGCATAAAGAAAAAGTGAAATAAAAGAATAGCATACACATATGGACACCATTTTGAGAAAGGATCTTCTTACGATTTCATTTATTTTATTGCTTGCATTACATGGATTTTGTATTGATCACAGCGTGGCTTCACACCTTTCGCTTGGCGTGCAGCATCTCCATGAGCAGAGTCCTCGTTGGCGCATTGCCAGCACAGTGCTTCGCATAGAGATATTCTTCGCCACGCGAGGCCATGGCATGGATTTCCTGTATGATGGTCAATAATCTGCTGAATTTGCCATTCATTGAGGGATAACAGAGAAGGGTGTAATCGAGCAGAGCTGCTTGGACACGCTCGTGTCCCTCGAGGACGATCTTGCTGTTTTCAACATTGATGCGCGAATCTGGACTCAATAGCATCATGAATTTCATGCACACATACTCGCCCATATCGAACTTGAGATCGATGAGCTTATGCTGCAGCTCGTCGAAGTAATCACGCAACCGGGGCACCCCCAACAAGCCGAGACTCATCAGATCGAACACCTGACCGTTGTGCAGGTGCGTCACATCGGGCAGAGCGTTGTGTATGCGATGATGCAGATGATCGAGTACAAGGAGATCGGACCACGAGTGCTGCAGCAGTTTCATTTGATCGTCGACGTGGAGATGCTTGAAGAACACGCTGTTTCGCGCCCAATCGACTTGCGAGAACAGATTTTGATCCAGCACCTTGCACATCAGCTCAAAGAGATCCACCTGCACTTGATTATGCGTCTGCTTCTGCAGCAATCCAAACAGCTGCGTCTGCCACTCGCGATCATCGATCAACTGCGCTTCGACAAATTCCCGAATCATTGGCGATACACTTCGCGTCGAATCCAAGCACAATTTCCTCTCAGCGGTGTTGTTATTATCGCTGGCAATCCAATGGCTGCCACATCCAGGCGATGACGATACCTGGGCTATTTGTATATCCTGCGAACTGTGCAGCGATTGCAGCGCCAACTGTCGCTGCCTCATCGCCTGCAGCTTGCGAGCGCGATTCCTTTTGTACATGGGACCAAACATGTTGCGACCGCCACGCATGCGATCCGCTCGCACCGCCTCCAGCTTCATGCCCACCTCGAGGCACTTTTCGAAGCGACAGTAGGGACAACGCTTGCGCTGCGTCTTATCGATCTGGCACGCACGCTCTGCCACACAGGTGTAGACCTTCTTGTTTTGCACGGTCCGCTTGAAGAATCCCTTGCACGATTCGCACGTCAGCAGGCCGTAATGATAGCCGCTCACCTTGTCGCCGCAAACGGGACACAGCTCCTCGAACAGCTGCTTCAGATCCATGGAGTCGCCATTGCCCGATCCTGATCTTGATCCTGATCCTGATGCTGGACTGCTGGCATCGCCACCGCTAAAGCTGCCGCCTTCTGTCTGCTGATTGCCACATTGAGCCGTATCAAATTCATTAGTCGAATTGGATTCATCCTCCAAGCTTTGGTAGCAGGTAATGAGCGCATCAGTCTGCTCTTGTCGATTGGGCAGATCGTTGGCAACTGCAGTTGCATCCTTGCAGATGACAAGCGATGGAAAACTCTGCAAGTCACAGTTGCTGAACTGTGTTGTGGTTGAGCTGAGGAAGTTGGCAGAACTTGAAGTTCCATTCTCCACTTGGTAGTAATCCATGTTCACAATGAAAGCAAACCAAATCTATCGGGAATTTAAAACTTGGAAAGTTTGACTGCAACTCTCAGTCATTAAGTAATGAAGAAATTAATTCAAAAAGAAAAGGTATTGCTAAAAGAAAGAAGTTGAATCTGTTTGGACTCTTAAGTCAAGCAATAAGTAAGTAACAATCATCAGATGTGCGAAGGACACCGATAACCACAACTCTTTAAGAGTGAAGAACCCTTAGACTCCAAGACGAATAGGACTTAATAACTTACAGATTCCGCACTTCATAAATATGTGTTCGAAAATCAACTAAGCTGAGATGCTGATGGCACAGTGATTATCCATTGACTGTGGTGTGATTGCAGAGAATGATCTCTTTATATCTGAACCTTTCTATCGGAGCAGGTAGCGTGCGTTAATCCGCGGAGAAACTCCAAGTCCTTATGTTTATATTTGTTTATAACCCTTATTACCCTATAGCGACAGATGTGTGGTCGTCAGTTTACTTGGAAAGGTGTCAGGTATCAAGTCGAGTCTTGAAAATGAGCGATATATACAACCCACAATAAATACCACTTATTTTTATGATTATTGACTAAGACATGCAGGAGAACATGTTAATGAGATGTTCAGTAAACGAAGACTCTTATACAAGCTAAACATCAAACTACCCTCGCAATCATAAATCATTAAAGTGTTTCAGCGCTGCGAGTAGGTTGAGGAGCATTCTCTCCAGTACATTCGCTCTCATTTTTTATAATGATATATAAATATCTATTTTTTTATATAAGTTAACAGTTAATCGCTTCAGACACGA
This sequence comes from Drosophila nasuta, assembly GCF_023558535.2. NCBI lineage: Eukaryota > Metazoa > Arthropoda > Insecta > Diptera > Drosophilidae > Drosophila > Drosophila nasuta. Next base: position 2,980,470 of record NC_083459.1, on the reverse strand, counting down.
CTTGGCAAAGATGCAAACCAAGCAGTCCGTTCTAATTATAGGGAGGACAATCTGTTTATGCCATGTAATTTAATTACAATTCATATGATAGTCCCATATTGACGTTAAATCTAAATAGAGTAGTGTAGCATGCGTAAATATGTATATAAGTTAAGAAGCAACACTTCCCAACATTAATTAAGCAGCCCTCGCATGCGCGGGCCGGCAACTTATTAAGCGACCCGCGCGGATAAGTCTCATGTGCCGCAATGATTGTGCACCGTTATCCTTAGCAAGCAGCGACGGATTTGTAGCCAGTACAGTTTATTTTATAAGTTTTAGTTTAGAGCTACCCAGCAGTCATAGCGTACGAATAAACGCTTCGGCACTTGTTACATCGACTTAACATATTTTTTATTGGAAACTTCACTGAGCCACAAGGCCAGTGATTAAAGGGGGAATAGTTTCCTCCAACATATTTCATCTCCCAGGATTCCCAGCGGACAGCGAAATCACAACACTGGAGCTGATGACTTTAATAACTGGCGCCCAACGGATAATATTTTAAGAACCAGAAAACCCCCAAAGAAGCATGTAAGTGAGTGATTATCAACTTAATTTACTTCAAATCGAGCACCAATAAAAGATATAATACTAAAGTACCAAAAATTTGCAAGTGACTGTGAAATAAGTTCTGTGGTTAATTTCTTTTAATTTGCTCTGCGATGCAAACATAGATATAAATACCTATTGTACAAACCAGGCAGTTTCTAGCTGCGGGTTTTTTCTTTTTTTTTCCAAGGTAGGGAAATATGTACTATTAGAAATTACGAAAAAAAAAAATAGGCAAATCATTTTTTAAATGAAAGAATTATAAATGCCTAAGAATAGTAATAAGAAAAATAAAAGAGGAGGTCAAAAGAACTTCCTCAATTTAAAAATTAAGAAATTGAATAAACAATTATATACCTCAGTGACTGAAACAGTTTCCTGGGAAGAAAATGTGGCTCTAAGACAAGAATTAGAGGCCACATATAGAGAATTAGAAGCCTATAAAAATAAGCAGGATTTAAAAGAAGCCAGAAAGCCAAAATGCCCAGCAGATTGTAAGGGTGTTTTTGACAATCCTGGCTGCGAATACACATGTAAATATACATGTGGCGAAAATAAAAACTGAAATAATAATAATAATAATAATAAATCTTAAAATGAAAAAGTTTTCAGTTCAGTTGAATAAATGATATAAAAAAAAAATAAAAATAATTTTCTTTTCAAAATTTTTTTTTGATACTCTGACTAGCATAACGAATGTTAAAAAACAAAATAGAAGCAGTCAGAGAATCAAATATAATACCCCAAAATGGCCCAGGGACTTACCAGTTAGCAGTTAGAACTAAATATTCACCCAATATGGGTCTAGAAGACGTTAAGACAGTGGATTCCACTGCTAACGTCATCAATAAGGTAGAGCCACAAACAGTGGATTTAGATTTAATTAACATTCTGTTAATTATAATAGCCATTGTAATGTGCGCAAATTGTTTTTTTAAGCTGTATAAATTGCACAATAAGTGCTTGAAAAAGAAATATATGAGCCAGGCAAATGACCTGGACAAAATATAAAGAATACAGCGAAAACAAAGAGAAACAATTTGCATTTAATAAACAATAATGGGAAAACCCATTAAAAGAAACTTAAAACAAGTCTTATCTAGAGACCCAGAATTAGTAGAAAGAGTTAAATTCCTAGCATCATATAGTCCTACGTATATATGTAAATTCGAAAGCATATATATGAGAACATATGATCTAGATTTCCAGCCTTTCATTGGCCTGTCTAATAAAGAAAAGGCACAGCTATTGGCACAAATACCTGGCATAGAAATTATGACGGTATTCAATAGAAATTTTGAAGAAATTAACTACGAGGTATTCAAGTACTAAACCTCGTATAGAAACAGCTTGCTAGCCCATATTATGGAATGGTCAGAACTCTCTGAACGAATCCTTAATAAAAAAATCAGATTTGAAAAAGCATACAAATGCTTAACGCAGAATAGACTGTAATATGCACATATGTCATACATATCGGGTGTACACTGTGATTACCATTTGTATCGAGTGTACACTGTGTTTGGCACTTATGTGGCGGCAACACTTTGTGCAGCCACATACAAATCGTAATAAACAATAACAAACTCAAGTGAGCGCGTAACATGATCGGCCACTTGCGAATTTGGCTAAGTCAGCATATGCACGCTGACCGCCAGTGCCCTATGCATAAGTGCATAATACTCTCTCTCACTCTAAAGAATTTATGTAAGACAAAGCATGCTTGTCCATTGACGTATAAGTATATACATATAAGTAATATATAATGCAGCCGGCTGAACCGGCAGCGCAGTGCGCGCTGAACTTATGTACTTAGGGTAAGAGAACATTTTACTCAAAATAAATGAAGAAGATGAAAACCAAACCAAAACTGCACTGACGTGCACGCGTTGATTCAATTGAACTTCAAAAGCTAAAAGATTGAACTACCAACTGTGACGTTGATATAACATGGCGACCGTGACAGCGGTCTTGGATTAAGACACAACAGCGACATCTGCAACAACAACAGAGGCATCTGCAACAGGAACAGCAATTCGGCAACAACAAAGGCAACATTGGCAAAGAAACTGAAAAGAAAACTGATGAACAACAAAGGAAATAAAATCTGAGTGAGTAAGAGTTGAGTAATGGGCAAGCAGCGCGGTGGTTTAAACCACAAGATTAATAAAAGAATAGCCAAGCTAAAGTGGCTAATCTATAAACAATCGCCACCGCCTGCATGGTCAACAGCACAGAAATTACAAATTACATATAAATAAATAAGGCTGCAACACTATGTTTTTATGCCAACAATGTTTACATAAGCAGCGACTTTGTCGCTAACGCTAAGTGCCTTCTGCACATAATCAAGTGCATTCGATATATGATCCGCAATTGATAACAGCGACCGCCCAAATGGCTAAGTCAGCGTTCTCACGCTTGACCGTCGCTATCTATACATATATGCGCGCATGACTCTTCCTCTCGACATACTTACATATTGTTATGATATATATATAATATATAACGGCTGCTCTGCCGCTGCGCCGACAGCTAGCATGCTTTAGCTTAAGAAACCAAGATTCATTCGAATAAAGACGCTAAGCATACTCAGTCTATTCTTTTTATTACTACATTGGTTTGGACTACATTTATACATACTACATGGCGACCGTGAAAAAAGTGCGAGTGACAGTCCGTCATTTGCGCCATCGATGGACAGCCTGAAGAGACAAAATTAATCAACAAGTGCGAGTGGCCGTCCGCCCCTTGTGCCATCGATGGACATCCTGAAGACACAATATTAAGCCGGCAGCGCAACCAAGTGCGCACAACATAATACTTAATTTTAAAACATAGATATAAATACCTATTGTACAAACCAGGCAGTTTCTAGCTGCGGGTTTTTTCTTTTTTTTCCAAGGTAGGGAAATATGTACTATTAGAAATTACAAAAAAAAAGCAAATAATTTTTTTAAATGAAAGAATTATAAATGCCTAAGAATAGTAATAAGAAAAATAAAAGAGGAGGTCAAACGAACTTCCTCAATTTAAAAATTAAGAAATTGAATAAACAATTGTATAACTCAGGAACTGAAACAGTTTCCTGGGAAGAAAATGTGGCTCTAAGTAACTAGAAGCCTATAAAAATAAGCAGGATTTAAAAGAAGCCAGAAAGCCAAAATGCCCAGCAGATTCTAAGGGTGCTTTTGACAATCCTGGCTGTGAGTACAAGTTAACAAGCAACTCTCTCAAAGATTACACGAACTGCCCTCGCATGCGCGGGCCAGCAAGTTATGCAGCGACCCGCGCGCATAAGGTTTCATGTGTCGCAATGATTGTTTGTGCCACGTTATGCTGAGCAAGCAACGACGGATTTGTAGGAGGAGCTGCATGCCAGTACTTTTCCACTGGGGATTCTTAGGTTGAGCTTTAAAATGTTTATTTCATAAGAATTCAGTTTTGTTCTACCTAGCAGCCTTGACTGTTGAATAAATGCTCAGGCACTTGCCGTCATACAATTGATTCTTTACTTGAAAAACTTCATTGAGCCACAAGGCCTATGATTAAAGAGGAACAGTTTCCTCCACCATAACCCACCTCCCAGGACCAAGGATTTCTAAAGGACATCGACTTGGCATCACTGGAGTGACGAGCTTAATAACTTACACATGTAAATATACATGTGGAGAAAATAAAAATTGAAATAATTGAATGTAAGATATAAAATCCCATAAAATAAATCTTAAAATGAAAAATACAAAATTTCAGTTCAGTTAAATAAATGAGATAACAAAAAAAAATAACTATTTACTTTTCAAAAAAAAAACTTGATACTCTGACTAGCAAAACGAATGTTAAACAAAATAGTAGCAGTCAGAGAATCAAATATAATACCCCAAAAGGGCCCAGGAATTTATCAGTTAGCAGTTAAAACTAAATATTCACCCAATATGGGTCTAGAAGACGTTACGACAGTGGATTCCACTGCTGACGTTATCAATAAGGTAGAGCCACAAACAGTGGATTTAGATTTAATTAACATTCTGTTAATTATAATAACTATTGTAATGTGCGCAAATTGTTTTTTTAAGCTGTATAAATTGCACAATAAGTGCTTGAAAAAGAAATATATGAGCCAGGCAAATGACCTGGACAAAGTATAAAGAATACAGTGAAAACAAAGAGAAACAATTTGCATTTAATAAAAAATAATGGGAAAAACCATTAAAAGAAACTTAAAACAAGTTTTATCTAGAGACCCAGAATTAGTAGAAAGAGTTAAATTCCTAGTATCATATAGTCCTACGTATATATGTAAATTCGAAAGCATATATATGAGAACATATGATCTAGATTTCTCGCCTTTCATTGGCCTGTCTAATAAAGAAAAGGCACAGCTATTGGCACAAATACCTGGCATAGAAATTATGACGGTATTCAATAGAAATTTTGAGGAAATTAACTACGAGGTATTCAAGTATTAAAGCTCGAAATATAAATCCACCTACTCGTTCATTTTATTTAATGGCCAGAACTTTCTGAGCGGATCCAAAATATTAAAACGAAATTTGATAAAGCGTATAAATGTCTAACTCAGGATACAGTTAAAAGGCACGCCATAACATTAATCGACAGCTTTAACGAAGCTCGATTATTGATATATCAACATAAAGACGTATTAACCAGAGAACATTGGTCAGAAACGTCAAGGCTCCTAATAAAACTAAGAAATAATATCCAAATAGTTAAAGACAGGCATAATTTAAATCTAATTTTACCATCTGTTAAGTTGAAACTCGGTGAAAACCTTGAAGTTCGGACGGAGGACATTCAATTAGAAGAAGAAGACTTAACAAATTTAACAATCCCTGCTGTTATCACACTGGATTCCAAAGATATGATATTTTGGATCAACTAGGAAGAGCGAAATATTTCTCATGTCTGGACTTAATGTCTGGCTTTCATCAAATTGAACTTGGAAAAAGTTCAAGATATATAACGTCTTTTTCAACGAGCAATGACACGTATCATTTCACACGATTACCTTTCGGATTAAAGATAGCGCCTAATTCATTTCAGAGGATGATGACTATTGCATTCTTTGGATTAGAACCCTCACAAGCATTCCTTTATATGGATGACTTAATAGTTATAGGTTGTTCCGAAAACCATATGCTTAAAAACTTAACTGATGTTTTTGAGAAATGCAGGGAATACAACCTTAAGTTACATCCTGAAAAATGCTCATTTTTCATGCATGGAGTCACCTTTCTGGGACATAAATGCACAGATAAAGGAATCTTGCCAGACGACAAAAAATACGACGTCATTAAGAATTCCCAGTCCCTCATGATGCGGACAGCGCTAGAAGATTTGTTGCATTTTGCAATTGTTATAGACGTTTTATCAACAATTTTGCCGACTATGCTCGTCACATAACAAGATTATGTAAAAAAGATGTTAAATTCGAATGGACAACTGATTGCCAGAATGCCTTCGAACATCTCAAATCGGCACTAGTAAATCCGAATTTATTACAATACCCAGATTTCAGCAAAGAATTTTGTATAATAACGGATGCAAGTAAGCAAGCGTGTGGAGCGGTTTTAACTCAAAACAAAAATGGACTCCAACTTCCAGTTGCTTATGCATCAAGATCGTTTACTAAGGGTGAATGTAATAAAAGTACAACAGAGCAAGAATTGACAGCAATTCATTGGGCAATAACTTATTTCAGACCATAATATATAAGAAGTACGAGAGGCAGACCGCCCCTTGTACCAACGATTGGAGCAAGAAGAAGTACGAGTGGCAATCCGCCCCTTGTACCATCGAGGGACATCGAGACATCAACAGCGCTGCCAAGATCGCAATTTTTTTTTTAATGCACTGGGTTGCATATTTTTTTTCTGAATGCACTACGATGCATATTCTTTTTATAAAAATATTAAGAAGAATTGTAAAATTGAGCGACATTAAAGTTGCCCAATTAGAGTGTAGCCTGTAAAGCTACACAAACATTAGGTAGGCAAAGAGAGAAACAACTCTCACATTTGTAAACTAGTAGGTAGGGAAAGCTACACAAACATTCTTAAGAAACATTGATGTCTATAGAGACAAATAAAATAAGTAAATATCCAGAAGAATACCCATACAAAAACATAATAACATTAAAAGAAATTAATAATCCAACTAATATGGGGTTAGTAGACGTTAAGACAGTGGATTCCACTGCTAACGTAATAAATAAGCTCGAACCAAATAATATCGATTTGGAATTCGTCAATAATATGTTATTAATAATTGTTATAATAATGTGTGCCAATTGCTTTTATAAATTGTATAAACTTCATAATAAATGCTTAAAGAAAAGATACGCGAGCCAAGCAAACGACTTGGACAGAATTTAAAAAAAAGAAAAGACGAAGAATGATTATTAATAAAGAAAATCGTATATAAACAAGAAATTATATATATATAAGATATAAGATCAAAAAAAAAAAATAATCTTCCAACTACAGTAAAACACACAGTCTTAATAGGAAGTATTTTGAAATATGAGCCGGAGTTTTTAAGAGATTCTCGGCCATAGGTACAGACACTCTCGTGTCGATTAATGAAGTACAATAAAAGTACATTGACAAAATATTATGAGTAAATAAACAAAGAGGAATTTAAAAAAAGTCTTGGTAAAAGAACCAGACCTAGCTAAAAGAGTTAATTTCAAAAAGAGTTAATTTCCCACGTATATATGTAATTTCGAAAGCATATATATGAGAACATATGATCTAGATTTCTCCCCTTTTATTGGCCTATGTAATAAAGAAAAGGCTCAATTATTAATGTTAATACCTGGCATAGAAATTATGACGGTATTTAACGATAAATCGGAAGAAATTAACTACGAGGTATTCAAGTACTAAACCTCGTATAGGAACAACTTACTAGCCCATATTATGGAATGGTCAGAACTTTCTGAACGAATCCATAATATAAAAATCAGATTTGAAAAAGCATACAAATGCTTAACGCAGAATAGACAAACTCATAAAGACACAGTAGACAGACACGCAATAACCTTAATCGACTGCTTCAATGAAGCACGAATATTAATCTATAATCATAAGGACGTATTAACCGATCAACATTGGTCAGAAACGTCAAGGTTATTGACAAGATTAAGAAATAATCTGCAAAGTATAAAAGAGAAACATAATCTTAATCTAACTGTGCTGTTTATTCTAAATACACCAGTAAAATTTGAGGCTAGTAGAGAAGAAGATATACAAGTCCAAGAACAAGACTTGGCAAATCTTACCATCCCGGCCATTCTAATGTCTCACGTAGACTCGGATTCCGATACACATTCAAGTGTAATAGAAATCAAAACAATCACAGTGGCACAATCAAATATTGATTTTGTTAATACAGCATCCAAGCTTATACCAGTTTTTGATGGTAAAGCCGAAAACTTAACAAGTTTTCTTGATGCATTAAACATTGTGGACTCAATAAAAGGCGAACACGAACAATTAGCTGTGTCGATGATAAAGACAAAGCTAAAGGGTGTGGCCAGAAATTTAGTCGGGAATGAGACTACAAAAGCTGAAGTCATCTCCAGACTACAAAACAATGTCAAAGGCGAAACTGTGGCAGTATTATCAGCAAAACTGATGAACCTACAGCAGCGCAATAAAACTGCCAATCAATATGTAACAGAGATTGAGGAAATGACGAAAACATTGGAAAATGCATATATAACTGACGGGTTAACTTTAGAGTTAACCAGAGGTCTTAACCTCGTTGAATAATCATGAAGTCAAAATAAATTATAAAGTAATGGGCACCTGATATTACTTGTTGTTGCTTAATTTGGGTAAAGGCTTTTACTGGTTGGGAGGGTAAAGAAGAAGAACACAACCATCTTCGTTCTTCATATTTATATATTGAATGCATATACATCCTCTTAGTCGTAATTACAATTACAACAACTACAACGGTTCCAATAATAACAATAATGGACGAGGCCAAAATAGAGGAAACTCAAGAGGCCGTGGCATCTCGAATCGAGGCCACAATAACAACAACACAAATACTAATGTGAGAGTTGCCCAGAATAATTCGGGAAACTCTCACCCTTCAGATATTCAAAGCCAATAAATGGCACAATCAAAAGCATCAACCTTGATCTAAGTATCTTTGTAAAAATTAATAATGAAAAAACAGGTAAAACAGTTACGCTGTTAATAGACACTGGTGCAGATATATCTATATTGAAAGAAAATATAGATATATTCGATAATGTAAACAAAGAGGTTACTACCCACATATCGGGTATAGTCGAAGGAACAATAATTTCAAAAGGCTTAGCCTTCGTAGAACTCCAAACAAAAAATTACATAATTCCACATGACTTTCATTTAGTCGATACAAATTTCCCAATACCTAGTGATGGCATACTAGGCATAGATTTTATAAAACAATACAATTGCCAAATAGATTTCAACGAAAGTGGCGACTCACTATTTCTTCGTCCAAACAACTTAAATTATCCGATTAGACTGGAAATATTTCACACTTGTGACAATAATGCCACAGAACTTCCAGCTCGGTCCGAAGTCGTCCGTAAAATACAAATTCCTTCAATTACTAATCACATCTTGATACCGAATCAAGAAATTGAAGAAGGAATTTATATTGCAAACACCTTGTCCGATCACAACCATACTTATGTCCGAATTTTAAACACGACAAATTCCAATAAAATCGTTAATTTAAATAAAATAACATATGAAAAATTAAACGATTACGAGATATTGAAAAACTCTAATAAAGATAGAAGTAATTTAGTCATGAAACAACTAATCAAAAATTTTCCACCATTGTTCAAAAGCCAACTAAAAGATCTATGCACCAGATATACAGATATATTCGGACTAGAAACCGAATCAATTACTACAAATAATTTTTATAAACAAAGACTTAGATTAAAGGATGATGAACCCATATATATTAAGAATTATAGAAGTCCTCATAGCCAAGTACAGGAAATACAAGCCCAAGTAGAAAAACTAATAAATGATAAAATAGTTGAACCTTCAGTGTCAGAATACAATAGCCCACTACTTTTAGTCCCGAAGAATGGCGATTAGTAATTGACTATCGTCAAATTAATAAGAAGCTATTGTCTGATAAATTTCCACTACCTAGGATAGATGATATTCTAGATCAACTAGGTAAAGCAAAGTACTTCTCATGTCTAGACTTGATGTCTGGTTTTCATCAAATTGAACTTGTCAAAAGCTAATGGCTCATATCGCTTCACGCGATTACCTTTCGGCTTAAAAATAGCCCCTAACTAACTCATTCCAAAGAATGATGACAATAGCATTCTCTGGTTTACAACCATCCCAAGCATTTCTTTATATGGATGATCTAATAGTAATAGGTTGTTCCGAGAAACATATGGTCAAAAACTTAACTGATGTTTTTGACAAATGTAGAAAATACAATCTGAAGCTACATCCAGAAAAATGTTCATTTTTCATGCATGAAGTCTCATTTTTGGGACACAAGTGCACTGATAAAGGAATCTTGCCCGATGATAAAAAATACGAGGCCATTAAAAACTATCCTGTCCTAAGTGCATCGACACCCGAAATGCACTCAGCCAATTCTGCAAGCTCTGCAAAGTCTGCAGAACATCCGCCACATGCCCTGGGTCAGCACATCGATCGTGGGACACTTGCGCAACGCGGGATCGCAAGCAGCAGCGAGTGCCACATGCCCTGTGTCAGTACAATATCCATCGTGGGACACTTGCGCAACCAGCGCCAACGCGGGATCGTCAGCAGCGACGGCAGCAGCGGTAGCGGCAGCGAAGGTTTCATTATAAGAATTAGAATTGATTTAAGTTAGTTCCATTTTTGCAACACAATAAAGCAAATCGCTTTTTTTTAATAAAACAAAGTCAACGATTTGTTAATTTATATATGTACATCTACTCTTCTGCCGCTGCCAACGGCAGCGCAGTAGCATTCACACATTATGTACTTAGGCTAAGTCCATATAATGATTTCAAATAAAGAACAATCATAAATCTACCACAGAAGAGCACTGACGTACTGTGTTGCTGAATAACATAAAACCTATTATTATACTACAGAAAAAGCTTCTCAGCCCAACGTATACAACGTCATAAACAATGACGAAATACGAAAAGTAGTGACCTTGCATATAAAAGATTCGCTATGTTTCTTTAAACATGGTAAGAAAATTGTTGCAAGAATAGATATTGGTGACATATATACAAATGGAAATATTGATTTAGGTCAACTATTTCCAAGGCTCGAGAAAGAAGCCGGTATATTACAAATAAGCTAATTAAAAATAGCACCGTGGGAAAATATCTTTGATGACATTTCAATAGATACTTTAAAAAATATGGGCAATTAGATATTGAAAACATTGAGAGTAGCGCTACTCAACCCGGTGACTACAATAAATACAAATAAAGAAATAGAAGCTATACTGTCTACACTACATGACGATCCAATTCAAGGAGGTCATACTGGCATATCAAAAACCTTGGCCAAGGTCAAAAGACATTATTACTGGAAAGGTATGACTCGTGATATAACACAGCACATCCAGAAATGTCAAAAATGCCAAAAATCAAAAATAGTAAAACATAATAAGACCCCGTTAACCATAACTGAGACACCAGTAAAAGCTTTTGACAGAGTTATAGTGGATACAATTGGTCCATTACCAAAGTCAGAGCATGGAAATGAATATGCAGTCACACTTATATGTGACTTGACTAAATATTTAGTAGCCATACCAGTTGCAAACAAAAGTGCAACAACAATAGAAAAAGCAATATTTGAATCTTTTATTCTCAAGTACGGTCCAATGAAGACGTTTATTTCGGACATGGGAACGGAATATAAGAATTCAATTATAAATGATTTGTGCAAATATTTAAAGATTAATAATATAACATATACTGCACACCACCACCAGACCGTTGGAACAGTCGAAAGAAGTCACAGAACCTTCAATGAATATATACGATCTTATATATCAGCTGATAAAACTGATTGGGACGTATGGATTCAATATTTTGTATACTGTTTCAATACGACCCCCTCTATGGCACACAACTATTGTCCATATGAGTTAGTTTTTGGTAAATTGCATAATTTACCAAACGATTTTAGTACTATAAATAGAATAGATCCTTTATATAACATAGACGATTACGCTAAAGAAGTTAAGTTTAGGTTAGAATCAGGCTATAAAAGAGCAAGAATAATGCTCGACAAATACAAAGCTAAGAATAAAGAAATTTATGATAAAAAGGCTATAGATTTCAAACTACAAATAGCAGATAAAGTTCTATTTAAAAACGAAACTGACCATAAATTGGACACAGTATATTTAGGACCCTATACAATAGTTAAAATAGAAGACAGGGATAACGTAGCAATTAAAGGTGAGAAAAACAAAACCCAAAAGGTCCATAAGGATAGGTTAAAAATTTTCAATTAAAAAAAAAATGTATAAAAAGAAACCTGGCCTGATCAACCAAAACAAAAAAAAATATATATATATAATTACTTTATTATTTACATTAAAAATATAATGTAGCATGCTACATGGCGACCGTGACATCGAGGGACTAAAAGTATAAATATACCCAGGAAATATATAAATAAATATACCCAGGAAAACGTATAAACCGAGGAAAAATATACCCCAAAAAAAAAAAAAAAAATATACAAAAACCTCAAACTGGAAAAGGCAAAGTGCGAAATGGACAAATTGCCAATAATCATTACATGGCCAAAATCTGAGTGAGTAGAGTGAGCAATGGGCAATCGCGGAGGAGTTACAAAGAAAATAAAGAAAAGGGTAGCACACTTAAAGTGGCTACTCTATGTCAATACTCCACCTCCCGCGTGGGCTACGGCCCAAAAATTACAATCAGAACTTGATTTTCTGAAAGAACAGCTTATAAATAATAAACGCCCAAAATTTGACGCCACTCACTCAGTGCCAATAAGAAAAATTAATGAAAAACTAATAACAACAAAACCTCCATCACCCAAGCCATTACCAAAACTTAAAAAAGACATGCCCGAAGGATTGCCCTGGACCACTGGACAGCCCCCACTGCAACCACACCTGTGCGAGGACCGGCACCGGTAACGCCTGAGCCCAAAAGGCCCCGGACAGCAGCAGCAGCAAATAGAGTGCGGGAATACGCCACCTCCTGCGCCACCGAGGGAACGTCAGCGTAGCCAAACCAGCGACGACTAGCTGACGTAGAAGGAAGTAGGGAAACCAACCCAGCGGAGAATTTTTTTTTTACCCATGCACTGCGTTGCATAATTTTTTTCGATTGCAATACGATGCATATTTTTTTTTTTATATAATATAATATTTTGAAAAATTGCGCGGGACCTCTTCTGCCCAATTAGAAAGTATGGCCCGTACAGCCGTACAAACAATAGGTAGGAAAAGAGAGAAACAACTCTCAAATTTGTAAACCGATATAACATGCAGAAACAGAATTTTTATTAAGAAAAATTAATGTCTATAGAGACAAATAAAATAAGCAAATACCCAGAAGAAAACCCATATAAAAACATAGTTGAATTAAAAGAAATAAATAAGCCAACTAATATGGGGTTAGTAGACGTTAAGACAGTGGACTCCACTGCTAACGTAATAAATAAAGTCGAACCAAATAATATCGATTTGGAATTCGTCAATATCATGTTATTAATAATTGTCATAATAATGTGTGCCAATTGCTTTTATAAATTGTATAAACTTCATAATAAATGTTTAAAGAAAAGATACGCGAGCCAAGCAAACGACTTGGAAAGAAATTAAAAAAAAAAAAAAGCAAAGCACAAACAATAGCTGTAAATAAAGCTAAATACAATAAAATGTAATTAAAGAAAAGATATAAAGAAAATCGTAAATAAAGAAAAAACTATATATATATGTATATAAAATATAAGATCAGAATAAAAAAATAATATCCCGTAATAATATACATTGACAAGATATTAAAAGATTATGAACCAGTTTATATAAAGAACTATCGAAGCCCACATAGTCAGGTGAACGAAATACAAAAACAAGTAGAAAAATTAATCTCAGACGGGATTGTCGAACCGTCAGTATCCGAATATAATAGCCCGTTGTTACTTGTTCCTAAGAAATCATCCCCCCGGATCAAATGTAAAGAAATGGCGATTAGTAATTGACTACCGCCAGATTAATAAAAAATTACTATCTGATAAATTCCCATTACCTAGAATTGAAGATATTTTAGATCAACTAGGTCGAGCACAATACTTTTCATGTCTTGACTTAATGTCAGGATTCCATCAAATTGAACTAGAAAAAAGTTCAAGAGATATAACGTCTTTTTCAACGAGCAACGGCTCATATCGCTTCACGCGATTACCCTTCGGATTAAAAATAGCTCCTAATTCGTTTCAGAGAATGATGACTATTGCGTTCTCTGGTCTAGAAGCTTCTCAAGCATTCCTTTATATGGATGACTTAATAGTAATCGGTTGTTCCGAAAAACATATGCTTAAGAACTTAACAGATGTTTTTGAGAAATGTAGGAAATACAACCTAAAGCTACATCCAGAAAAATGTTCATTTTTTATGCATGAAGTGACTTTTCTAGGTCATAAATGCACTGATAAAGGAATACTTCCAGATGACAAGAAATACGATGTCATTATGAACTACGCAGTTCCGCACGACGCGGACAGTGCTAGACGCTTCGTAGCATTCTGTAACTATTACAGACGTTTTATAAAAAATTTCGCCGACAATTCACGGCACATAACAAGATTATGTAAAAAGAATGTTTCTTTTAAATGGACGGATGAGTGTGAAAATGCATTCCAATACTTAAAAACAAAACTTATGGAACCTACCTTGCTACAATATCCAGATTTCACTAAAGAATTCTATATAATAACAGATGCAAGTAAGCAAGCATGTGGAGCGGTTTTAACTCAAAACCATAATGGTCTCCAACTTCCCATTGCATATGCATCAAGAGCATTTACAAAAGGTGAAAGTAACAAATGTACTACTGAGCAGGAATTAGCTGCAATACACTGGGCGATATTATATTTCAGACCATATATATATGGAACACATTTCTTAATAAGAACAGACCATAGACCCTTAACATACCTTTTCTCAATGACCAATCCCAGTTCTAAACTGACACGTATGAGGCTCGAACTAGAAGAATACGACTTTACAGTCGATTATTTAAAGGGAAAAGATAATCATGTAGCTGATGCGTTATCAAGGATAACCATCAAAGATCTACAAAATATAACTAGAAATATATTAAAAGTCACTATTAGATATCAAAGTAGACAAAAATTCCGCGGAAAATCAAGAACAAGAATTGCCAATGCAATCTTTAAATAAAGCTTCTAAGCCCAACGTATACGACGTCATAAACAATGATGAAGTACGTAAAGTAGTGACCTTGCAGATAAAAAATATGTTATGTTTATGTTAGCGATTTATATACTAATGGAGTTATTGATTTAGATCAATTTTTCCAAAGGTATATGTACATAAAATCAGCCAACTCAAAGTGGCACCGTGGGAAAATATCTTTGAATATACTTCAATAGATAAATTCAAATGAATGGGCAATAAAACATTGAATACATTAAGAGTAGCGCTACTCAGCCCGGTGACCATAATAAATAAACAAAAAGATAAAGAAGCTATTCTGTCTAAATTTCATGACGATCCAATTCAAGGAGGTCATACTGGCATATCAAAAACTTTGGCCAAAGTAAAAAGACACTATTACTGGAAAAGCATGTCTAAAGATATAACTGAGTACGTAAGAAAATGTCAAAAATGCCAGAAAGCTAAAGTAACTAAACACAGCAAGACCCCATTAACTATAACAGATACAGCTATAAATGTTTTCGACAGAGTGATAGTGGACACTATTGGTCCACTGCCAAAATCAGAAAATGGCAATGAGTATGCAGTCACTTTAATATGTGATTTAACTAAGTATTTAGTTGCCATACCTGTACCAAAGAAGGACGCTAATACTGTCGCTAAAGCAATATTTGAATCTTTTATTCTCAAGTACGGTCCAATGAAGACGTTCATTACGGACATGGGAACAGAATACAAGAATTCAATTATAGACAATTTGTGCAAGTATTTAAATTTTAAAAATATTACGTCTACAGCACACCACCACCAGACCGTTGGAACAGTTGAAAGAAGTCATAGAACTTTTAATGAATACATACGATCTTACATATCGGTTGATAAAACTGATTGGGACATATGGATTCAATACTTTGTTTTTTGTTTCAACACGACCCCCTCTATGGCACATAATTATTGTCCATATGAGCTAGTATTCGGTAAAACAAGTAATTTGCCAAAACAATTTAATAGCATAGATAGTGTAGAAGCACTATATAATATAGATGATTATGCTAAAGAGAGTCAATACAGATTAGAAGTAGCATATAAAAGAGCTAGGATAATGATAGAAGAGCATAAGAATAAAAATAAGGTACTATATGATCAGAAAGTATACAATATAGATATATCAGTAGGAGATAAAGTATTACTAAGAAATGAAACAGGTCATAAGTTGGATTACAAGTATACTGGTCCGTATAAAGTAACGGAAATAGGAGATAGAGATAATACAAAACAATAGTTACAGAAAAAACCAAAAAACAAAAAGTTCATAAGGATAGATTAAAAATTTTTAATAACTGAATTGAAAACTTTAATGAAAACAAAATAATACAAAATAACCAAAAGAAGAATGGGATTTAAGAAAAGAAAAATAAAAAAAAAGAAAGGAACAATTCTTCTCGTTTTTTTTAATACAAAAAAAATTAATTTTTAAATAAAACACTAATATATAATATAAAGAAAACATTAATTGAAAAAAAAATAAAACATAAAAAAAAATGTTACACTAAGAATTAAAATAACTTCATAAAATTACGTTATTTTTTAAAAGGAGGGAGATGTAGCATGCGTATATATGTACATATATAGTAACATAACACACATAATGATTAATAAGCATATTCAGCATATTCTGCCATAGCATAAGCACAAATTGTACACGTGCCATTAACTCTTATTACCGAAAATTGTACGATTAGTCTTAAGCTGATATTCTAATAAAGCATACATAAGTTAACAACAATGTTGACACATCAGAAGGTGGCTAAGTGCATCGACACCTGAAATGCACTCAGCCAATTCTGCAAGCAACAGAAATCAACAATAAATAATCAATCACGAGAGGCAGACCGCCCCTTGTACCAACGATTGGAAACACCAAGGGTGAACGGACCGACAGCACTAAAGAGTGCGCAACATTAATTTTAAAATTATTATATATATATCTTTGTAATGCCTGACGACAATTAAGTCGACCGGCAAGACAGAATTTTTTATTAAAAACAAAATTCTTAAGAAAAATTAATGTCTATAGAGACAAATAAAATAAGTAAATATTCTGAAGAAGACCCATATAAAAACATAGTTGAATTAAAAGAAATTAATAATCCAACTAATATGGGGTTAGTAGACGTTAAGACAGTGGATTCCACTGCTAACGTGATAAATAAAGTCGAACCAAATAATATCGATTTGGAATTCGTCAATATCATGTTATTAATAATTGTCATAATAATGTGTGCCAATTGCTTTTATAGATTGTATAAACTGCATCATAAATGTTAAAAAAAAAGATATGCGAGCCAAGCAAACGACTTGGACAGAATTTAAAAAGCAAAGCACAAACAATAGCTAAATAAAAAAAAACAAAAGCTAAATACAATAAAATGTAATTAAAATAGATATAAAGGAAATCGTAAATCAAAAGGGAATTATATATATAAAATATAAGATCAGAATAAAAAAATATAAGATCAGAATAAAAAAAATAATATCCCATAATAGTATACATTGACAAGATATTATGAGTAAAATAACAAAGAGGAATTTAAAAAAAAAGTCTTGGTAAAAGAACCAGACCTAGCAGAAAGAGTTAATTTCGTTGTATCATAAAGTTAATACCTGGCATAGAAATTATGACAGTATTTAACGAGAAATCGGAAGAAATTAACTACGAGGTATTCAAGTACTAAACCTCGTATAGAAACAGCTTGCTAGCCCATATTATGGAATGGTCAGAACTTTCTGAGCGAATCCATAATATAAAAATCAGATTTGAAAAAGCATACAAATGCTTAACGCAGAATAAACAAACTCATAAAGACACAGTAGACAGACATGCAATAACCTTAATCGACTGCTTCAATGAAGCACGAATAATTATCTATAATCATAAAGACGTATTAACCGATCAACATTGGTCAGAAACGTCAAGGTTATTGACAAGATTAAGAAATAATCTCCAAAGTATAAAGGAGAAACATAATCTTAATCTAACTGTGCCGTCTATTCTGAATACACCAGTAAAATTTGAGGCTAGTACAGAGGAAGATATACAAGTCCAAGAACAAGACTTGGCAAATCTTACCATCCCGGCCATTCTAATGTCCACTGTAGATTCGGATTCCGATACACATTCAAGTGTAATAGAAATCAAAACAATCACAGTGGCACAATCAAATATTGATTTTGTTAATACAGCATCCAAGCTTATACCAGTTTTTGATGGTAAAGCCGAAAACTTAACAAGTTTTCTTGATGCATTAAACATTGTGGACTCAATAAAAGGCGAACACGAACAATTAGCTGTGTCGATGATAAAGACAAAGCTAAAGGGTGTGGCCAGAAATTTAGTCGGGAATGAGACTACAAAAGCTGAAGTCATCTCCAGACTACAAAACAATGTCAAAGGCGAAACTGTGGCAGTATTATCAGCAAAACTGATGAACCTACAGCAGCGCAATAAAACTGCCAATCAATATGTAACAGAGATTGAGGAAATGACGAAAACATTGGAAAATGCATATATAACTGACGGGTTAACTTTAGAGTTAGCCAGAGGTCTTAACCTCGTTGAATAATCATGAAGTCGAAATAAATTATAAAGTAATGGGCACCTGATATTACTTGTTGTTGCTTAATTTGGGTAAAGGCTTTTACAGGTTGGGAGGGTAAAGAAGAAGAACACAACCATCTTCGTTCTTCATATTTATATATTGAATGCATATACTTCTTAACCGGTCTATCGGTTGATAGCCTATCCTGTCTGTTCCCGTCTTAACTCTGTCAACCTTCTTTTATCTGTGTGTCACGGTAGCTTACTAGGTGGCAAAAGACCCACCCCACTTTCCCTGAGCTTTAGTCGACAATGTAGGCAGAGTATGCTCCCAGTTTGCTGCCCACTTAACGGGTCGTCTCTTGATAAGATGGCGTCCTAAACGTGTTCGTTACATAAATAAAATGGCAGACAGTAAAAGCAATGACTAAGAACTACACGAATGAGAAGGTAAAACTTATCATGGAAGCTGGTAGTTTCTCTACAATGAATGAGGTCGTATCCAAATTTGTAAACAGTTGCACAGAAGCAACTGGACAGCAAAACACAGTCCTATATTTCAAAAATTTTTCACAACGTGGCGGAAACCGCGGACGTGGAAATTATGGAAATAATAGAGGTAACTTTCGTGGTCGTAACAACAATTACAACTACGACAATAGTGCCAATGACTCAAGAGGCCGTAGAAATCAAAACAGAAACAATAATAGTACCACCAATAATGTTAGAGTTGCCCAGAATAATTCGGGAAACTCTCAACCTTCAGATGTTCAGCAATATGACATTATACGAATCATACCATCAATCTTAATTTAAATATATTTGTAGATTTCTACAATGTAAAAACTAATAAAAAGCTTGTGTTTTTAATAGATACTGGTGCAGACATATCTCTGTTAAAGGAAAATTCTGATATCTTTCATAATATCCAAGGCATAGGCCAAGATATAATACAGTCGAACGGACTGATTTCAATAGAGATACAGACAGGTAAATACATAATTCCACACGATTTTCACTTAGTAAATTTGCACTTCGCAATACCTTGTGATGGAATAATAGGCATTGACTTCATCAAAAAAATTCAATTGCCAGTTAGACTTCAAACCAAATGAAGATTGGCTCATAATGAGACCAAATAATTTGAATTTCCCAATTTATGTTCCAATAACATACAGTTCTGGTAATAATTCCATAATTCTACCAGCAAGATCCCAAGTCGTCCGAAAGATTCATCTATCAACAGATGAAGAAAGTATATTAATACCTAACCAGGAAATTCAACATGGCATTTATGTTACAAACACAGTCGCAACAACCAAAAATGCAGTTGTCCGATTACTCAATACAACTAGAAATGATCAAATAGTAAATATTAATAGTGTAACATATGTAACACTTTCAAACTACGACATAGTTCAAAACAATCCAGAATGTATAGAAAAAACTGTCTTATCTCAACCAGCAAAAAATTTTCCAACACGGTTCAAGCCACAATTAACTGACTTGTGCACCCAGTACAGTGATATATTTGGACTCGAAACCGAATCAATAACCACAAACCGTTTCTATAAGCAAAAACTAAGAATGGAGGATGATGAAAACATAAAAAATTATAGAAATCCATACAGTCAAACAGAAGAAATTCAAGTTCAAGTACACACATTAATCGACAATAAGATAATCGAATCGTCAATAAGTTAGAACTTCTCTGTAATGAGCATATAAACAATTTGCTATCAGATCGTAAAAGTCAAATCACAGACACGCTGTAATTCAAAATATCGCAAAAACTAAAAACAAACACCAGGAATATTGAGATTCCACTGCCAAAGAAGACGCCTAAACCGAAAAGTAACACAAGTCAAACAAAAAAATCAAAATCCCATTACCGGAAAAGAAAATGTTACAAAAAGAAACGTACATGATATTACTTGTTTACCGATAGTAAAATATAAATTCAAATAGAAAAATAACTCATTTAATTGCAACACTCAATAAAGTATATTTGCAGATAAATATTTTCAAGATATTAATATCCCATCACAATAATGAGAAGTGAACCATTGTTTTGTGTAAGGCACCAAAGTTTTTCAATTTTTAAAGTAGAATCAAAAAGTC
This sequence comes from Drosophila nasuta, assembly GCF_023558535.2. Taxonomy (NCBI): domain Eukaryota; kingdom Metazoa; phylum Arthropoda; class Insecta; order Diptera; family Drosophilidae; genus Drosophila; species Drosophila nasuta. The sequence goes on along the minus strand of NC_083459.1, from coordinate 2,959,694 downwards.
ACCTCTAGGAGGTCCAAGGATATTATCCTATAAAACTCGATTCGTGCAAAAGTAAAAATTTTTCTAGAACATTCACTTTTGACACATACTGAAGCAAAAATAATTTATTTCATGAATGAAAAATTAGAGGACCACTGGGTTAAATGACATAGATAATCTAAAATGAATTAAAAGAAACCCAGAAAACATTTTTCAACGAAACTCTCTCTACATCATAATAATGATAAACAGAAAAAATAAACTGCAATACGGTTTATAACGATACAAGTCAAAAAGCGCAAAGAACGAACAATTCAATTATCAAAGAAAAATCATTCATTACGAGTACTTGAATGAAAAACTTGATCATATTGTTTAACAAATTTCAACAAAGCATATTCAAAGATAATATTAAACGATAATGGTATCATTATCCTCGTCCTCATTCAGTAAAAAGAAAATTAATAAAATAAAACACTTGAATAGATTGCAGTAAAATTAAAGCATTAAGCATGAACTTGAAAAAAAATTATAAATGACTGTGAGTTGTGCCAAAATATAAAATTCTATTGGAGCCAACCAAAATTAAAGTTCAAAGTGTCTGGTTTAAAAGTATTTTAGTTTAACTATCTACATACATACATATATCCATATATTGTGACTGATAGAAGTCTCGGAAATTGTTTTCTGCTTTTCTTGCTTTTAAATAAGTGCTATTATATTCATTTATGGATTTATCCTCATGAATTTTTTCTATACAATATTACATTTACTAATTTAACAGTCTATTATAAGCTGTTATGCAAGTGCAATCATTAATTTATATTATTTCTTAAATTTACAGTTCTTCATTAATGGATTGTTATTTTATATGAGCATAAAATGTTTACAAACAGGCTATCAAAAAATGATTTGTTCCCTCAAGTTTTTGAAATGTCTCCTTCGATTGCTTAGATTTAAGTTTTTTTTAGTTTAGTTTAGTTTCTTTTTATGCCGAATAATACTAGAACTTTTGGTCGCTTATATTTCTTACTACGTACATAATAATGTTTTTTTAACATTTAAAAATATGGTATTTGCTCCTTTTCTAGATAAGTTTCTTTCCCAGTTGATCTCTCAATTGAAATTTCAAAATGTGCAGTAAACTGATTAAACAGATTGTCTTGATCTTTCTGTTATGAATACTATTATTATGAAATTCTGCAATATAGTATTAATCGCGATTGTAAGTTCAATTGTTGTATGCACACAATAATGCTGTCTACTTGCCCTTTGTTACTTGCGTTGCCATATTCCAGTTGTTGATGTAACATATTCCAGTATTCCAGTTTCAATATCTAGATGATTGAAGAATACGCAGTCTATCGATTTCTTGCTTCACTTTCACGTACTAAGATGTATACACTTTTTTATATTTCAGTTTCTGTATACATATTTGAAGATTTTTCCGTTGATGAATTATTTATGAAGCTGAATTATAATTTATTACAGTTGTGTCGCACAGTCCAATGTTAGAACAGCCCGAAAGGTCCAATAAGAACTGCAAATCCATAAATGAAGTCAGTAAGTTTTGTAAGTTTACTTACTACTGTCAAAAATATGAATACCTTTATTTTGGCATCAGAGAAAGGGCAATCAGAAATATTATGGAAAAACGATGGACTCGATGGACAGTCATCCCGATGGCGGCATTATGTTTATTTCTAAGAGTTTTCATTTACAACTTTCAGTCTTAATCACAATTGAAATGCAATTTGGCTAATTCATCACAATATCTGTCAAAATTGCAATCATAATACTACTGAAATGTAGAATTTGTAGAAGTTAATTAAAAAACCCTACGTTTTTATGTTCTAAAAATGGATAAATTAAGATTATCTACGTGCATACAAAATATATACGAATATATTATTTTCAACTTAAAAAAAAATTAAAACATATTATTCTTTTAAATAGGTTTGCAGCTATTTACGAATACATGGACAGTATTTAAATTTTTATTATCTTTTGATTTTATTCTTAGTCGAATAGAGTTTTAATTTAAAGTTCGCAAGCGTAGATGCTATGAAACATCATTCAATAAGCAAATTATTAGAAAATTATGATTTACATTGCAAAGTCAAGAAGAATCACGTGATGTTAACTCAAAGTATTTGCGCATGCGTAGCTGCAGATAAGCTGATTAAAATTACTAGATATAGTAAAAGCTCAACTTTTTTTACAATTATGTGCACAAGTATCTTTTACAAAATGATGATGAGCAATAGAATAGAAACTAAACTGACTTTTTTAAGCAATCACTCAACTAAAGAGTTTGATTTCTTAGCAACATCTACATACATATGTATTTGAGAAGTAAAAAAAATGTGCTTAAATTCACTTTGTTTGCATGCTTCTTTCTAGTTTCAAGACAAAAAATTGTCATGGAAAAAATATGTTGTATATACATTTAATATAAAACAGCTCACCTTCCAATTTCGGCTATTGTTAAGATAAATCCATTCCAGATATATGTATATCTCCTGCTCGCCAGCGTAACTAGAAAATGTCATCTCTGCATCCGCATCATTTCCGTACACAGTATTTACAGATCGTATGTACTTAATTCCAATAATTTGTGTTTAATGCACGGATCGCCTAATTTTTGTAATTCGACTTTTTGATTACTGTAAGTATTGCCTTGTTTTTTTTTGTTTAAACTCACCTCTTGTGAGATAAAATTTGGATATTGTATCGTAATAATTACTGAGCTGAAGACTTCCGCTTCTGGTGTTGTCCGAAAGACCACAAAATGTTAAATGAATCTACGAATTTGAAATTCAAATTGTCTGAAGCCTTTTCTACATAGCCAATATTCCTTCATATACACACACATTCAAAATGAAAGGCAGAATTACAAACACACATATAAGTTTGGAGGCAAGTGTGCAAAACACACACACATATGCGGCAATCTGGCTACTTACATACATACTACCATATGTATATGTTTTTATGCTGATCCGACAGAAGTGCGCGCTGTTTATCTGTACTTACGTATTTTATGCCTCTGTGGTAGTTCCCTTAATATTTATATGTTTGTATGTTTTCTAAAGTATACATTGTATACCGATGTGTAGATCACATTTCCATCTTATAGATATCAATGTATTTGTGCATTGTGTACATTCCATCTTGGTACATTGGAGTATGCAGTCCATACATTGTATGTATGTGTGATATTGCTTGGAATAAATATAAACAGGTACTCAATGGGAGCTTATAAGCATATCTCGCAGTAGTGCTGTGGTTAGAAAAATATTGCAACTATAGGAAATTCTTTAAGAAAGCTTTGAATGTTTGCAATATTATTTTAAATCAAGTAAGAAAGCTACAATCGAGTGATTGTTCGACTGTGAGATACCAGCTACCCATTTTAAATAGTGGGGTATTATTAAAATATACCAAATTAATATATTACTTTGGCTATGGCTTTTACTATGGCTTTATTTGGTATATTAATAGTACATTCATAATATACCATAGGGTGCAAAATATACTAGATTGTCAGCCAAAACAGGCCGTAGTAAGTAATCTGTTTTTTGTTGTCCTTCAAAAGTGTTTCTCAAATAATATCTACAAATTTACAGTAATCTTAAATACTGTATTTTAGATTTGGTTGGTGCTGATAACTTCGAATATGTATATACATTATTTATTTATTTTCGACGTATCAACTTTTAAAATGATATATATATAACCGCGGTCCAGTATAATTTTTTTCTTTAATTTACATTTTTGTCCATTTCTTTATAGAAAATCTTTGCACACATTGCGTAATACTTACTGAATGCAATAGTCCTTGATATCGATCCAAATATATTTAAATAACAACGACCAAAATTTTTTGTAAGTTTAATGTACTTTATTTTCACTTTATGATTTGTCAAATTTTAATAAAATGAAATAAGATAACATAAAATTGATTTACAATAGCTTGCAACATTTGGGTTTACATCATTTTTTTAAAAACAATAACTAAATCTCAAATGATGTCGTTTTTTGCTGCAATATCATCGCCTGGTGGAATAGCAAGGTGGAGTTTTTTGTCCTGAGATTCGCGGGTCAGAAGAGCACGAGTGCGATGTAGATGTGAATGTGTTGGTCAACATTTATAGTCCACTTAAATTCTAAACATCGTATCACAGATAACATATTCTCTTCAACATCAAAATACTGATTCTCAACAAGTTAAAATACAAAATTGTTGAAAACTTTCCATTGGCAACCATTAATACAACAATCGACATTTAATTTTGCTTTGCAAGCTACGAAATTAAAATGTAAAGCATCTGAGATCTCTCTGTGCGTTAAGGCTGTTGACACTGATCAAGAAATAATTTGATTTTGTTTTTAATGCATTTTATTATATTTAAGTACAATGAAACTGGTTTATAGAATTCAGCGATATCAATGTACTTGCATTTGTTTTAATTTGGGAGACCAAAGCAGTATAAGTCTTGTGCCACATACTTACTATACAGGGAAGCTTATGAAAACTGTATCCAATTCTTTTATCATTCACATAAAATTATATGTATAATATCCATTCATTGGAACAGATCTTAAATACAATACAAAAATAAATATGGTATATGTGTTCCACAGTTTATATATACTATGTATTTATTTAAGTTGCACATTAGACTAATTTTATTGTTTATTTTATAATGTGAACATTCAATAATCCGAATGTGGCTTTGCCACCAATAGAAAACTTAGTTTGGTCATTCTATTTATCTTTTTTAATGGTTTATTTACATTTTTCGAGACAACACCTTACCCAATCAGTATTTTTTTCTAATCTAATTTATTTAACAATTTACAATTTTAAAAAATTGAATGTAAAAAAAAATGTTGATAGCATGTAGTTACAGTCCGCCCACTTGAATAGCACATATAAAAAATGTTTTCTAAAATCTGATTTGGCTACATTGCATTATTTTATTTATTGCTTATAATAGCTCTTAACTATTTTTTCATTTTTTTTTTCGAAAATAACGCAGCTTAGTGATATATCACCAATAATTTTCCCTACACCTGATAATACCCTGACGTATATTTACACTTTGGACCTGGACCAATATAATAGGATTAAGAGATTAAGTAAAATCGAGCACTGTGGGGTTTGTTTTTTTTTTTAGATACTTGGTTTATTTCGATTATGACGACAGTGCTGTGATAATGCCCAGGTCCAAAAGGTAATTTCAAAATGTACAGTTCTATATTCAAAGGAATTTATAGATGTGGACAAAACTTATAGCTAACAGTTAAACAATTAGTTTTTTCGCAAATGGAAAACATTTTATTCTCTTAATTATCTCAAAGATTCGCGTTTTACATGCTGAAACAACAGCTCGAGTCCAAATTCTTATTATTAGTATTGCTATTCAATTGGCACGGAGTGTATTTGCACACTTTTAATAAGGATCCATTATAATAGTCATTATCAAATGATTTGATTTGGGTACAAAAAAATCTGGTACATAAATACTTATACATATGTACATTTAGTGATATATGAAGCATAGTAATCAAGTTTCAGCACATATATAAATACGTGAATAATGCAACTAACAATGTATTAAGTAACAAAAAAAAACTATGCAAATACTTAAGTATTTTTCACTTCAAGCTTTATTTTCAAGTGATGGCATGAAAATAATGAACCGTATAAGATGCATTATTCAAAAACACCGATGCAACTCTTGTAAGACATGTTCAAATTTGCATGTTCATTATAGTATATTATTTATGCGTCTGGAAATTGTATACCATGAAGAAAAAATAAAAAAAATGATACAGTACAATAAAACAAAAAATAATTACAAAATATATGTATATTGAATACTCAAATATTTTGCTTCTTAAGAATGGGAGCACCATGTTTAAAGATTTTTATGGACTTTTACATTTAAAATCAGTTTTTCGAATGAATCATAAATACTAAATATAATAAATATAATGGAATATTTCATGTATTTATACGTTAACTCTGACTGCCGAATTAGTTCAATAATTATATTAGATAAGTAATACACAAAATTGTAGATTTATATGTAAATACCTGCATATACATAATTAAGCATTATACAGGCCACACTTTGTGTGATGTTTTTTTTTAATATACATATGTAGCAAAAGTATGCAAATAAACTTTAACGTTCACCATGCATCTGGAAGATATTGGATTTTTCTGTACGCAAATATGGTATTTATCGATGTATCCTACTCAGAATATTTTATTTTAGTTTAATATGCTAGTAATAAATATTGGTCAAATAGAACTCAATTATTTGTTAGTGCATATGAAGGTAAATATGTTGAGTTTTTTACTAATATGAAGAGATAATTTTTTTTTAAGTTTCGGTGACAGTTTCGTATGGTTGAGTGTGGTAGACGCGATTAAAAAATAACAATAAATGAGCTTTAAAAAAAATATATATGTATGGAACATAGCTGTTCAAGCATATGTCTGGTACTCAATCACTTATAGGGGCCAGCTAGATAGGTGTATCCTGCGTTGTTTTTTGTTTTTTTTTCCATTCGCAACGCAACAATTTTACTCCGTAGCAAGCAGAGAAAAATTCTCAAAATTCATCTTACCTTGTACTGATTCATCGTCCAGATCATCGGTGCTACTTGTAATACGAGCTAAAAATGTACATAAACATTGTGATGATGTTTTGTATATAGAATTATTAAGGCAAATGCAAATACCAACCTCTAGAACCCTTTGAGGAACTAAGACCACCTGTGCTGTTAGTGATGCCACCATTGCGATTATACAAAACATTCTCCAAGTAGGATAATCCATTATTATTAACAATGCTCAGGCCTAGGCACGTTTCAATTTGCTTCCAGCGATGAAGACGTTCCTGCAATTCGTTAGTGACTTCCCCAAGAGCGTTGCGCGCTTCCACAATCGAACGGTCTACGTCATCGATGCTCTTACCATGAGTCGAAACAAAGGCACCCACCAAACTAGATCGCTTTTTCCGCAGCTTTTCACAGGCTTCCCGTGCAGTTTGCAGTTGCTTTTCAGCCGACACGCGTTTCTTTTGATGATTTTTGCTCTCCAGCTCATAGGTGTATTGGAGCCATGACTGCAACTGCTGTGGGGGCGCCCAACAATTGTCGACAAGCTCGAATTCGGCACGCGTCAGTTCATTGCGAAGCATTTCAATTTCTTTTTTCAGCTGTTGTACTTCCAGATCTGAGCTACTCGAACTTATTACGGGCACTTCTTTTAATCGTCGCTCGAGGTCCATTTTTTCCGTGGCCACATTTTCCTGTTCCATACGAGCAAGTTCCAATTCCTAAATAAATGCATATTGTTAGTTCTTAAGTATTAACACCAAATTTCGAAACTATACCTTTTGCATCTCTTGTAGACTCTGTTCAGCCCTCTGCAATCCTTCCATATCTTGTGCCATACGCCTTAAATGACGCTTGGCATTTTTGTTTTGTTGATAAGCGTACCAGCATCCGATAATTGCACTTAATAGAAGCGTAACAAGAATGTAGTCCTTCCAGCGAGTGCCCGTCTCTGTAAATGTGAATTGATTTCCAAATATAATAATTGTTTTATTGGCAACTAATGAAATTTGCTACTTACCTCGCGGCGGTCCAAACAATACCACATCCATAGCCTTAAGAGATATTTTTTGCTTATGTATGGGGTCTTTTATTCCAAGCACATTACTGACATAATGTAGATTATTAACAGCTAATCTAGAAGTATACGTTTTAATGTAAATATTAATATTTAAGTTGATTACGATCAACAATATTGTATTAATACAAGATTATGCTAACACTTATGATTGAACGCTACAATAATAAATAATTTAAAATGTGCCTAGCATACAATACGTAAAATAAACACACTAGAAAGCTACCAAATCTTATCGGTAGAGAGTCAAAAAAGGCTTTCGAAAACCTCAGCAAAAATATTGCTTACATTAGTTAAATTAGTATACATTTCTCACATGCTGTTATTAAGATATCCCGCCATGAGGATGTGTATTTATTGCTTAGAATATTTCGGTTTATCTTGATACTATTTGAAATGGAACACGCAACTTACCTGGGCAAAGCAGCTCCAGTAACCTTGTGTAATTTAAATAAGTCAACATACTGTGGAAGCTGAACAGACTGTGCTAGCCAATCGGTGGTTTGCTCAATAGTCCAATTATGAACTTCTGAACGCAACCAAGCATTCCAAAGTTCTTTAACAGAAATATGCATATCATCATTAAAATGAAATGCTTTTTGACGTTTTTCGTATCCAGAATCATACTTTAATTCTTCGCGAAGGAACTATAAAATAACAAAATAGATTAATTACTGTGTTTTCATAATTTGAGCACATAGCTTTACTTACGTCATCCGATTCGCTCAAATCAATATTTCCATTATCATCGTCATCTAATTGACGATGTAAACTGGCAATAGCTTCCATTCCGAGGCGATCCTGTACGTTTCCATTATAACAATCAAAATCCTCACTATTGCAAGTGTTGTCAGAAGAGCCGCTGTTTATCGGACCTATAAATATGATTATTAGTAAAATGTTTGCAGATAGATGATTTAAGATCAATAATGCGTTGGGCATCAATTATAAACGAATAAATATTATGTTAACTTACTAAACTCATTGCTGACGGCCTGCGACATCGCTTCGCTCAAGAGATTATATGAGCTCTTATGATGATGTGGTTCAAAATGCGGAGAATTGTCACCACTTACAGAATATGACTGCACGGCCTCCGAATGCGGCGATGCTGAAGGTGAAGGTGAAGTTGTATGCACAATTGGTTTGCCATTTGGATTTTCTTGTTTTTTACTTATTTCGGCGTCTGCGCTAACACTAGATACGCTGTTAGTGGTCGCAATGCAAGTATTTTCTGATAAACAGTATAGACATATAAGCAACAAGTAGTTCCAAACGGCGTGCATTTTGTTTAACAGCGTTAGTTTAAATTAATTTTAAGGAATCCTTCGATTTAACATTTAATTTGTTTGATTCTCTCTATGTGTTAGAGTCTGCTTGGGCCAGTCGGTGACCTGCAAAATAAAATAAACTGTTAATATGGTAGATTTATGTATAAATACAACTGCCAACTTCATAACTTAAAGTTTATTTCTGTCAATTAAAACATTTTTAATTTTACGTCAATTAAAACAAGCTACGATTTATAATAACTTTTAACAATGCAATTTAAATTAAAAACACATAATTATATTTATATAATATAAACTATGCTCAATTTGTGTACACAAATTTCTTAGCGCAAAAGTACAGTTTACATCGAAAGTTTCAATCGACATGGGTCGAAACACATGTGCGCAATATTGAAGGCACAGAGTATATTATAATCGACTCATTTTATTTAACATTTTTTTGGTAGCAACAGATGATAAAAACAGATAAATTTGTAAAATGCGACACTACTGAATCATTTGGGCTAGTTATGCTGCTCAACTCTTGATTTATTACAAAACAATTCGAATGCATTTAGGATTATTACAATTCGATTTTTCTGTTTCATTGCTTAACGACAACCATTTGTTAAATGAGAACCGTTTCAAGTGAAATAATTTTTTTCACAATATGAGTGCTATTAACGATTTATCAGAACCCTTATCAGTAAATTTTGTTTTATAATTCAAACTCTTTGAGAACTTCACCCAAAATTATTTGCGGGTGGGTCTTTTATAATTCTTGAGTAATATCAAAGAATAGCCCCGAAATGGGAAAATGCATTGAAATAACCCCTGGGCAACCCTAAAAATAATTTATGTTCAGTTCACAACTGCAGGTTTTATGTTATGCCAAATCTCGATTATATATAAAAAAGATTTATTTTTTTGATTCTCATACAATTATATTCAATTGACGAGCTTTCTGATTGGAGTAGAGACGTAATAGCTTACACATAGAGTACCCAAAATAATAATTGATTTACGATAGGATGGATGAAAGATAAACTCAGAGGTCATTGTTGTAAAGCAAATACGGCCACATCCCATGTCCAGAAAGAATCGCGAATCAACTTAATTAAACATAGATCATCTGCTCTCTGAATTGAAATAAATGACCAATCATCAGAGCCATTTGATATATTTTATTTATATCAGCAATCAGATCGAGTCACTTAATAGGCTTCAAGAAGTTTATCAGCAAAATCTACTGATCAAGATTAATTGTTAAAAAAAAATTAATAACAAATTAATGAAGGGTGAGGGTTCAAATTTGACTTGAAATATAAAAAGTGCGAAACTTAGACCAAACGACGAAAGTAAATTATTATCTTAGCATTGCTTTGATAAGAAAAGTCTTGATTTATGAAAGCTTTAATCGCCGGCTGCTCACTTTTAATCCCATTTTATTGCGATAATATATTCGTAGCATCTAAAAACCTAAAAAAAACATTGTATTATTTACGTTAGAATTACTATTAAAATTTAGCATTGTATCGTAAACTGGATAGCTGGATTTAGTTATACCAAATTGTTGTTTATTATACAATCGTTCACAAATTTTTGTAAATCAATTACTTATATTGTTGATCTCGATGGATCTTAACGTAGATATGACCATATGTAACAAATTTGGTTCGAACAGACGGATATTGATATAATTTGGTATACTTCTACTTTGGTAATCTTCTGCTTGACAAATCTAATAGACTCATTTTATTGAGTGTGAATGGGTCAAAAAATACGAATGGAAGGAATCTCTTTGATCCTGCAGCTTTACACAAGATTGAAGATCGTATTCGAGTTGCGACACAACATGCAATAAGAGGCACCAACCGACATCTAAGCTGTTCAAAATTTGGTCACATGGCAACAATTTTTCTCTGTAAAAGGTATCAATATTAATACGCATTTCATATTATTTGGGTAAGGTTCTTGGTAAGCGTTTGCCTTTGCGATAACGACTGATATCATTTGGTAAACATTTGGGAGCAACAAAAAAAAAAAGCAAACAACTTGTCGCTATTGCTTACTCTGCATACAAAATGCTTGTAAAAAAACATGTAATAATGAGAAAGCTTCAGTAATAAAATATCATGACATTGTATTCAAGGCCAAATGGATCATAACACTCGATTTTCTTTTGTTTGATTTATAACGTTGTCACCTCCTCAAATCCACTAAATTATAAAATATATGCCTATGAATGTATTGTACATACATATGTATGTATAAATGTACATGGTCACATCTGTAATATACTTATTAATAAAGTTACTAAAAACCTTTTGACAGCAATAATTACTCAATTCGTTAGCTCGAGAGCCTGAAAATATATTGTACATATGCACGTATGTAAAAATATATGTATGCATACATACATATTTTCAAAATTACATGACATTTGTATGTACACAGCATTCGTTTACAAGATCATTATGAATACCATGATTATACATGCATTGTATGTACATCTGTATATATTTACTATAGCCACTGTCTGATGATACATACATATGTAAGTATGCATGCATGTACGTATGCTGATATGCGGTTTAAAACTGGCTTTACATTGTGGTATCACATTTAAAACTGTTTTAGACAATTGTATGCACATCTGATTCATTCATTTTACGTTACTTACTTATGCACATACGACCGTATGAAAATGGAATGATAATAATAACATACTTACATGCATACGTACATATGTACTTTTGCATGAAATTACCGCAATGTTTTTAAATAAACAAAATTTTATTTGGTTATAGGAGTATACAAGGAGCAAATATATAATTATTAAAATAAATATTGTAATTGAAAGAAAAATTTTAAAATAAATTTACATACATATGTCAATACGTATACTAATACAAAAAAAAAAGCAGAGTTGCTTCCGATACTAATTTATATAACTATCATAAAAATAATCAGTTGCAATATAGCGCCGAATTGTTTTTATGGAAAACAGAACGACATTATACAGAATTCGTAGTTCAACTTTGTATCCACTACATACACGTTTGCGTCAGATTGCATACAAATAATATGCATATTTAATTTATAAGTCATCTAGATTGCAGATTATAATGATACAATTAAAAAAAATTCTTATAGCTGAATTAAAGCATTCACATGTACATTTAAAGAGCACGTCATATGTTAATATTTCATTCCCATGCATAGATGTTTCTTGTCCATATTGTTCCACTCGCTAGAGCTTCGATAAACATGAGTCAAATGGACGAAACTAGCTGAAAAATTATTTAATGTTAAAACAGACATTCATTTTATTATTTTTGAAACCATAATCCAAATTTGTTTTTCAATAGCAAGAGTTTCGATATAACCAAATAGATCGGTTAATTGGGTTTCTGGTAGAAAACATCTAATATCCGAAGTAATAATATATTAATAAATATGTATTATTTCAGTAAAAAGTATAATATTATATTATTAAAAGAAACAACTTTTAAATCTAAATGAAATAAAAAAAATAGATATTAACTAACTCATAGCTTTTAGTCGTCTAAAACGCTTATGATTATTGCGGCTTCTTTCGTACTTAATGAACTACAACTTAAGGATGTGAAGTGGGATTTTGCTTAATAATTTATTTTTACAACCTCGAAATATAAGCATCTTATAATTTAATTCGTAGCTTAAGGAAATTCAAATATAGATATTTCATTTTACTGCTTTAAAAAAAAATGACTTCATGTAATAAATAAGAAATTATAATTTTTAGTATTTTTTTAGTCGCGTTTACTGAGATGAAACGAAAACAGATGTCAACGTACACAACAAACGCGCCAAAGTTTGAAAATTGTACTACTGGGTCATCTTATGTTGTTAAATTTACGATTTCTTTGTTTTTTTCCACAAACAATTGCCTATAGAAAGTAGTTTAAAAGCTGTGTTGTAACTTATTTAGTTTTTAGATATTTATTTTATATTTTGAATTGTGAACATTTTTGAATTAATGAAAATGAAACAGAACTGTTTAGTATATTTATTATTGCCGCATGTTATATTTATATGTTCAAGAGATGGGCACACTGGGTTTAACCAATTGTTGAATGTTGGTTTATTTCGTTGTGCCTCATTTTCAAATAGAGCTCAGTATAAATATGGCACCGGTGCACGCTTTAATTACAGATGCTTTGGGATTAAGTATTTCGCATAAATCTATATTTTCCGGTAAGTACACACAGTACATTTTAAGACGACGTTTCCGTATGCTCGCATTTAAAACATGTGCATCTAGATATTTGAATTAAGAATCTTTTTTAAATTTTGTAGCTATTGGCAATGAGGCATTTTTATACGATGGCAATTCGCGAGTACAGCTGCCACAGAGATCAGCTCAGAAAAAAGTGCATGGATTTGCAATGAGCCGGGCTAATGCTTCCACTCGCCTTTTACTGCTCCACAGCGAGACGGAATTTTCTCTGTACAAATATGATGCTGATAAGAATGAAATGCCCTTCCAGCTGCAATATGTAGGCGAGACTCAAGACTGGATTAATGCAGCAATATTTCTAGATAAGAGCGAATCTAATGAATTTGTACTACACATGTCTCATGGAGCAATATTGCAACTACAATACAATGTTGACACAAAGTGCCGGATATTAGAATTGGCGTGTTGCACTGATTATTCCTTGCTCTATCATACGCTTTTACAAGGCTCACAATATGACGAACTGATGATTATAAGTGGAAATGGATTTGGAGAGATATTGATTTGGCAGCCCCGCGATCCCGTTAGTTGTGTTCCAACTAAAACGTATCCACTTCTGTGGCGTTTAAAGGCACATAATGGAGTTGTATTTTCTATAGATTATCACTTGGCTTCTGGATTGATGGTGACTGCCTCGGATGATCGATCTTTAAAGTTTTGGCAATTTCCGGAAGAGAAACAGCATGCAAAAGAAGCCGTTAGACCATTGTTCAGTTGTTTTGGACACACTTCACGTGTTATGTGTGCTATTATCATAGAATATGGTAAGTCGGATCATACAATAACATTTATATTTAATATAATATATCCTGATAATTGGGCCAGCAACATCGACCGCGTTGATAGAATATCGATTGCATATGAACAAAGTCTTAATACAAACATGAATAGGAAACATTAAGAATTTTTTTGTTTATTCGAATAGCTTTCATTGTTGTGTGGCAATCGCAGCATTCCCCGCTGCTTATACAAACAAACAAGAGCGGTATCATATTCCAATATGAACGCGACTTGTGGCCATTGAGTTTTGCAGACGTGTGCATTTTCTCTGCATAATGAAAACATTGTCAACAACAAATTTCTGAAAGCAAAAGGAAACTCGCGTTTTGTGTTCTTGATAAAAAAACACATTGTTTTCCTGCTCATTCACTTAATTTAACACGATTTTATTTACAATAATGTAGGAAAACATACCGATACATTTCTTTCTTGCTTTTTTTTAAATATATTTCGTAACCATTCATTGGCACAGATATTATTAAGTGTTAAGAAATATAATATGTTGCTCGGTTACATGTTCCAATTAATGGAAGTAAGAACTTCTCTATATTAGAGCTTTCAAATAAGTCCGAATTTAAATAAATCTACATTTATTCAAAATTTCCGGTATTTCTTCCCAGGTTTGCACTACCCTTTGTCTAAATCGAGCAAGTTATTTATTATTGTAAATAATTTCAAATTTATAGTGTGTATAAATAAAAAGTACGTTATTTTACAGGAGGACGAATCTTTGTTATAAGCGGAGGAGAAGATTCATACATTTGTGTTTGGAGTCAAGCGGGAGACATGCTATTCAAGCGGCGCCAACAGCTTGGCGCTCCCATATGGCGATTAGGTTTTGACTCTGACAGCTGCACAGTCTACAGCACCGGCTCCACAGGTAACCTTGCTTCCTATAATCTACACAATGTTCTTATGGATAAGCAAACGGAATTAACACGATTGATGCCAAAGATTTCCGTAACTGAGTTTTTCAAACAAATTAAATATTTGGACTGCAGCTCTTCATCAATCATTGGATTAAGTAGCAAGAATCGCTTGTTTTACACTACACAATCGACATGGACAACGAATAGCATTGATGTTTGGAAGTTGGTTGAAATTGATATTCCCCCCTATAAAATTACAAGCTTAACTGCAAGTGATGGAATTGCGGCAATTTGTGGTTATCGACGCGTCACACTTCTCAGATACAACGCCGAAACGGATCACTTTGAAAAACTCTACGACAATGGCACAATTCTTGAGGGTCTGATCAAATCATTTCATTTTCTAAATCCACACAAATATCTCATCTCTGACGAATTTGGCAACAGTCGCTTACTTTCGTTGGAAACAAGTACAAATTCAATGCAAATTGAAGGAAGTTTTCGCATTTCGAATGGTCGTGAACCATGGATAACAGCCGCATTGCTTGTGGCATCGAAATATTTATTGTTAAGCACCCGTAACGGACATGTTATGCTCTATACGCCACAGAACGAGTCGGAATCACATCTTTATGAATTAAAAGATACTCTTAAATCCTTGCATGGCAACATGGGCTCGAATACCTTCAAGTTGTTGAATAGTGATGACCACTCCGCGCACATCCTCAGCGTCGGACACGAGCCAATTATAAAAGTTTTGCGCATATGCTTGATCAACAGTAAATTAAGCATACTGCGACGAGAGTGCGTCCCCTTGGCATGGGTGGAAGCATCGCCCAGACTAGATGTATTGATTGGATTCAATGACAATCACCTTGTGGCATGGTCCCGTCAAAACGATGTGCTATTGCAGCTAGAGTGCGGTGGTGGCCATCGATGCTGGGATTATCAACTGACGGCCAATCAACTAAATATTATATATATCAAGCAAAAGCAGGTCTATTGCCACAGCCAGCCACTTTACAATGACTCACCTGAGCACTTACTGTCCTCGACGTCACAAAGTCGATGGCACAAACGCAGTTGCAACATCATGGCACTTATACATCCCAAGGATGACCGGCCATTATATATGTTATCGGCTGGCGATGATAATATCATTAAAATCAATCAATTTTGCGGGGATTCCCCTATGCAAATAGGTGAACTGCATACGCACATTTCAAGCGTACGAAATCTAGCATTATATCCTATCACAGAGGACATTGATTGGCTTATATTTTCTGTTGGAGGGCGATCGCAGTTGTGCATCAATCGACTCAACTTAAACGGTCCAATAATTAGTGAATTATGTTCTCATATTATTCGAACAAATACTAATTCCGTTGATGCCCGACTGATGGCAATTCAAGTTTTGCGAAAGACTGCAGCAAATGGATCATTTTCTTTATACTTGGCGAGTGCGGATGGAAAAGTTCGTTTACTTCGCTGGCATCTGGAAAAACCTTCAGAAATACACGTGGAACATCTAATCGACGTTGAACGTTGTCCTCTTCAGTTGCAATTGGATAATGCCAATAACCTGTTGCTAATTACAACCACAAATGGCATGCTTTATGGATTCGATCTAAGTCTTCGATTGAAACAGTTTCAGCATCAGCTGCACACAGCTGGAATCAATTCATTACGTGCCGTAGTCGACGACAACTTTGTACACGTCTTATCCGGCGGCGACGATGAAAATTTAAAATATACAAAAATTAATTTAACTGATATGAATATAAAACTAATTGCCGAATTCCCCCACTTGCATAATGCC
Organism: Drosophila nasuta; assembly: GCF_023558535.2. NCBI lineage: Eukaryota > Metazoa > Arthropoda > Insecta > Diptera > Drosophilidae > Drosophila > Drosophila nasuta. The sequence goes on along the minus strand of NC_083459.1, from coordinate 2,942,980 downwards.
CAAATTAACGCTTTAACTCCTCTATTTGTATGTCAAAACGAACTCTGTGCCTACACATGTAGCGATGACAAGCAAATATTTAAAGTGAACTTAAGTACTAGAAAATGCACTCGGATTGGTTTCACTTGTATTTCTGATATAAAAGGCATGCTGCTCTCTGACAACAACACAAATATGTATATTTATGGTTCCGGTCTGCATGTTTTGTCTCTGGATAAAACTGATTGTTGAATAATAATAACGTTTCACTATACCAAAGCAATAATGAAGATTTGTCACAATGAATATAATTTAGTTGTAATATTGCTATAAGCTATGTATGTTCTCACATACCTGTGTCACATTGTTATTATTTATCATTATCTAGTTAGTATAATATAATATATAGTATAAGTAATCCTCAATATTAATTACGCACATCGAGCGTTCTTCTATTTGGTACCACTTTTAAACCAAAAGGTAATCGCGTGAAGCGAATTCTGAGTCTAGTTTTATTAGGCTGACTGCTATAATTTCACGTGTTCCTTTAAGTGAATTCACGAAATTGAGAGCATCAAGGAAACTTTGTAGATTCTCAGACATTCCGCTAAACTCTGATATGAGTGAAGAGGCTAGTTTAAGAAATTCTATTTGTGACATGGCCATATTTTGATTTTTACTTCAGTAATATACTCTGATTCAGAATCAGATAGTTCGGTTAGTGTGATTACTCCTGATATCGTAAGATCGCCTAGATCTTCTTTTATACGTTTATGTGAACCGTTTGCGATTTCAGATTCACTTACTGCCACTAAGTCTTTGTTTGTTTCTTCTTCGACTAACACTGGATTGTTCAAAGTCGAAGGTATTGTTATGTCTAGCGAATATTTTGATTTAAGTTTGTTTTTAATCTATGAAGGGATATTGATACATACGACCAATGGTTAGTATTAAACTTTTTTTGTCGTGTATCAGGGAACGAGCTTGGTAAAAACATATAACTTGTATTGTTGCGTGTCTACTTATAGTCTCGTTTGAAATATTCCTATTTTGTGCTAGACACTTGTATGATTTATCAAAATTTTCTTTTATTCTTATTAATGCGGCATTCATATTGTGCCATTCCATTTTATTGTAAAATAAATTATTCAAATGTGCAAGCATAACAAACATATATAATTTCCAATCAAATGGACTCATTTTTTAGCTATTTATTTTTATTTTTTTACGATCTTTGTTCCTGTTTACTATACATTTGTTTTAAATTTTATTTAGGTCATTTGCCTGGCTTTGGTAACGCTTTTAATGCATATGTCGGAAGCCGAGCTATTTCATCCATTGTCAATCAACTTTTATAATTGATACGGCAGCACAGGGAGTTCCGCTCACATTCGTTACCAAAACTAGACTAACTCTACTCTCATCGATCATCATGCTCAACCCTGCTCTCCCAGCATTCTCTCTCTCAAGCTGAGCCTATATCGTCATCTCTTTCTATCTCACGACATTCGGTAACTCGTCAATGGACCTCACTCACCAGCAGAGACTGCCACCGCTGCTATGCTGCTATGCTGCTATGCCTTTCGCATGAATTCTGTACTTCCCTGAATTTAGTGCTTCGCGACAATTCTGTACATTGCATGACAATTGAACAACTACATTTGCTGCCGCACCAAGATCTGGTGAGCCAGTTTGAACAACGTTGTCATCAATATATCTCGAAATTATAGCAAAAGCCAGAAGAGTCACACAAATTGAAGAATTTCACTTCCCATTTGTGTGGTTTGTCTGGTGAGTATTGTCTAAGAAAGGTCTTCATCTTCGTTGCACACATTTGCTCATCCACAGATAAGCGTTGGCGCATCGGAACTAATTGAAACTTGTCATTGAAATGATTCAGGAGCGGCCGTATTTTGTATAAAGGATCGTGGTCGACAGAATCCTTGGAGGGCAACTTACTGTTATCATTAAAATGAAAATCTTCTCGTATTTGTTCAAAGCGATTTCTTGACATTGTGTTTTATATTGTTCCAAATGCGTACTCCCCCAGTATGAACAAGCATTTGGGTAGCGAAAAACTGACATCAAAAATAGAATGCCAATAAATTGTCGAATTTCTAAATTTGTTGTGGAAAACGAAGTATTGACATCCTTTTGGGTGATATGTTCAATAATAGTATCAGTCAGATTTTTAAGTTCTCCGAGGTCAGGCTCATTAAAGGATATTGCTGATTTATCCATGACTAGGTTCGTTTGGCGCCACAGCATCTTTTTGAAAAGCGGTACTTTTGGGTCGATAGTCCAAACAGATCCACATTCAGCTATTGTGCTTTCTTTAACATGAGCAGTATTATGCTCAGCAGCAGCTTTACGTTTGCGTTTCTGTGCTTGAGGTGAATTGGACGCAATCGAACTTGAAGGTGACAACAATTTTGCAAAAGGAGTAGGACTTCCGCTTGAAGTTACACAAACCTTTCTAGCCAACATAGAATCCGACATACATATGTAGCACTTTTTCAATCGCTTCTTCATCTTCCTCATTGATAGGAAGTGCTGCCCCGCAACCATCATTAGTCAAATCGTCCTCCAATTCTTCTTCTCCATCCGTATCAATGTTAAAATCAATAGAATTTAATAATTTTTCAATCTCCATGTCATAAAGAGCTGATAGCTTATTCACTTGTCGTCGTTCCATGTCTACTGAAGCAATTATTTGTGCTTAAATATGTCATAGGTTGTTTCCCTTTCAAACTTACCTTATAAATTTTTTTTCCCAAGACCGCCTCTAGACGGGATACTTTATAAAAGCAATAAAAAGCTAACGAAAACTTATTTTTAATGTGCGTCCTTGAGACTATCAGCAACACGGTGCAATATACCGACGCAGCACTTATAATATTCCCAAGCATATTTGTGCGATCATATTGGTTGCTCAAGGGGGCTTGAGTGTTTTCCGAGCTACTTTGTGTAACTCATACTTGATTGTTATTGTTTTTTCTGTTACCTCTATTTAAGCCGCCTCTGTTTGTGCCGCCTCTAGAGTTATTAGAATTATTATTATTATTGCCACCATTGTTGTAATACCGTTGGCCGCCTCTGTTGTAGTTACGGCTTCTAAAATTACCTCGGCCACGAGTTCCTCTGCGCTGAGAGTGATTTTGATAGTACATGATGGAGTGCGTTCCTTCAGATATCTCGTTTGAGGTTGCTATGAATGCAGATATTGCGTCATCCATGTTGTTGAATGAATGAGCACGCAAAACTGCTTTTACTTCATTGTTTATGCAATTTATCTTTATTGCTGTCACCGCATGTTTGGTACTAAGCATTCTACCTTGTTCCATGCTGAATTCTTGCTCAATGTATGCTCCTTCCAGGGCTTTAGCTAATTCTTTCTACCTCTTGGGTATAGACATTAGCAGTTTTGTTGTCCTGCGTAAGATTCAGTAACTGTGCAGATAGATTATTAATAGACTCACCTTTGACATTATTTTTAAGTCGAGTGATGATTTGGTCTACTGTATTTTCATTTCCTATTCAATTTCAAGCTGGTCCTACGTACGTTTTCGACTTTACCGTTGAACTCCGGTATAAGCTTAGATGCAGTATTTATAAATTCAATATTAGTCTGCGCCATGATTGTTGATTTCTGCTCGACTACTATTCTGATTCTGACCAGTATTCTTCTGCTATTTCTGGTAAATTTATTACCGCAGGTATGGTTAGATCGTGAAGATCTTTTTCTTTGATTTCTTGTTTGATATTTTCTATTTCATCATTCTCTATTGGGTTTAAATCGTCTTAGTCTAATAGTTCTAGTGTTTTATTAGTTCTAACAAACAAAGGAGTATTTAGTATTGTCGGTATCCATATATCTTAATATAATAATTACAAAGGAGGTATGTATTGATACTAAATTTGATCGAAATTTGATCAATAATTTAGATACCAATAACCAGTGTGTTTGATTTAATTTTTCCTTGTTGTTATGTTTTAGTATTCGTGCTTCATTAAAGCATTCTACTAATATTTTTGCATGTTTACTGATTGTATCAGTAAGAATATTTCTATTCTGAGAGAGGCATTTGTAAAACTTATCAAATTTTGTTCTGATACTTTGTTGGGTGGCACTTATGTATATGTTGCCATTCCATATTTATTATTTAGATATATATCTCATGCTATTGGGGATCGACTATCAGAATCACAACTATTATTCAAAAATTATTGTTTCAGGGTAATGTATTTATTTATTATTAATTTTTCGATTTATTTATTCAGTGTTGTACAAATATATATCTGAATAAAAATAGTTGATATTTCTCTCATTATTTTATATTTCATCTAATCGTTTTGACTCATACATTTTTTCTTCAGGCATCTGTTATGTAATTTATACAATTTGAAAAACAAATTGGCAGATAAAATTACAACGATTATAATCAAAAGTATATTTGCAAATGCTAAGTCAATAGTACTTGACTCTACTTTGTTTAATACATTTGCAGTGGAATCCACTGTATTCGTATCGATTAAACCCATTTTGTTTGGGTCTAGTCTACTTGGGTAATTGTTTTAATTCATTAATTTGTTAATTTCTTTAATACAATTTTCGTTAATTCATTAATTTGTTAATTTCTTTATTGGGCCACACTTCTTGCCGGTCGACTCAATTGTCGTCGGGCATTACAAAATATGTTTAATGTTTAATTTAAATTTTATTTAAATATAATTGCTGCAGTCCTGTACCTTGGTGTGCTGTCCGCATCTACGCTCTATGTGACGCTGTCGACATCTATGGTTAACTTAAAGCGTTGACGGTACCGGCGCTGGTTGCGTAGGCTTCTCCTTGGCTCGGGAGAGGGCGGTGCCGGTGATGGTTCACCGTTGTTTTTTGGTTTTTTAATTAGGGCCCAGGCAGGTGCCTAGGCAATGCGGGCTTCCCAGTGGTCCCTCACAGTCCGCAGGGCATCTTGGTGTAGGCTTCGGTAATTGCTTCGGTGGAGGACGGTGGTTTTTAGTTATATTCTGATTTTGTATAGTTGTGGTACAGGGTTGGTTCTTTGACTGTAAGAATTCTTCAAGCGCCCTTAGTTCAGCGGTAAGAACGTTTGCCTTTGCCCCCGTAGGGGGGTATTTGGCTTTATACAAAATCTGAACGAGTTCAGAAATTCGTCTCCTAGTTCTCTCTTTTAATCCGCTTCTTCGGGTTTTTCGCTTTTGAATTCTGTAAGAATTCATACCCTGTACTCACTTAGAATTTTTTCCGTCTTCCCAATTCTCTTCAGTTTCGATTTTCTCGTGCTTCCGCGGTCAGCACTTTAAGCTATTCAGAATAGACAGCGTCCCTTATTATTCTTTACTGTTTCATTTATTTTTGGTTGCAGAAATTTTGGTCTTCCAATTGATCGTCATCCAGATCTCCAGGACTATGTCACGGTCGCCATGTGAAATGAGTAAACGCTGAGAAGTTGTTTGTTTAAGGCCACGAGCGAAGGTTCGCTCCAGTGGACGTTTATTTATCGATTGACTTATTACATTTGTTCTTAAACTTAAGTAAACTATTTGAGACACTGCTAAGTCGCTGCTTCGTTGAAGAAGTGGCGGCAGCGCTGCTTATTATACATAAGTATTATTTAATATATAATTATATATATATGTACTATATAGAGGAGCATGTGTTATGCACAGACAACGGTCAGTGGCCGGCGCTTATGCTGACGCGGCTTTTAATGTGCCGGCTGCAGTTCAGGTGACATCATATTGCAGTGCACTTGAACTGCGCTGGGCATTTGTTGTTTTCTTTATATTAAAGTGTCAATGCACTATTTATGTATTTCGGGCAGCAACAGGGAGTTGCTGCTTACGTATTTAATGTTACTCTTCATTAGATAAGAAATTAAAAAAAATCTTAGTTTTTCTCTAACATCTTTTTCCTACCTATTATTTGTACGGCTATACGGGCCATACTTTCTAATTAGGCAAAAGAGGTTCCGCTCAATTCAAATATATATATAAAAACAATGACAATATATATTAAATAAAAAATACGTATCGTAGTGCAATCAAAAAAATTATGCAACGCAGTGCATGGGTAAAAAAAAAATTCTCCGCTGGGTTGGTTTCCCTTCTTCCTTCTACGTCAGCTGGTCGTCGCCGGTTTGGCTACGCTGACGTTCCCTCGGTGGCGCAGGAGGTGGCGTATTCCCGCACTCTATTTGCTGCTGCTGCTGTCCGGGGCCTTTTGGGCTCAGGCGTTACCGGTGCCGGTCCTCGCACAGGTGTGGTTGCAGTGGGGGCTGTCCAGTGGTCCAGGGCAATCCTTCGGGCATGTCTTTTTTAAGTTTTGGTAATGGCTTGGGTGATGGAGGTTTTGTTGTTATTAGTTTTTCATTAATTTTTCTTATTGGCACTGAGTGAGTGGCGTCAATTTTTGGGCGTTTATTATTTATAAGCTGTTCTTTCAGAAAATCAAGTTCTGATTGTAATTTTTGGGCCGTAACCCACGCGGGAGGTGGAGTATTGACGTACAGTATCCACTTTAAGTGTGCTACCCTTTTCTTTATTTTTTTCGCAACTCCTCCGCGATTGCCCATTGCTTTCACTCTACTCACTCAGATTTTTTTTGTCGATTTATCCATTTCGCATTTTCCAGATTAAGTTTTTTTTTTTGCAGTTTTTTTATCCTCCTGGGTATATCCTTCTCGGTGTATCCTTCTAGTCACTCGATGTCACGGTCGCCATGTCATAGGATAACTCCGTGGTTTGATTATTGTTAGGTTTTTATTTAGAAGGAGCAGCTGAGGTGCCGCTCCAACGATCAAAATGTCTCCGTTCTTTTACAATATTTTTTAAGTCTGAGTAAGGCTAAGTCTCGTAGCTGCGCTGCTCGCAGGCGGCGGCAGAGAGACGGCTATGTACTTATGTAAATTAACAAATCGTTGACTTTGTTTTGTTAAAAAAAAGCGATTTGCTTTATTGTGTTACAAAAATGGAACTAACCTAAATCAATTCTAATTCTTATAATGAAACCTTCGCTGCCGCTACCGCTGCTGCCGTCGCTGCTGACGATCCCGCGTTGGCGCTGGTTGCGCAAGTGTCCCACGATGGATATTGTGCTGACACAGGGCATGTGGCACTCGCTGCTGCTTGCGATCCCGCGTTGCGCAAGTGTCCCACGATCGATGTGCTGATCCAGGGCATGTGGCGGATGTTCTGCAGACTTTGCAGAGCTTGCAGAATTGGCTGAGTGCATTTCGGGTGTCGATGCACTTAGCCACCTTCTGTTGTGTCAACATTGTTGTTAACTTATGTGCATACTACAAATTATTATTTATTAAAATCGTGTGTGCATCGGTGTAGTTGATATTTCTTGTAGTTCATTTTCATTTAGGAGAAGCGAGTTTATCACGTCAGATTTGGCTCATTATATAAAAGCATAAACCATAAAGCCAATTAGTAAATAATTAATGTATTATAATAAACTAAAATTACATGAAATTAAAAGTTGCTAAATTGTTCATAATAAATATTGTAAGATAAACTAAACTTAATTTAATCTAGTAAACTAAGTAATACAAATTGTAAAATAAACTGAATATAATCGAATACAATAAATATGAAATATAAATATAATAAATGTGAGATAGCCGCTACCCATTTTGAATAAAAGCAATATATTTTGCTGTATTATTCTCAAAATATACCAAATATACTACAAGAATACTAAAAATATACCAAATGGTATATGTATATAGTGTAGAATTGAAAAGATATGTTTTTTAATGTTCAATGTCTTTATTCGAATGTTCTCTTGGTTTCTTACACTAAGGCTTGCTAGCTGTCGGCGCAGCGGCAGAGCAGCCGTTTTATATATATTTTATATATATAACGTAACAATATGTAAGTGTGTAGAGAGAGAGAGTTATGCGTGAGCTATAATATTGGATCCCAATATTATGTATTTTCAAGAAGAAATAAAGCTTGAGTTTTAGAAATTAGAGAACAAGACCTTTCTGGTGGAGTTGCCTTTTAATAATGATTCTTTATTCAGTTATAACTTAGCTTCTAGGGTACATAGAATCGGGAATCTGCATCGTAGGCAGATTTCAAGAGGCAGCTGGCTTGGTCGCTGTCGTTGGGCTATTCCGCTTAGTCGGCATGATATCCCAGACGTGGATCAGCATAAATAACGGATGTCAACAATGTTGCAATGTTAACATATCGAGTCGACCTCGTAGTCGTGAATTTGGCTCTTTGAAGTTCATCAGCCAAGTCAGGGGTCGGTGATCCGTTTTAATTTTGAATCTACAAGTATTACCGAATAAATATGGTCTAAAGTACTTTGTAGCCCAGATGATGGCTAACATTTCTTTTTCGACCGTATAATAATTTCGCTCAGTGTCCGATAAAGTCCTGCTTGCGAAAGACACCTGTCGTTCTGAGCCAGCTTGACCCTGAGAGAACACTGCGCCAATGGCCAATTTGCTAGCATCAGTAGTCAGAATGAATGGTTTGTTGAAATTTGGGTAACGTAAGACTGGGTCGTTCCTAAGTAAAGTCTTACATTTTTCGAATGCCTGTATGTATTCATTATCGACCTTGACCACTTCAAGGGTTTAGTTATGGTTGCAAAATTTCTTATAAACTTTCTGTAGTAACCCAAGAGTCCTCAAAAAGATTTAATTTCTTTCCTAGTTCTCGGCATAGGAAACGCATTAATTGCGTGAATTTTCCTTGGATTGGGTTTTACACCTTCATTGGTGGCTACGTGGCCTAGATATTCAATTTCCTTACGGAAGAATTCAGACTTGTTAGGCTGATGTTTGAGATTTGCTTCAGCTAATTTAGTAAGAACGCTGTTTAACTCATTTACATGATCTTGAAGTAAGGACGAGAAAGTGATAATATCATCCAGGTACACTAGACAACACTTGCCGTTGAAGTCTGTAAGGATATTGTCCATGATTCGTTGGAATGTAGCGGGGGCGTTCGTGAGCCCAAATGACATTCTGACAAATTCATAGTGGCTGTTTTAGGTGAGTCTTTTGGCTCCATTTCAATTTGGTGATAACCACTTGCTAAATCAAGAGCCGTGAAATATTTTGCTCGACCAATCTTGTCTAGCGTTTCGTTAATATTGGGCATTGGATATTTATCCTTTATGGTCTTCTCGTTAAGTTTTCTATAGTCTATGACCAATCTCCATTTCTTCTTTGTAGGGCCATTTGATTTTTTGGGCACCAGAAATATAGGAGCGCTCCAGGGGCTATGGCTATGCTTAATTATGTCTTGGTCGAGTAGTTTGTTTAGTTGCGTTTGGATTTCCTGACTTTCGACTCTACTGTATCTAAACGGTCTGTTGTAGATAGGAATGTCGTCTGTGGTTTTGATTTGGTGTTTAATGTGGTTTGTAAAATAAAGTTTTTGGTTTTCAGTATGGAAGAGGTTAGCAAATTTTTTGCAAAGCTTCCTTAGAGCAGAGTCTTCTTCGGCATTTAAATGACCGCATTTGATGCACATTGATTCGTCTTTTACATTTTGTGGTTGGATTGTCTTTGATTTGGTTTTAGAAAAATTTTTTTTTATAGCCGCTCATCTATCGCCAACGCGTAAGTGCATATGTGCGTACATTGCTAATCAAACATGATTCACAGCATACAAACAACGCTGTCACGTACCAGCGACAGACCAGCGGGCATGTTTGATTTGCCTACAGACCATCTGGCTTAAAACATGTCGAGTATCGGGTTAGAACAAATCTACATACGTGTTACACATCGATCGTGTTTTCCTATCTTTTGTGTTGAACCTTGTGTTCCCTAATGTTCGCACTGAACAAAATTAATCAATTTTGTTTTTTAAAAAAAAGCCAAGTGCTCTTTATTTAAGAGTTGGATTAGAACTAAAACTTAAACAATCTACGTTACGCTAAGAAGCCGCTGCTGCTGCTACCGCTGCTGCCGCCGTTGTCGCTGCCGTTGTCGCTGTGGCTGTTGTTGTAGCCGCTGGTGTCGGGTGTACCTTGGAGTTGCGCGTGGTGCGCGCAATGCACCTTGGTTGAAGTGCTGATCCGGCGATCCCACGGATGGGCGGAAAAGTCTGGGCATTGCACTTGTGGAGTTGCGCAAGTGTTGTTGGAGTAAAAGTGCCGACGCAGCGCACGTGTCTTTGGGCATGGGAAAGGTTCATGGCAACCGACTTTGTGGTGGACATGAACTCGTAGAATGTCTGGCCTTAACTCTTTCCCCTTTAAGCGCGAACGTCCTCGGTCGCTGATTGAGATTGATTTTGGATGACTGATGCGTTGTTTACCGGGATTATGTCGACTTTTGTAGTTCTTGGTCTCAGTGATCTGGTCGCCAATATGATTACGGCTAGCATTATGATGATGTAGATGCTAGTGTTAGTGATTGTTGCTGACTTCTGATTCTCCGTCATCAGTTTCAATTTTGCTGTGTTATTGTAATTCAGTTCTTTCACCATTTCTAACGAAAGGATTTCTTGGACTTCACTTCTGTTGCCGATAACTTGAAATAGAGGTGGAAGTGGATCGACGTTTACAAACTCGTTTGTCGTGTACAACGTATCTTTGACTCTTATCGTTACGTTGCTCGCTTGGATAAGGTATGTGCCGTGTAGTTGTAGGCTTTCCTCTTCGATCGTGACTGTTCCATTGAAGTCATTCAGAAGTATAGTTCCGGGGAAGATTTCCTCGTGTTCCGGTATGTGTTGGCTGTTAATCTGCATGCAGTGTGGTTGTCTCATTTGGAGGAGTGGCGTTTCGCAGGTGTTGTTGCTTAAATCAACTAGGTTGTCTTTTTTGCAGATGGACTTATCGTTAATAGTTTCGCAAACCTCTCTAATTTCTAAATTTATTTTGTCGCATTGAACAATAGGATCTCTTCTACATTTGATATAAAATCATTGAGATCTTCAGGTTTACCGTCAAAGGTTTTCAAAAATCTAATTTGGTCTGGAACGCGCAAGGATTGAAAAATGTCGGATGGTCGGTCAATTGTCATATTTTGGTTGGGCGATGGGGAGCTGGAGGAAGAGTTCATGTTGGAAGTATCGCTAGGTGCCCTAGGTAATAGGTCCTGATTAGGGTTTGCGACACTATTTTCAGGCAAGTTACTAGCTGCTCTGGTTCTGATACTAGGTAAAAGTTTGCCTTTGATTGTCGACATTAAACAAAAGTGTCCAAGTATTTATCTTTTAATAATTAATTTGTGTTAAAAGTGTGTGTATATCTATATATATATATATATTTACGAATTTAATATTTTTTTGTTTGCGAGTCGATTAAATGACCGGGCAATAAGCCTAAGGTCAACACTGAAAATTGAGTTAAATAATTGAACACAAATAAAGTTGAGTTAAGTTCTTTATTACCCTCAGAAACTGCAAAGGTCAAAGCTTGGTGGTCTATATAGACGTTGATTTCTCTCGCTCCGTAAACATATTGTCGAAGCTTTGCTAAGGCCTATACAATTGCTAGGAGTTCACGCTCATTAGTAGCGTAGTTCGCCTCTCTTTGAGAGTTCTAGAAATCATTGTGACTGGACGGCCATTCTGTGAGAGGACCGCCCCAATGCCGTACGCCGAGGCATCAGTGATCAGATCGAATGGCTGCTTGTAATCAGGATACATTAGCATGACCTCTTCGGATGCCAGAATATTTCTCAGTTTTTCGAAAACGTTGCGCTGTTTTTCGTTAAAAGACACAGGAATATTCTTTGATCTGTATTTGCTGACTGTGCCGTTTTCACCTTTTAAGATGTCGGACACCGGTTTTGCGATGGCAGCAAAGTCTTTCACAAGACCTAAGAAGGTTTTAACCTCGTATAGGTTTTTTGGTTCAGGGTAATACTGAATGGCCCTTACTTTTTCGGGGTCAGTTCTAGCTCCCTGATCGGTGACTATAAAACCAAGGTATTCTACGCTTGTTTTGAAAAACTTAGATTTCTCTTTAGCAACCCTCATGTTTGCTTCACTTAACCTTTTCAAAAGTTTTTGAGTTCAGTTTTCTGAAATCTATTACCATACGTTTCTTCTTGTTATCTGTTTCGTCTACACCTTTTTTGTCAACAACCCAAATTGGGTTATTATACGGTGATTTGGATTTTTGTATGATTTTGTCTTTAAGGAGGTTTTTTACTTCTGAATATATAGCTTAGAATATATAGGTTCCTCGTCCTCCGTTCGTATGGTTGCTACAACCGAAGTGTTGAACGGTAATGCTTCGTCTGGGTCAGCAAAGGCATTGACCCTGAACTTTAGCATCTGTGCGAATTTAGCTTTGCTGCTGTCGTGAGGTTAACGCTTACGCATTTATGATATTGGATGGTCTCGGATTTGGAGCCCACCCTTAATTGCTTGTCTTTTAAGCATAAATCGACGCCCGCTTGAGCTAGGAGGTCATGGCCTATAATGCCATCGAATGTCGACAGGTTGTTTAGTAAAAAAATGGTGCGGTTACGCCGAAGATTTGTATTAAGCATTTTTTAGTTATTTCGTTTGAGCCATGGATTGAATAAATCGAGAATGGCTTATCGACAGGGGTAATGTATTTTAGTTGCTGAAATGGCTTTATGTAGCTCTTTGCAGCGCCCGTGTCGATTAAAAATTTTTTGCTGACCCCTGCTACTCTGCGTTGAATGAACGGTAGCAGGGACTCGCCCCTAAAAAATTGACTGTATCATGGTGTGAGTCTGCGTCGCTGTCTATATTGCTGACGGCTGACGTGGCTGCCTCATTATAAGAGGGAAATGTTTGTGCCTGTGATGTGTCTGGCGTAATATGATCAACTCTTTGTCGCTGACCTTGTCCAGACGTGCGCTGAGAAGCGGATCGTTTCTGGTTTTGGGTGTAGTTATTACCCGAGGGACTTGGCTTTGAAAACGCCATTTGTTGTCGAAACTTGGACGAGGATGGGTCTACGTCTATTGGCTCAGGCGTGTCTGAGCTATTTGGCTTGCTTTGTGCCTGGTCATTTTGCTTGCTACCCTGCGGTTGCTTAAAGTGTGGGGACTTGGACTGCTTCGAGTTTGATTTTGGGTCTTTCCCTTGAGTCTTCTGTTCCGCTTTGTGGGCTTTTTCTTCTAAACTTTTAGCGAAGTTAGCCGCGAAAGCGTACCTTTCGTGATTTCATTCAATTTCTTGAGCAAGGGCTAAAGCCGTAGGTAGGTCTTTAGGTTTCGCAGCAAAAAGTACATCTGTGAGGTTGCGTTTAAGCCCCGAAACAAAAACTCGCAACGCATCGTCGCGGAATTTGTTACGTAAGCCCTCAGCTAGGGCTGACTCGTAACTCATGTTGACTTTGTCTATCAACAGTGTAAGCTTTTTCTCTACCTCATCATAATATTGAAGCAGTGGCATGTTGCCCTGTCTCAATGTACCAAGCTCCTGTTCAATGACATGCATTGGGCGCTTGTCGCTGTATGTGAAGTCAAGGCGATTTATGATTGCCTCAACGTTCAAAACTGTAGCGAAAGAGGCAAGAACTGCATCGGCAGGGCCTCGAATTTTACTCCTAATTATGATTACTGCCTGATAATGGCGCGAACTACCATTATATGGCTTGAAAATTTCGTAGGCGGCTAGCGCCGCTTGTCTCCAAGAGACATACGACTCTTGGGCCCCTGCAAACTCTTGCAGACATTTGACGGCATCCAGTGGCTCGTCACAACGTATGTCGTTTCTGATCTCAACGGCCTTGTATTCTTCAACTACGGGCGGCGTAATTTGAACTGTAGCTACTTGGTTGGACAACTCATTAATTCTCTGAATTAATGCTTGCTGCTCACGGCGACAGCTTGCTCAGCTAAAGCGTTCTTTATAATCATTGGAGTCTTGTAGTTGTAGATTCTCACTGTTCACTTTGCAGTTAATTGTGTTGCTAGTTACGTGTTTAACATCGTTTTTCAGTGTAACATTGGCACTAATCACTAATCGGCTTTTCTTAAGTTTGTTCTTTATACATTATTTGCTCGAATACACATATTGATTTTATTTAGAAAATGTTTGTTTTTTGTTTTTCTTCTTCCGAAGAGCCTTAGCTCTTTTGCAGGGTCGCCATATAATAGTAGCTTTCAAGTTATTAAAGTAACACGGCACGTCAGTGCTGATCCGTGGTAGATTTATGATTATTCTTTATTTGAAATCATTATATGAACTTAGCCTAGTACATAATGTATGAATGCTACTGCGCTGCCGTTGACAGCGGCAGAAGAGTAGCTGTACGTATATATATATTATATGCTATGTTAGGGGAGAGAGAGAGTCTTATGGGTATATATGAATTGCAAGCGGTCAGCGTGGGAATGCTGACTTAGCTTGAATGCTGTCTTCGCGTGCAGCAATAAGTGGGTGATCTTATTTCACGTCCACTGGAATTTAATTGTTTACATAATGCAACTTTGTGTTGCTGGGGACTCAAGTCCGCTGAAGTTTGGTTATTTATTTAATGCACCTTTGTGTTGCTGTTTATGTATATATGCCCATACTACAGCGAATCGCTGCCTCAACCACTGTTCTAAGTTGTTCTGGGTCCATGTTTGGCGAAGAAGCAACAAGAATACGCTTGCTCTTTACAATTCTGTTCCTAAGAACTCTAGTATGGCTATCAGAGTCTGACTCTGAATCGGTGCAATGTTGCTGAGGGGTTCTGTAGCTTGAAAACGGCGAGCTCATCGGCCCGAACGTTGAATGGGTACGGAAAAGAAAACTATCAAACTCATGAGTAGGCGACTGAGCGCAAAAACAACAACAAAATTCAACGGGTCGAATGATGCAAAGCTAAAATTTTTTTTGTAAACACAATGTGGCAAAAAGAAATAAACACAGTTCTTACTTAAAATGTTTTTTAATTCCAAGTTGCAAAATTTAATAAAGCAGTTTAACTTTTTGATTAGTTTGATTTGCTTAGCAGACTTAAAAAAAACTTTAATTAAAAGTTCCCACTTACATATTTTAACCAGGTGCTGTGTTTCGTTTTTTCTATTAGAATGGTGAAAAGTTGCCAGTTTATTCCCTCGCAGCAGTCTGATGTTTGAAGTTCCAACGCCGCAGTCTTCGGTATTCAACTAACTTGTATGTTAGCCTGTGACACACCGCGGGCTAAACAGTTTCAGCGGCTTCGGTGTATAATTGTCTTTAAGTTATTTGAGTTAGTGACACTGCCGCTGCTACGTTGAGCAAGGTCAGCAAAGGCACCTGATAAATTAACACTGAGCACTTCACTTTATTTCTTAGTGAAAGCGTTTCACTATGCAGTTTATTGTATTGATTGCGTTTTGGTTTAAATTTGTTCAATTAGTGTTCACTTAGTGTTCACTGAGTTGCACTGTTGATTGTGACTTTAGAGTTTGAACTTATAAACGCGATATTCACGCGAGTTATATTTATTTGACATATATATACATGAGTTGTATTTAATAAATAAGAATGTACACAGTGTTGTAGATTTGAACTGGTTTATTCAGAGAATTGATACAAACTGAAGTTAAGCTGTGCAAGAAGTGCTATTATATACTTGGATGTTGGCGGCAGCCAAACCGTCTAAGTTGTTTATAATTACGTTAGCATATTCTGACTTTGGAGTTGTGGTTAGTGTTTATATTGGGACTTGGGTTGAGATTCGTTATTAGTTTCAGTTGCAAGAGATTGCAAGCTTGGTTGTTTATGTTTACGTTAAAGAAGCTAGCAGTCCCAGTTTGGGTTATTAGTTTATAGTGGAAGCTTGAATGTTTATGTTTACATAATTGACGATCGCAATCCCGATCTAATGGAATGCTTTGTATGTGTTAGTGTTGGGTAAGTGATAAGTGGTGACAAATGAGATGGGGAAGTTGTAAGTGGTGACAAATGTATAACTCGCGCATGGGCAATGTAAATTACCACTAGTTGGGCGCCAATTATTTAATTTGATTTATATCAATAAATTAGTCGATGACTTTTACGCCTGAAATTTAGAAACTGTTCGTATAATTAAAAGGCGGAGTTTTATTTTAATGATTATTTATTAACAGGGCCGAAGTGCCTCTGTTCAAAATCGAATAAGAACTAAAACATAAAATCAAACAAGACAATCCCGCAACTTATGGTTACGAGATCGTTTCATAGCGGCCACGCAAATATGTCGTGGTTGCCGGCTATGCAACGACATCCGGTCAAATGCTTATTCAGCTATTTGGCCAGTGTCGTATTCGGTCGCGGACTCAGACCGTTTACTTAACTTGCATATTACAATTCGGCACTACTGGATCATAAAGATCCTTTTCTTGTAAAACGCTTATAAGAGCTTTTAAATTAGGAATGTTGCAATTAATTATTCTGAGGTAAATGTGGGTGGATAATTTCTGAACTAAGCTTTCGATACTTGTTTGAATTAGTTTAACATATTGTACAAAAATGTTTCTGATGCGTCATCCTCTAAGTCTAACTTATTGCCTAAGATCTGTCTTTTCCTTTCGGCTTCTTCTAAGAATTGGCGTACATTACCTCGAAATTGAGTGTTGCGGAACTCCTCCAGTAATTGATGGTTCGGCGTTTGAGGCTTCTAGTTTAATATGAGCTGATTTCGAAGCTCGGCCCAGCTTGTGAGGTTCGTCATTCCTAGTGTACGGATTACTTCTCCGCTGATGTTCCTTTCGATGTGCCCAAAGATGATCAATTTCTGCCGTTCATCAGTAGTTTGGTATAATGTTAATATAAATATTGCTTCATCCATGTTGTCGAATGTATGAGCACGCAAAACCGCTTTTACTTCGTTGTGAATGCAATTTTTCTTCATTGCTGTCACCGCATGTTTGGTATTAAGCATTCTAGCTTGTTCTATGCTGAATTCCTGTTCAATATATGCTCCTTCTAGAGCTTTAGCTAGCTTTTCTACCTCTTGGGTATAGACATTAGCTGTTTTGTTATTCTGCGTAAGATTCAATAACCTTGCAGATAGATTGTTAATAGACTCACCTTTGACATTATTTTTAAGTCGATTGATGATTTGGTCTATTGTATTTTCGTTCCCTATTAAGTTTCTTGCTGGTCCTTTCAACTTTGTCTTTATTAGTGACACAGCTAAAAGTTCATGTGCGCCTTGAATTTCTTTTACTATTTCTAGTGCATCTATAAAACTACGTATGTTTTCAGCTTTACCGTTGAACTCCGGTATAAGCCTAGATGCAGTATTTATGAATTCAATATTTGTCTGCGCCATGATTCTTGCTTTCTGTTCTATTCCTGAATTTGATTCTGATTCTGACCAGAATTCTTCTGCTACTTCTGGTAAATTTATTACCGCAGGTATGGTAAGATCGTGAAGATCTTTCTCTTTAATTTCCTGTTCGATATTTTCTAAGTTATCGTCTTCTGCTGGGTTAAACTCGTCTTGGTCTATTAGTTCTAGCTCTTCACTAGTTCTAACAAACAAAGGGGTATTTAATATAGTCGGTATTGATATATCTAAACTATACCTCCTTTGTATTGATACTAAATTTGATCGAAACTTGATCAATAGTTTAGATACCAATGACCAGTGAGCTTGATTTAATTTTCCCCTGTTGTTGTGTATTAGTATCCGTGCTTCATTAAAGCATTCTACTAATATCTTAGCATGTTTATTAATTGTATCGGTTAGAATATTTCTATTCTGAGATAAGCATTTGTATGACTTATCAAATTTTATCCTGATACTCTGTAAAGTGGCACTTATTTGTTGCCATTCCATATTAAGTATTTAGATGTATAACAATCCATCTCATGCTTTTAACAACTCTCAACTGTCAGAATCACTAAAAACTATTAAAAAATCATTATATATATTGTTTTTTTTTTGTATTGTATTGATTTATTAGTCATTTTTATTTATTAATCATTCATTTATTCTATGCTCCACAAATATTCATTTGATTGTAATCATTGTTTTTTTAAATTTTATCTAAATCATTTGCCTGGCTCATGTACTTTTTCTTCAGGCATCTATTATGTAGTTTATACAATTTGAAAAACAAATTGGCAGATAAGATTACAACGATTATTATCAAAAGAATATTTGTAAACGCTAAGTCAATCGAACTTGACTCTACATTATTTATAACGTTTGCAGTAGAATCCACTGTCTTTGTGTCGATTAGACCCATTGTGTTTAAGTGTATCCTACTTGTGTAATCGAATTTGTCTTCCTCTATATTTACTTATTGCATTTGTTTTAATGCTCATAAAAAAAAATTTTTTTTTTTTTACAATATTTTCCTGCCTAATATTTCGTATGGCTTTATTGGCCATACTTCTTGCCGGTCGACTCAATTGTCGTCGGGCATTACAAAAATGTAATTTAAATTTAAGTTTAAATTTAATTTAATTATACTATAGTCTGCTGTAGTCCTGCACCTTGGTGTGCTGCCAGCATCTACGCTCTAAGTAGCGCTGTCGGTCTCGATGGTCAACTTGACGCGTTGACGGTGCCGGCGCTGGTTGCGCAGGCTCTCCTTGGCCCGGGGGAGGGCGGTGCCGGTGATGGTTCACCGATGTTTTCACTTCTTCTCTACTTATGACCAAGGCAGGTGCCTAGCAATGCGGGCTTCCCAGTGGTCCCTCACAGTCCGCAGGGCATCTTGGAGTAGGCTTCGGTAATTGCTTCGGTGAAGGACGGTGTGTGTTAGTGATGTTTTTCTGCATAGTTGTGGTACAGGGTTGGTTTTTTGACTTTAAGAATTCCTCAAGCGCCCGTAGCTCAGCGGTGAGAACATTTGCCTTTGCCCACGTGGGAGGGTTTTTGGACTTATACAAAATCTGAACGAGTTCAGAAATTCGTTTTTTTGTTCTCTCTTTTAAACCGCTCCTTCGGGTTTTTCGCTTCTGAATTCCGTCCATACCCTGTACTCACTCAGAAATTTTTCTTCCGTCTTCCCGATGCTCTTCAGTTTCGATTTTCTTCCAATTATGTCTCAGATTTGAATGCCAATCCAGAGACGATGATTTGAGTCTTCGCTGATAATTTTAATCTTCTGCTTGGTCGTCGTCCAGTCCTCCAGGACTATGTCACGGTCGCCATGTATTTAATAAATGCCAGTGAAGTCGTGTTTTTGAACCACGAGTGAAGGTTCGCTCTAGTGGATGTTTATTTTCCGAATAATTCATTACATTTGTTCTTAAACTTAAGTAAACTATTTGAGACGCTGCTAAGTCGCTGCTTCGTTGAAGAAGTGAAGAAGCATACCACACAGTACTTTCTTCACTTTCAGATAAAATATCTTTGGAATCCAGTGTGATAACAGCAGGGATTGTTAAATTTGTTAAATCTTCTTCTAATTGAATATCCTCCGTCCGAACTTCAAGGTTTTCACCGAGTTCCAACTTAACAGGTGTGTTCAAAATAGAAGGTAAAATTAGATTTAAATTATGTCTGTCTTTAACTATTTGGATATTGTTTCTTAGTTTTATTAGGAGCCTTGACGTTTTTGACCAATGTTCTTTGGTTAATACGTCTTTATGTTGATGTATCAGTAATCGAGCTTCGTTGAAACTGTCGATTAATGTTAAGGCATGCCTATTAACTGTATCC